>NW_006773141.1:811463-837549 GCF_000442215.2 Lipotes vexillifer | reverse complement strand
AGAGCCCCCGGGGGCACCAGCTCAAAGGCCTGAAGTGGCCGGAAAGACCAGTGGGTCAATTGCGCGAGGTCCGAACGGTGACTGGAAGGTCAGCCCTCAAGCAGGTAAATGGCTGGAAGGGCCTGGGTGCCACAGTGGGTGGTCTTGGTGGTGGCATGAAGGGTCCCCAGGGTCCTCACTGCATAGGCTGTACAGTCTCTGAAAGGGCAACCGGGTCCTGAGCTCAGGGTGGGGCCAGTGACTGGAACGGACCCCACTGCATCAGTGTGTGGCAAGGGTGGTTGCTGATAAGGCCCTAGGTTCCATACCACGTGGGCAGGTTGGTGACTGGAAGGAACCCCGGGGCACCAGCACGCGGTAAGGATAGTGGCCAAAAGGAAAAACCTTAGGCCCCAGAATGGGGGCAGGCCAGTTCCTGGTAACCAGAGAGCCCTAGCACCCCGGGGTTGGGGAGAGGGGGATGCAAGGTGACTGGAAGTGTGCTTGTTTTCCCTGGACGCAGACAGGCTGGTGACTGGAAAGCCCGGTACAGGAAAAAAAAATGCACGTATGGACATTAGTAAGGACACTATTGAGTGACTGTTGCCATAGGGGGAGAGGAACAATTGCCCTGGGAGATGTTTAAAGCCTAAGCCAGAAACAACTTAGGAAAGGGGTGGGCAAGCAAAGCTGTTGTATACTCAGAGCATGGAATAGGTGGCTGTGGAAGGAGGAAGGAGGATGCTAAAAACTGCAAGCAGGAGGGCCTGAGGCAGGAAATGTTTATTTGTGCTTAAGCACCTGAGTCAGAGGTTTGAGACTAAAGGGAACAAACAAGTTGTAGCTGGGAAGTTCAAATAAAGTTTAGGGCCGGGCTTCCCTGGTGGCGCAGTGGTTGAGAGTCCGCCTGCCGATGCAGGAGACACGGGTTCGTGCCCCGGTCCGGGAGGATCCCACATGCCGCGGAGCGGCTGGGCCCGTGAGCCATGGCCGCTGAGCCTGCGAGTCCAGAGCCTGTGCTCCGCAAGGGGAGAGGCCACAACAGTGAGAGGCCCGCGTAACACACACACACACACCAAAAAGTTTAGGGCCTAGCTGTCCTAGGCTAACCAGTCTAAAGCTGTGTCAAGCAAAACGTTTGATCCATCTTGTCAGTCCCTTCTCTTGTTCAAGAAGGGCTCAGTGTTACTGCCGTTGAACAACTCAGATATAAGGCTAATCTGAAGTAGGTGATGGCTAACTGAAATACTCCTCAGGGTCAGAATTTTCTCGGTGTTGTCCCTGGAGGACCAGTAGAACCATCTGTTGGACCATCTGGCAGAGGTCAGTTGTTTTAGGGTCTGAAAGATGAGCCATCTGAAAAAAGCAATGCCCAAAATGCAAAAGATAAATATTATAAAAGGTCATGTTAAAGAGCCATGAATCAAGCACTAAAGGTATCCAGGCCAGTGAATTCCAGGAGGTCAGTGGATGAAAATCTTTCGATTATGTAACACTGGTCATTGACTTTTTTTCTTGTTGTTTTTATTTTTTTTTATTGTGGTATAATTGATTTACAATATTATACTAGTTTCAGGTGTACCACATAGTGAATCAAAATTTTAATAGATTGTACTCCATTTAAAGTTATTATAGGGCTTCCCTGGTGGCTTCCCTGCCGATGCAGGGGACACAGGTGCGTGCCCCGGTCCGGGAAGATCCCACATGCCGCAGAGCGGCTAGGCCCGTGAGCCATGGCCGCTGAGCCTGTGCATCCGGAGCCTGTGCTCCGCAACGGGAGAGGCCCTAACAGTGAGGCCAGCGTACTGCAAAAAAAAAAAAAAAAAAGTTACTATAAAATATTGGCTATATTCCCTGTGCTGTACAATATATCCTTGTTGCTTATTTATTTTATACATAGTAGTTTGTGTCTCTATGCCCCTCCCCCCTTCCCTGTCCCCAGTGGTAACCACTAGTTTGTTCTCTGTATGTGTGAGTCTGTTTCTTTTTTTTTAATATTCATTAATTTGTTTTATTTTTTAGATTCCACATATATAAGTGATATCATATGGTGTTTGTCTTTCTCTTTCTGACTTACTTCACTTACTATGATAATGTCTCGGTCCATCCATGTTGCTGCAAATGGTATTATTTTGTTCCTTTTTATGGCTGAGTAGTATTCCATTGTATATATGTACCACATCTTCTTTATCCATTCATCTGTCACTGGACATTTAGGTTGTTTCCATGTCTTGGCTATTGTGAATAGTGCTGCAATGGCATTGGGTGCATTTATCTTTTTGAATTATAGTTTTGTGGGAATGTATGCCCAGGAGTGGGATTGCAGAATCATATGGCAATTCTATTTTTAGGTTTTTGAGGAACCTCCTTACTGTTCTCCACAGTGGCCGCACCAATTTACATTCCCATGAACACTGTACAAGGGTTCCCTTTTCTCTACAACCTTGCCAACATTTGTTATTTGTGGTCTTTTTGATGATAGCCATTCTGACAGGTTTGAGATGAGATATCATTGTAGTTTTGATTTGCATTTCTCTGATGATTAGCAGTGTTGAGCATCCTTTCACGTGCCTGTTGGCCATCTGTATGCCTTCTCTGGAAAAAAGTCTATGTAGGTCTTCTGCTCATTTTTTAATCAAGGTTGTTCATTTGTTTGATATTGAGTTGTATGAGCTGTTTATATATTTTGGATATTAACCCTTTATTGGTCATATTATTTGCATATATTTTCTCCCATTCTTTTCATTTTATCAGTGGTTCCCTTTACTGTGCAAAAGCTTTTAAGTTTAGCTAGGTCTTGTTTGTTTATTTTTGCTTTTATTTCTTTTGCCTTAGGAGACAGATCCAAAAAAATACTGCTACGATTTATGTCAAAGAGTGTTTTGCCTATGTTCTCTTCTAGGAGTTTTATGGATTCACATCTTACATTTAGGTCTTTAATCCATTTTGAGTTTATTTTTGTATATGGTGTGAGAAAATGTTCTAATCTCATTCTTTTACATGTACTGTCCAGTTTTCCCAGCACCACGTATTGAAGAGGCTGTCTTTTCTCCATTGTATATTCTTGTTTCCTTTGTGGTAGATTAATTGAACATATGTGTGTGGGTTTTTTTCTGGGCTCTCTATTCTATTCCATTGATTTATGTGTCTGTATATGTGCCAGTACCATACAGTTTTGATTACTGTAGCTTTTTAGTATAGTCTGAAGCCAGGAAGTATGACACCTCCAGTTCTGTTCTTTGTGTTTTTGGGTTTTTTTCCAAGATTGTTTGGCTATTCAGGGTGTTTCGTCTTTCCATACAAATTTTTAAATTATTTGTTCTAGTTCTGTGAAAAATGCCTTTGGTATTTTGATAGGGATTGCACTGAGTCTGTATATTGCCTTGGGTAGTATGGTCATTTTAACAATATTAATTCTTCCAATATATGAACACAGTGTATCTTTCATTCTGTTTGTATTGTCTTCAGTTTCTTTCATCAGTGTCTTATAGTTTTCCAAGTACAAGTGTTTTACCTCCTCAGTTAGATTTATTCCTAGGTATTTTATTCTTTTAGATGCAATGGTAAATGGGTAAGGTTTTCCTTCTGATAGTTCGTTGTTAGTGTATAGAAATGCAACAGATTTCTGTATGTTAGTTTTGTATCCTGCAACTTTACCAAATTCATTGATGAGCTCTCAGTTTTTTAGTGGTGTCTTGAGGATGTTCTGTGTATAGAATCATGCCATCTGCAAGCAGTGAGTTTTACTTTTTCCTTTCCAATTCCTTTTATTTCTTTTACTTGTCTGATTGCTGTGGCTAGGACTTCCAATACCATGTTGAATTTAAGTGGCAAGAGTAGGCATCCTTGTCTTGTTCCTGATCTTAAAGGAAATGTATTCAGCACTTCACAGTTGATTATGATGTTAGATGTAGGCTTATCATGTGTGCCCCTTATTATACTGAGATGTGTTCCCTCTATATCTGCTTTGTGTAGAGTTTTTATTATAAATGGATATTGGTTTTTGTTAAAAGCTTTTCCTGCATCTATTGAGATGATCACATGATTTTTCAATCTTCAGTTTGTTAATATGGTGTATCACATTGATTGATTTGCAAATATTGAACCAACCTTGCATTCCTCTGATAAATCTCACTTGATCATAGTGTATGATTTTTTTAAATGTATTATTGAGTTTGGTTTGCTCATGTTTTGTTGAGGATTTTTGCATCTTTGTTCATCAGTGTTATTGGCCTATAATTTTCTTGTGATATCTTTGATTGGTTTTGGTATCAAGGTGATGCTGGCATCAGAGGCTGAGTCTGGAAGTGTTACTTCCTCTGAAATTTTTTGGAATAGCTTGAGAAAAATAGGTGTTAACTTTTCTCTAAATTTTTGGCAAAATTCACTTTTCTCTAAATGTTTGGCAGAATTAATCTGTTGCTGGACTTTCGTTTATTGAGAGTTTTTTTTTCTTTTAATTACTGATAAAATTTCTGGTAACTGGTCTGCTCACATTTTCTATTTCTTCCTGTTTCAGTCTTAGGAGATTGTATACTTCTAGGAGTTTGTCCATTTCTTCTAGGTTTTCCATTTTATTAGCACATAGTTGTTCATAGTAAGCTCTTAGGAGCCTTTGTATTTCTGTGTTGTCATTTGTAACTTCCTTTTCATTTATGATTTATTGATTTGGGTCCTCTCTTTTTCTTGATGAGCCTAGCTAAAGGTTTAACAATTTTGTTTATCTTTTCAAAGAACCAGCTCTTAGTTTCATTGATCTTTTCTATTGTTCTTAGTTTGTTTCTGCTCTGATATTTATGATTTCTTTCCTTCTACTAACTTTGGGTTTTGTTTGTTTTCTTTTTCTAGTTCCTTTAGGTATAAGGTTAGGTTGGTTATTTGAGATTTTTCTTGTTTCCTGAAGTAGGCTTGTATTGCTAAAAACTTCCCTCTTAGAACTTCTTTTGCTGCATTCCATAGGTTTTGGATCATTGTGTTTTTGTTTTCATTTGTCTCCAGGTATCTTTTTATTTATTCTTTGATTTCCTCAGTGATCCATTGGTTGTTTAGTAGCATATTGTTTAGCTTCCAGGTATTTATGTATTTTGCAGGTTTTTTTTTTTTTCCTTGTAGGTGACTTCTAGTCTCATAGCATTGTGATCGAAAAAGATACTTTTTTTTTTTTCAAAATACTTACATTTACTCAGTCTTGTTTTGTGGTCTGGCATGTGATCTGTCCTGAATGTTCCATGTGCACTTGAAAAGAATGTGTGTTCTGCTGCCTTTGGATGGAATGTTCTTTATATATCTATTAAGACCATTTGGTCGAATGTGTCATTTAAGGCCTGTGTTTCCTTATTGATTTTTTGTCTGGATGATCTGTCCAGTGATGTAAGTGGGATTAAAGTCCCTACTCTTACTGTGTTACTGTAAATTTCTCCCTTTATGTCTGTTAATATTTGTTTTAGTTATTTAGGTGCTCCTGTGTTGGATGCATACATACTTACAATTGTTATATCTTCTTCTTGGATTGATGTCTTGATCATTATGTAATGTCCTTCTTCGTCTCTTGTAACAGTCTTTGTTTTAAGGTCTATTTTGTCTGATATAAGTACTGCTACCCTGGCTTTCTTTTGGTTTCCATTTGCATGAAATACCTTTTTCTATCCCCTCACTTTCAGTCTATGTGTGTCTTTAGATCTGAAATGAGTCTCTTGTAGGCTGCATATGTATGGGTCTGGTTTTTGTGTCCATTCAGCCACTCTATGTCTTTTGATTAGAGCATTTACTCTGTTTACATTTAAAGTAATTATTGATAGGTATATACTTATTGCCATTTTGTTAATTATTTGGTGGTAATTTTTGTAGTTCTTTCTTGCTCCTTTCTTCCTCTTTTGCTCTCTTCCATCATGATTTGATGACTACCTTAAGTGTTATGTTTGGATTAATTTTTCTTTTTTGTATGTGTATGTATTATAGATTTATGGTTTGTGGTTATCATGAGGTTTATATATAGTTTTTTATATGTATACACACACACAAACATATATGATTATTTTAAGTTGCTGCGCTCTTAATTTCAAACACAGTTTAACAACCCTGCATTTTTAGTA
Organism: Lipotes vexillifer; assembly: GCF_000442215.2. Taxonomy (NCBI): domain Eukaryota; kingdom Metazoa; phylum Chordata; class Mammalia; order Artiodactyla; family Lipotidae; genus Lipotes; species Lipotes vexillifer. The sequence goes on along the minus strand of NW_006773141.1, from coordinate 831,478 downwards.
CCCTCCCTCCACAATTACTGTTTTTGACATTATATTTTATAACTTTTTGTTTTGTATATTCCTTAACTACTTATTTTGGATATACATAATTTTACTACTTTTGTCTTTTAACCTTCCTACTAGGTTTGTACATGGTTGATTTACTACCTTTACTGTTAATTTCCTTTTACCAATGAGCTTTTTCCTTTTGTAATTTTCATGTTTCCTTTGTTGCGTTTCCTTTTTCACTTAGAGAAGTCCCTTTAACATTTCTTGTAAAGGTGGTTTGTTGGTGCTAAACTCTTTCAACTATTGCATGTCTGTAAAACTTTGATCTCTCCATCAAATCTGAATGAAAACCTTGCCTCATACGGTTGTAGGTTTTCCCTTTCATCACTATAAATGTGCCACTCCCTTCTGGCCTGCAGAGTTTCTGCTGAAAAGTCAGATGATAGCCATATGGGAGTCCCCTTGAATGTAACTTGTTGCTTTTCCCCTGCTGCTTTTAATATTTTCTCTTTATCTTTAATTTCTGCCATTTTATTACAATGTGTCTTGCTGTGATCCTCTTTGGGTTGATCCTGTTTAGGGCTCTTTGTGCTTCCTGGACCTTGATATCTGTTTCCTTTAACGTAATAGCTGAAAACTTTTTTATTCTTTTTTCTTTTTTTCTGTTCAGCATTAGTGATTTCCACTGCTCTGTCTTCCAGCTTGCTGATCCATTCCTCTGTATCATTTAATCTACTGTTAATTCCTTCTAGTGTATTTTTCATTTCAGTTATTGTATTCTTCATCTCTGTTTGTTTGTTTGTTCCAGATATTTTCTAACTCTGTTAAAAAATTCTAACTTCTCCCTCTGCTCAAGCATTCTTCTCCCAAGTTCTTTGATCATCTTTACAATCATTACCTTGAACTCTTTTTTGGGTAGATTGCCTATCTCTGCTTCACTTAGTTCTTTTTCTGGGGTTTTATCTTGTTCCTTCATGTAGAATATGTTCCTCTGTCTCTTCATTTTGCCTAATTTGCTGTTTTTATTTCTACGTATCTAGCAGATTGGTTACATTTTGCTACCTTGGAGAAGTAGCCTTTTATAGAAGACATCCTATTCATTGCAGCAGCATACTCCCCTCTGGTCACCAGACCTATATGCTCCAGGGGGTTTCCCCCTATGTGGGCTGCATGGGGCTTTCTACTGTTGTGCGTTGACTACTGTGAGCAGTCTAGTAGGTGTGGTTGGAACCCTGTCCAGTTGTTTGCCCAGCCCTGCCTTGTGTGGAGACTGCCAGCCACTGGTTGGCGTGGCTGAGTCATGAGGCAATTGGCCGCAGGACCCTGGGGGCTCCAAGGGTTACAGCTGGCTCACTGGTGGGCAGAGCTGAGTTCTGGGGTGGATGGTTATGGGACTGGGGTTCCCAGATCTAGTATTGGCCTGCCAGTGGGTATGGCTGGTTCCTGACATGGTTAGCTGTGGATTCTGGGGTGTCTCAAAGCTGGTATTGGCCCACTGGTGAGTGGCTGGATCCCAGGGTGACTGGCTGAGGAGTCAAAGGTATCTTAGAGCTGGTGTTGGCCTGCTGGTACATGAGATTGGAGCCTGGGTGGTTCCAGGGCTGGTGTTGGCCTGCTGGTGGGCAGGACCAGGTCCCAGGGGGTTCTGGGGCTAGTGCCAGCTCACTGGTGGGTGGATCTGGGTCCCAAGGTCTCAGGCTGCAGTGCCCTGGGGGTCCCGAATCTTGGGTCAGCCCACTGGTGCATGGAACTGGCTCTCAGTGATGCTGACTGAGGGACCCAAGGAGTCCCAGAGCTGGTACTGGCATGCTGGCAGGCAGGGCCAGGGCCAGGTGGTCCTAGGGCTATGCCAACTTGCTGGTATTTTGGCTGGGTCTTGAAAATGCAGGCTGTGGAGCTGCAATGATCCTGAGGCTAGTGTCTGTGTGATCATGGGTGGGGTTGTGGCCCCAGGGATCCTGGGGTTGGTGCACTCCCATTAGTGGGTGCATCCACGTCCTGGGGCTAGTGCCAGCCCTCTGTCAGGAAGATACAGGTCCTGAGGTCTCTGGCTGCAGGGCCTAGGGGGTCCCAGATCTAGTGTTGAATCACTGATGGGTGGGGCTGAGGCCCAGGGGGTTCTGGAGCTGATATTGGCCCAATGGTGAACGGAACTGGATCCTGGTATGGCTGACTGAGGGCCCCAAGGTGTCCCTGAGCTGCCAGCCTGCTGGTGGGTTGGGCTGATGCCCAAGGGGTCCTGGGGCTGATACCTGCCCACTTATGTGTGAGGCTGGTCTTGGGGCTAGTACTGGCCCTCTGGTGGGTGGGAAAAAGGCCCAGGGGACCCTGAGGCTAATGTCAGCTTACTGACAGGTAGAGCCACATCCCAGGGTCTCTGGCTGCAGGACCCTGGGGTTCCCAGAGTTGGTGTGTTGGCCCACTAGGGGGTGAAGCTAGGACTCAGGGGGTCCTGGCGCTGGTGTCTGCCCACTTTTGGGAAGATCTGGGTCCTGGGAGTCTCTGGCTGCAGGGCCCCAGGGGTCCCAGGAATAGCACCTGTGCACTTGTGTGTGGGGCCAGGTCCTAGGCCCTCTGGTGGCTAGGGCCATGTCCTGGGGCCACTGTGGGCTCAAGAGTTCTTAAGACAGTCTGCCTGCTGGTGGGTGGGCCTTTGTCTCCCCACTGGCTACTTTCTTGGCCTGAGGCATCCAGTTACTGGTACAGACAAGCTAGTGAGTAGGGCTGGGTCCTGGTGCTAATAAGCTAGATGAAGGATTCCAAAATGGTTCTTGGCAGCATCAGTGTCCATGTGGTATAATGAGCTCCTGAAAATGGCTGCTGCCAATGTCTGTGTCCCCATTGTGATCTCCAGTTGCCTCCCACCTCTCCAGGAGGCTCTCCAAGATGAGCAGGCGGGTCTTACCCAGGCTTCTTCCAAATTACTGCTTCTGCCCTGGGTTCTGGAGCGTGTAAGATTTTGTGTGCGCCCTTTAGTAATGGAGCCTTGATTTCCCACAGCCCTCTGGGTCTCCCGAAAGTAAGCCCCACTGGCCTGCAGAGGCAAACTTTCTGGGGGCTTATGTCCCTTTGCAGGACCCTTGGACTAGAGATCCTGATGTGGGGCTCATACCCATTGCTCCTTTGGGAGAACCTCTGCAATTGTAATTATCCTCTTGTTTGTGGGTTGCCCACCCTGGGGTATGCATTTGAGTATACTGCTACTCTGCCCCTCCTACCTGTCTTGTTGTGGTTCCTTCTTTATATCTTTAGTTGTGGAAGATCTTCTCTGCTAGATTCTGGTCTTTCTCATAAGTAGTTTCTCTGTAAATAGTTGTAATTTTGGCCTTCCCATGAGAGGAAGTAAGCTCAGAGTCGTCCTGCTCCTCTTGGCCAAGCTATAGAAAATGTCTGGTCATTGAGTTTTTGATGCTTTTGGTGATGTTGTCAACAGTCTTTGTTACCTCTTTTATAAGGGCATGCATTGCCTGAGCATTTCACTAGAACTTCTTAGTGACCCACACACTTCTTCAGGAATAGATCAGGCCATGCATAGTCTGCTACAGTGATGAATCCTTCAAGGTATATATCAAGTTGGTCTGGCTTTAGCTAACCATTGCTCTTTCCAATCCTGGAGAAAAAGCCAGCAATTAGGCCACCTAGGGTCACTATAAGGATCTGGTAGTCAGGTTTTAGTTCCTGGTGATTCCAAGGTTAAGAGAAAGAGAGAAAACCTGGAAATGTTAGTTTAGAGGGATATAGCCAGATATTGAAAGTAACTGAGATTGAAAAATTTGGTACAGGTTGACAGTTTGGACAAGGTAGTAGGGTTCATTCCAGTTTACAGGTAGATGCCAAAAATGGTTTTTCCACAGTGGGAGAGAAAGTCAATTAAATCTCTATCAGACAAGACAGAATTTTCATATCTATCAGTTACTTGCAATTCACAAAGAGGTAGGAAATAGCTCAAAGAAAACTGACAGGGTCAGAATCTGATAACCCAGAAGGATGTGCTATAGTTTTTTTATTGAAAAATAATCAAAAAAAATTTTATATCTCATTTGTTTTCTTCTTTCAGTTTTATTGAGATATAATTGATATACAGCACTGTATAGTTTTAAGATACACAGCACAATGACTTGACTTATATATACTGTGAAATAATTACCACAGTGAATTTAGTTATCCATAATCTCATATAGATACAGTAAAAAAACACATTTTTGTGATGAGAGCTGTTACGATCTACTGTCTTAGCAACTTTAAAATATACCATACATCAGTGTTAACTATACTCATTATGTTGTACATTACATTCCCAGTACTTATTTATCTTATAACCGGAAGTTTGTACCTTTCAACCACCTTCATCCAATTCACCCAGCCCCAACCCCCACCTTTGGTAACCACAAATCTGATCTATTTTTCCATGAGGTTTAAAAAAAAAAATTCCACATATAAGTGAGATCATTAGTATTTCTCTTTCTCTGTAAGACTTATTTCACTTAACATAGTGCCCACAAGGACCATCCATGTTGTTGCAAATGGCAGAATTTTCTTCTTTTTTTGTGGCTGAATAGAATTCTGTTGTATGTATATACCACACTTTCTTTATCCATTTGTCTTTTGATGGACATTTAGGATGTTTCCATGTCTTGGCTATGTAAATAATGCCACAGTGAACATGAGGGTACAGACATGTCTTCAACATAGTGATTTGCTTTCCTTCAGATATATACCCAGCAGTAGAATTGTTGGATCATATGGTAGTTCTATTTTTAATTTTTTGAGGAACCTCCATACTTTCCATAGTGGCTGTACCAATGTATGATCATCCAAATAGTGCACAAGGGTTCACTTTCTCCATACCTTGAGAGCATTTATCTCTTGTCTTTTTGATGATAGCCATACCAACAGGTATGAGGTGATGTCTCACTATGGTTTTGATTTGCATCTCCCTAATGATTAGTGATGTTGAGTACCTTTTCAGAAACATATTTTTTTTCTACAGTTACCCCCCCTTTGAACAACAATAATATCAAAGAAATATTATTCTGGATCACAAAATAAGGCTGATCTCATTAGAGTTGGCCTGATTATTTACATAGAAACAGCAGTAATGATTTTGTATATAAGCCTTTTTAAGTTTGCTGTAAGTTTTCACGAGGACTCTCAGACTGGAATGTAAAAGCCTGTTGAGGATAGGAAGGCAAGCCAAGAATTTGCCATCGCATTTTATCTTCAGTACCTGTAGATTTGGTTGAATCCCTCTTTTTCTGAGGTCAACAAAATATCCTAAGATTCCTTGCCTGTCAGGAAGTGATTTTCCTTACTCATTTATAAAGCTAGAAACCTGTACCTTAGGTATCAGGCCAGTTTTCTTAAGAAGGCTTTGTAAGCATTTGCTCCATAAAGTCAACCTTTGTTCCTTTCCTTTAAAGTGTCTAGTCAGTCTCATTAAATGAATCTCATTCTCAAATATGACATTCCAGAAAAAGCCTTGGTTGCATGACTGATGTTTCCAATTACGTTCTGTTAACAAGGAGGATAGACTCATTGAATCTATGCACATAACTAATATTGCCATGAAAATAAGAATACTCAATAAGAGTTTCCAAATTATAGAGGGATCAGGCAGGGAGAGAAAGATAAATGTTTCATTTCTTTTCACAAAAGCATAGTCCACTAAGTTGTTATGAGTTAGAGATAGCTTACATGCAGAAAATAGAGCCCTAAAGTACTAGCAATATTCCTAACAAAACCTATAATCATCCTTCATCACTTCATTTAGTCCTATGTAATTAATTCCTGTTCCACTTGATTTCAGGTTACCAGTTTCATGAACCCATCTGGTTTTCTACTAGAGTTCTGGAAATCCTGATTTTGGCCACTGGTATGGCCTCAAAGTTGTTTGATGCTATTAGAAACCTGTGCCCAAGAATACCCAGCTGGCATAGTCCTTTTCCATGGGTCTCTAAGACAATCCTTTATTTAAGACAAGTATTTTGGCCTGTAGCTGATGGCAACTGCTTTCAGGGAAGCATCAGAGTAAAAAAAAGAAAACTATCTGTGGTTGACAGAAGACAAAATGGCTGTGGTTAACTTATTACTGGTAATTTTCAAAATGAATGATCTGATGAGAGTTCATTATAAAAATAATGCATTTAACCAGGAAATTTGGTTTTGTGACATGCAAAACAAAATAAAGTCAATTCAAAAAGGTTTTAGACAAAATATCTATAAACATAGCAGTTAGCCCTATTTTCAAAGAATGGGTATCTAATTTATGAAAACGGTTGAACACAATGCTTGCAGAGAAAAAGACCTTCAAATGTAACATGTAATAATCCTGAGACATAATACACCAAGAATACATCAAGCATTTATTTAGAGTATACCAAGAATATATCAAAACAATATACCAAGAATATATCAATATATCAAGAATGTCAAATCTGGAGTAGGTCCTGAACATCTTAATAAGACTCCATAGGCAGGTGATGGGAATTCTCAGTTGAAAACCATTGGCCTAGAACATACTGGATTTAATTTTAAGAAATAAAATTGTGACCAAGTTAACACTTTAAAAAATAACTGAAATTATCACTAATAACATTATACTGTTGTTGTCTAATATCAAGAAGAACAGTACCAGGACTCTGATAAATGGAAACATCATTGACAGCAAGGACATTGATAAATCTCTAGGAAATTCAAGTAATTTCTTAAATATTTATATTAGTAACATTTTACCCATACATATTTAGCCTAGGGAAGGCTAAGTGGTTCTTCTGATTTGACAACACTTCCCACGTAACTCAAAACATATCAGATAATTTCTAGCAACTCTTTTTACAAGGTGAAAGAACAAATCCTTTGTGAATTTCCAGGGGCCTTTGGGAAATTCAAAGACAGTTTTAGGTGCAAAAGATAACATTTAGGATTCGGTTCTAGGAAGGCAAAATGTCAGAACTTGTCAGGAGGTTTGAACATTTAATTAAATGGGATCATGGGTCAGTGAAAAACAATGCTTGGCTACCTATTTTATGCCAGTGACAAAGACAGATTTTAAAAGTAAATATTGGAATTAACATGATTGTAAAAAACCTTATGTCTTTTAAAAGTGAGAACACTTTGTTTTCTTAAAATAATCAGGGGCATGGTGAAGTCAACATAAGACACAGGAAATTATTCTAATAAGACATAGCCTATTTGCCTTCAAAGAAGATTACCAGAAGAAAAAGTAAAACCTTTTACAACCTCTTAAGAGCAGACCAATAATCTAAGAAAATTGTGTCATTTAGCAGAGAGAAAACCAAATTCTAGTCTTGCATCAATATAATAATTGGATTAAAGCTGTTTTTAAAATCTTATTAATAAATTTATCAATCTTAACTAGCTTGGACCACAGCAAAATTCCTCATCCATGAACCTTTTACAACTTTTTATATCCTTTCAGGTTTTGTCTAACACTTTTTTCTTTTTCATTCTGGAACAACCAGTTCTTTTACTTTAGGACAAAACTATTTCTCTTCCTTAATAAAAATATGCTCTCTATACCTTGCATACAATATATCGATTATAAATTTTAATAATTGGTAACTTCTGTTATGTAGAAAAATCTTGGAAGTGGATAATTATGAACTGTCATACACTAGCATTTTATAGCAGACTAGCAAAGCTTGCAAATATACATTTCACAACTTTTTATAATCATACAAAGGATATAGTAGTATGTCCTTGCAGTAAAATTTCTCAAGTTGGAAAAAAGTGAACATGTTCATTAATAAATCCAAATATGTACACCCTTAAAATTATGCCTAGCAATTAATTTTTCAGTATTTTATCTCATTTATAATGATCTAGGTATTACTAGATATCTATATCTATAATGATCTAGATATTACTGAATATATGTTAATTAACATCATTTAGCATAAATCTGTTTTCAGTTACCTAAGATCTTCAAAACCATCTTTTTAAAATACAGCTATATTGAGATATAATTCCCATACAATACAATTCACACCCCTAAGTGTACAGTTCAATGGTTTTTGATATAGTACATTATTAATTTTTTTAAATTGTGGTAAAAATATATGTATCATAAAATTTCCCTTTTAACCATTTTTAATTTCATTTGCATTAAGTACATTCACAATGTTGTGCAACCATAACTACTACCCACTTCCAGAACTTTTCACCATCTCAAACAAAAACTCTGTACCCATTAAACAATAACTTCCCATCCCCCCTGCCCCAGCCCCTGTAACCTCTATTATACTTTCTGTCTCTATGAATTTATCTATTGAAGGTACCCCATATAAGTGGAATCATACAATATCTGTCCTTTTGTATCTGGTTTGTTTCACTTAGCATAATGTTTTCAAGGTTTGTCCATGTTGTAGCATGTATCAGAACTTCATTCCTTTTTATGGCTGAATAATACTCCACTGTATGTGTATACCATACTTAATTTATCTATTCATCTGTTGATGGACACTTGGGCTGTTTCCACCTTTTGGCTATTGTGAATAATACTGCAAAGAATATTGGCATATACAACTGTATTTTGGAGTATCTGCTTTTAAATTCCATTGGCTATACACCTTGGGGTAGATATACTGGGCCATACATTAATTATATGTGTAGGTTTTTGAGGTACCACCAAACTGTTTTCCATGGTGGCTAAATCATTTTACATTCCTCCCAGAAATGTATGAGGGTTCCAATTTCTCTACATATTATCCGACATTTATTCCATTTTTTAAAAAATGATAGCCCTCTTAGTAGGTATAAAGAGGTATATAATTATGATTTTGATTTGCATTTCTCTAGTGACCAATTATGTTGCACATCTCTTCATGTGCTTATTGGCCATTTGTATATCTTCTGGAGAAATGTCTATTTAAGTCCCTTACCCATTGTTTAATTGGCTGTCTTTTTGTTGTAGAGTTGTAGATGTTACATAGTCTAGATATTAAACCCTTATCAAGGTATATGATTTCCAAATATTTTTTCCCATCCCATAAGTTGTCTTTTCACGTTCTTGATGATGTACTTTGATGCACTAAGATCTTTAATTTTGATTAAGTCCATTATCTATTTTTTCTTTTTTTGCTCATGCTTTTGGTGTCATTTATAAGAAACCATTTCTGAAACCAAGGTCATAAAGATTTATTCTTGTTTTCTTCTAAGAGTTTTATGGTTTTTCTTTTATATTTAAGTTGTTGCTTCATTTTGAGTTAATCTGTGTATATGGGGTGAAGTAGGAGTCCAACTTCATTCTTTTGAATGTGGGAATCCAGTTCTCCTAGCCATCATCCATTGAAGAGATTATTCTTTCCCCATTTAATGGACTTGCCACTCTTGTCAAAAAGCAATTGGCCATAGATATATGGGGTTTATTTTTGAACTCTTAATTCTATTCCATTGGTTGATATGTCTATCCTTGTATCAGTACCACACTGTTTTAATCACTGTAGCTTTGCATTGTTTTAAAATTGGGAAGTGTGAGTCCTACAACTTTATCTTTTTCAAGATTGTTTTGGCTCTCCAGGGCCCCTTGCACTTCCATGTGAATTCGAGGTTTGGCTTTTGCACTTCTGTAAAAAAAAAGATTGTTCAAATACTTATAGGGATTGCATTGAATCTGTAGATTGCTTTGGGTAGTACAGGTATCCCCAACTTTTCAAAAATTCACTTTATGCCACTTCATTTTTATGAAATACCTACATTACTACCTGTTTTCACTAACCAAAAGAAATCTGAAGAGGAGTTTCACTTTTACAAGAAAAGGCAAAAAGCAAAAATAGTGTTCAGCATTTCTTTTGCAGGGAGCTGTTATAGAGGCAGCAAGCTCCCTGAGCAGTGAGAGTGGCACCACCAAGCTCTTTTCCTGGGAAATACACTCAGCATCAAGTTGCCATAGCTATGAACTGTGTCTGTGAATATCTGTGCTTTACCTCAATTTATTTTGTGCATCCATTAGCAAGATGTGTCCTCAGGTAGCTGCTTCTTTGCTTTACGCCATTTCAGTTTACAAAAGATTTCAGAGGAACACTCTACTTTATATTAGGAATATATAGGCCTTCTGTAATTTTTTTCAGCATTCTTGTATACTTTTCATTGTGTAATTCCTTGGTTAAATTTATTCCCAGGTATTTTGTTCTTTTAGATGCTGTTATAAATGAAATTGCTATATTAATTTTCTTTTCTGAGTTTTCATTTCTGATATAGAAATATAATTGAATTTTTGTGTTGATTTTTTACCCTGCAACTTTGCTGAATTTTTAAATTAACTGTAATAATTTTCTTCTGTATTCTTTGGGATTTTCTACATAGAGGATCTTGTCATTGGTGAATAGAGATAGTTTTCCTTCTTCATTTTTCAGTTTGAATGTCTTTTATTTATTTCTGTTGTCTAATTTCTCTGGCTAAAAATTGTAGTGCAGTGTTAAATAGCAGTGGTGAAAGTAGGGATCCCTGTCTTGTTCTCAATCGTAGTGGGAAAGCTTTCAGTCTTTCAGCATTGAGTCTGTTGGTAGCTGTGGGTTTTTGATACATGCCTTCTATTATGTTGAGGTAGTTCCCTTCTATTTCTAGTGTTCTGAGAGTTCTTATGATGAAAGGGTATCAGATTTTCTCAAATGTCTTCTCAGTGTTGAATGAGATGATTGTGTATTTTCTTCCCTTGGTTATATTAGTGTGATGTATTATGTTGATTGATTTTATGTTCAACCTTGCATTCCTGGATTAAATGCCACTTGATCATGGTATATAATTTTTTAATGCTTTCAATCCTGTTGTATTTTGTTTGGTTGTATTTTGTTTGCTAGTATTTTGTTGAAGATTTTTACATCTATATTCATAAGGGATATTGATCTCTAATTTTCTTTCTTGTGATGCCTTCATTCAACTTTGGTATCAAGGTAATGCTGGCTTCAAATAATGAATTAGGAAATGTTCCCTCTCATATTTTTTGGAGGAGTTTGAGAAGGATTAGTGTAAATTCTTTAAATGTTTGGTTGAATTCACCAGTGAAGGCTTCTGGTTATAGACTTTACTTCGTTGGAGGTCTTTGATTACTGATTCAATCTCTTTACATTTTTAAAGTCTATCAGGTTTCTCTTTTTTCTTTAGTCAGTTTAGACAATTTACATGTTTCTAGGAATTTGTCCATTTTTAATAGGTTATTTAATTTATTGGCATACAATTGTTCATACTATTCTCTTATAATACATTTATTTCCCTCAAAAGTCATTAATAATCCTCCCATTTTCATTTACAATTTTAGTTATTTGCATCTTTTCTTATTTTTCTTTTTTAGTCTAGCTAAAGGATTGTCAATTTTGCTAATCCTTTTGAAGTGCCAAATTTTGGTTTCACTGATTCTTTCTATTGTTGTTCTGTTCTGTTTCATTTATTTCTACTCCTTCCTTCTGCTAGATCTAGTTTTAGTTTGCTTTTCTTTTCCTAATTACTCAAGGTGTAAAGTTAGGTTTTGATTTGGTATTTCTTCTTTTTTAAATTATTACTTTATTTTTAGAGCAGGTTTAGGTTTACAGATAAACTGAGCAGAAAATACAGAGTTTTTATATACCTATTCTCCCCCCTACCCCTGCACACAGTTTCCACTATTATTAACATTTTGCATTAGTGTTGTATAACTGTTGTCATAGATGAATCAATAATGGTATGTTATTATTAACTAAAAATCCATTATTTACATTAGGGGTTCACTCTTGGTGTTGTACATTATATGGAGTTTCACAAATGTATAATGCCATGTATCATACAGGATAGTTGCACTGCCCTAGTAAGGTGCACCTGTCCTCCACCTATTCATTCCTCCCTCCCTTCCCCTGAACCCCTGGAAACCACTGGTCTTTTTATACTCTCCATATTTTTGCCTTTTTCAGAATGTCATAGCTTTTTCACTTACTAATATGCTTTTAAGGTTCCTCCGTGTCTTTTCAGGACTTGATAGCACATTTATTGTTGTTGCTCAATAATATTCCATTATACAGATGTACCATAGTTTGTTTATTCATTCACTTATTAAAGGACGTTTTGGTTGCTTTCAAGTTTTAGCTGTTGTGAATAAAGCTAAAACTCTACATATTTGTTTGCAGGTTTTTGTGTGGACATAAGTTTTCAACTTATTTGAGTAAATACCAAGGAGTGCAATTGCTGAATTGTATGGTAAGAGCATGTTTAGTTTTATAAGAAACTGCCAAACTGTCTTCCAAAGTGGCTGTACCATTTTGCACTCCCACCAACATAAGAGAAGGTTCCTGTTGTTCTACATCCTTCCCAGCATTTGGCGATGTCAGTGGTTTGGATTTTAGCCATTCTAATAGGAGTGTAGTGGTTCTTGTTGTTTGAATTTGTAGTTCCATAATGACATATGATGTTGAGCATATTTAATATGCTTATTAGCCATCAGCGTTTCTTCTTCGGTAAGGTGCCTGTTTATATCTTTTACTCAATTTTAGTTGAGTTGTTTGTTTTCTTAATCTTGAGTTTTAAGAGTTCTTTGTATGTTTTGGATAACAATCCTTTATCAGATATGTGTTTTGCAAAGATTTTCTTCCAGTTGGTGGCTTCTTTTCATTCTCTTAATAGTGTCTTTTGCAGAGCAGAAGTTTTTAATTTAAATGAACTCCAACTTACCAATTTTTTCTTTCATAGCTCATACTTTTGGTGTTGTATCTAGAAAGTCATCACCAATACCAAACTTATCTCAATGCTTCCCTATGTTATCTTCTAGGAGTTTACATTTTTGTGTTTTGCATTTAGCTCTTTGATCCTTTTTTGTTTGTTTGTTTGTTTGTTTTTGCGGTACGCAGGCCTCTCACTGTTGTGGCCTCTCCCGTTGCGGAGCAACAGGCTCCGGATGCGCAGGCTCAGTGGCCATGGCTCACAGGCACAGCCGCTCCGCGGCTTGTGGGATCTTCCCCGACCGGGGCATGAACCCGTGTCCCCTGCATCGGCAGGCGGACTGTCAACCACTGCGCCACCAGGGAAGCCCTTTGATCCATTTTGAGTTAAATATTGTGAAGGATATAATATCTATGTCTAGACTCAATTCTTTGCATAGATTCCAATTGTTCCTGCACGATTTGTTAAAAGACTATTATTTCTCTATTGAATAGCCTTTGCTCCTTTATCAAAGATAAGTTGACTTTGAGTGGGTCTACTATGAACTGTCTTTTCTGTTGCGTTTATCTCCTTTATCCTTTCCCCAACACCACACTATCTTGATAACTGTAGCTTTACAGTGAGTCTTAAAGTTGAGTAGTGTCACTCCTCTGTGTTCTTCAATGTTATGTTGGCTATGATGGGTCTTTTGCCTCTCTATGTAAACTTAAGAATTAGTTTTGACAGTGTCCACAAATTAACTTGTTAGGATATTGGTTGAGTTTACATTGAGTTTCTAGATCAAGTTGGGAAGAACTGATTTATTTATTTATTTATTGGCTGCATTGGGTCTTTGTTGCTGTGTACGGACTTTCTCTAGCTGTGGCCAGCAAAGGCTACTCTTTGTTGTGGTGCACAGGCTTCTCATTGCGATGGCTTCTCTTGTTGAGGAGCATGGGCTCTAGCACGCAGGCTTCAGTAGTTGCAGAACGTGGGCTTTAGTAGTTTTGGTGCATGGGCTCTAGAGTGCAGGCTCAGTAGTCGTGGCACACGGGCTTAGTTGCTCCGCGGCATGTGGGATCTTCCTGGACCAGTGATCGAACCCATGTCTCCTGTATTGCCAGGCAGATTCTTAACCACTGCACCACCAGGGAAGTCTCAGAACTGACCACTTAACAAAATTGAGTCTTCCTATTCTTGTACATGGAATATGTCTCCATTAATTTCTTTTTATTTCTTTCATCAGAGTTTTATCATTTTCCTCATATAGATCTTGGACAGATTTTATTACATTTATACCTAAGTATTTAATATTTTTGGTGATAATGTAAATAGTATTATGTTTTTAATTTCAGATTCCACTTGTCCATTGGTGTTATGTAAGAAAGCAATTGACTTTTGTGTATTAACACTGTATTCTGCAAATCTGCTATAATTGCTTATTATTAGTTGCAAATTTCTTCTTGTTGTTATTAATTTAGATGATCTATTTCTTCTTGTGTAAGTTTTGGCAGATTGTGTCTTTGAAGGAATTGGTCCATTCCGTTTAGGTTATCAAATTTGTTGGCATAGAGCTGTTCCTCATAATCCTTTAATATCCTCTTAAGAGCTATGGAATCAGCAGTAATTGGCTCCTGAAATATCAGAAATAAATAAATCACTAATATCAGAAATAAAAATTTCTGATATTAGTGATTTCTGTCTTCTTTCTTTTTCTTACTTAGCCAGTCTAGAGGTTTGTAAGTTTTATTAACCTTTTCAAAGAACCATCTTTTGGTTTCGTTAATTTTCTCTGTTGATATCCTGCTTTCAATTTCATTGATTTCTGCTAATTTTTATTACTTATTTTCTTCTGTTTATGTTAGATTTAATTTATTCTTATTTTTCTAGTTTTCTAAGGTAGAAGCTTATATTATTCATTTTAGATTTTCTTTCCTAATAGCTGCATTCAGTGCTATAGTTTTCCCTCTAAGTACTGCTTTTGCTGTATCTCACAATTTTGATGTTATGTTTTAATTTCCATTTCAAATATTTCTAAGTTCAAAATACTTTTTAATTCCTCCTGAGACTTGTTATTCGACCTGTGTGTTATCAAGAAGCATGTTGTTTAATCTCCAAATATTTGGGGATTTTCCAGCTAACTTTCTGTTATTTGTTTCCAGCTTAATTCTATTGTGATCTGAGAGCATAATACATATTATTTTAATTCTTTTAAATTTGTTAAGTTGTGCTTTGTAGTCCAGAATATGGTCTATCTTTGTTAATGTTCAGTGTCAACATAATGAAAATGTGTATTCTGCTGTTGTTGGATGCGTTATTATATAAAGGTCAGTTAGATTCAGTTGATTGGTACTGTTCAGTTGAATTCTGTCTTTAGAGATTTCCTACCTGTTGAGTTTATTAATTACTGATAGAGGGGTGTTGAAGTCTCCAATTGTAAGAGCAGATTCAACCATTTCTCCTTGAAGTTCTATCAGTTTATGGCTTATGTAGTTTGATGCTCTGTTGGTAGTTAATGTTACACATTAAGAGTTGTAATGTCTTCTTGGAGAATTGACCCCTTTATCATTATTTAACACCTCTCTTTGTCCCTGATAAGTTTCCTTGCTCTTATGCCTGCTTTGTCAGAAATTGATATAGCTATTCCAGCTTTCTTTTTATTAGTTTTAGCATGTAATATCTATATCTACCTCTTTATTTTTAATCAATCTGTGTTTTCATATTTAAAATGGGATTTTGTAGAGGATATATAGTTGGGTCTTCTTTATCCACTCTTCCAGTCTCTTTCTTTTTATTGGTGTATTTAGAACATGATGTCTAAAGTGATTATTCCTTCTCTAACAGCCTTCCTTTCTTTATATAGATCTGGGTTTCTTACCTATATAATTTTCCTTCTCTCTGAAGGACTCCTTGTAACATTTCTTGCAAGGCAGATGTACTGACTACACATTACCTCAATTTTTGTTTGTCTGAGACAGTCTTTATTTCTCCTTCACTTTTGCAGGATAATTTCTCTGGGTATAGAATTCTAGGTTGATGGGTTTTTGTTTCTTTCAGCACTGTAAATATTTCACTCTGCTCTCTTCTTGTTTCCATGGTTTCTAAAGAGAAGATCAGTGTAATTCTTATCCTTGCTGCTCTTTGGTAAAGTGTTTTCACCCACTCTGGATTCTTTCAATATTTTTTCTTTGTTTTTGATTTTCTGCAGTTTGAATATGCCATGCTTAGTAGTAGACTTTTTGGTATTTATCTTGATCAGTGTTTTCTCAGCTTCGTCCATCTGTGGTTTGGTGTCTGTTGTTAATATTTGAAAATCCTTAGGCATTATTACTTCAAATATCTCTTCTGTTCCTTTCTTTTTTCTTCTTCTGTTACTCTCATTATGTGTATGTTACACCTTTTGTAATTGTCTTACAGTTCTTGAATATCTCATTTTGTCTTTACATTCTTTTTTTTCTCTTTGCATTTCAGTTTTGGAAGTTTCTTTTTTTTAATTAATTTATTTATTTTTGGCTGCATTGGGTCTTTGTTGCTGTGTGTGGGCTTTTCTCTAGTTGAGGCAAGCAGGGGCTACTCTTTGTTGCGGTGCGCGGGCTTCTCATTGCAGTGACTTCTCTTGTTGCGGAGCACAGGCTCTAGGCAGGTGGGCTTCAGTAGTTGTGGCTCTCAGGCTCTAGAATGCAAGCTCAGTAGTTGCAGCACATGGGCTTAGCTGCTCTGCAGCATGTGGGATCTTCCAGGACCAGAGCTCGAAGCTGTGTCCCCTGCATTGGCAGGCAGATTCTTAACCACTGCGCCACCAGGGAAGTCCTGGAAGTTTCTTTTGACTTATCTTAAAGATTACTCAATCATTCCTCCTACATGTCTAGTCGATTGCTGAGCCCATCAAAGACATTCTTCATTTACTATAGTGTTTTTGATTTCTAGCATTGTCTTTTGATTTTTTATTGGAATTTCCATCTCTTTGCTTACATTACCCATCTGTAATCATATTTGTTTAAAATTCTTGGTGTGATACTACCACAATCTTTGCCACTCTAAATCTGATTCTCATACTTTCTTTGTCTCCTCAAGTTGTGTTTTTTGTCTTTTAGTATGGCTTATAATTATTCTGTTGAAAGCCAACCATTATGTGCCGGATAAAAGGAACTGAAAGTTGCTCCAGTATTTGTTTGTGCTCCTGGACTTCTGCCAGCTCTCTGTATCTTTCTGTGTGTCACTAAAATTTGGAGAGCAGCAGTTTTCTGTATTACCTCATCTCTGATAGATCTAAAAAGAGATGCTGATTTTCAATTTGTTCAGTTTTTTCTTGTTGTAAGAATGAGAGTGATCGGCTTCCCTGGTGGCGCAGTGGTTGAGAGTCCGCCTGCCAATGCAGGGGACACGGGTTTGTGCCCCGGTCGGGGAAGATCCCACATGCCGCGGAGCGGCTAGGCCCGTGAGCCATGGCTGCTGAGCCTGCGCGTCTGGAGCCTGTGCTCCGCAACGGGAGAGGCCACAGCAGTGGGAGGCCCACGTACCGCAAAAAAACAAACCAAAAAAAAAAAAGAATGAGAGTGATGATTTCAAAGTTCCTTATGTGCCATACCAGAGACAAGAAGTCTTTTTCATCTTTTCTAATGTATGCATTTACAGGTATAATTTTTTTTAGTGAGCAATGCTTTTACTGCATCCCATGTGTTTTGCTATGTTGTGTTTTCATTTTCATTTGTCTGTAATTTCTAATTTCTCTTTGATTTTTCTCTGATTCATTGGTTGTTTAAGTGTGTGTTATTTAATTTACACAAATTTGTGAACTATTCAATTTTTCTTCTGTTATAGATTTCTAGATTTATTCCATTTTGGTCAGATACTTTGTATTATTTTAACCTTTTAAAACTTATTAACCTTGTTTTCTGTCCAATATATGGTCTATCCTGGGGAATGTTCTATGTGCATTGGAAAAGAATGTGTATTTTGCTGTTATTTAGTGAACTGTTCTATAAATACCTGTTATCTCTTGTTGGTTTATAGTGTTTTTCAAGCCCTCTATATCTTTATTGCTCTTCTCTCTAAATGTTCTATCCATTATTGAAAGTAGGGTATTGAAGTTTTCAATTCTGTCCATCATTGTTTCATATATTTAGGGGCTCTGCTGTTTGTTGCATGTAGGTTTATAATTAGTATATCTTGATGAATTGACCCTTTTAGCAATGTACAGTGCCCTCCTTTGTCTGTTGTATTATTTTTTAACTTAGAATCTATTTTAAAAGATATCAGTGTAGTGACCTTTCTCTATTTTGGTTGCTATTTGCATGGAATATCTTTGCAATATCATTCTTTTCCCTTCGAACATATTTGTTTATTTTGATCTACAGTGGGTCTTTTGTAGACCCACTGTAGATCAGATAGTTGGGTCATATTTTAAATGTATCTTACCAAATCTCTGCCTTTTGATTGGAAAGCTTAATCCATTAACATTTAAGGGAATTACTGATAAAGACTTACTTTTGCCAATTTGTTATGTGTTCTGTGTATGTCTTGTATATTTATTACTACTTTATTTTTATTTTAGTTAATTTTTTGTAGTGAACCATTTTTATTCCTTTCTAATTTCCTTTTGTATATATTCTACCCATATTTTCTTTGTGGTTACCATAGGGATTGCATTTAACATCCTCAAGTAATAGCAAAATCTAATTTGAATTGACACTAACATAACAGACAGGCAGGCTGACTGCAGAAGAATCTTCAGTTTCCCAGCACATGGACCTGCTAGGGATTGGAGGGACTCCTGGCAGCCGAACTGGAGAGAAGTGGCTGGCTTGAAGTTTTCTAAGGCAACAGCATGTATTGGCAGTAAGCTTGAAGGGGACCTGAAGCACCAGAATGTTGGATAGGTGGTTGCCAATAGGGCCATATATTTCACAGCACTGGATCTGTTTCATGTCTGTAATGCCCCTGGGGACAGCAGTGTATGGGGACACTGCTGGGGACAGTGGGGACAGCAGTGTACAGGCAGTCTGGTTGCTAAAAGGGCCACCAGGGCATCAGTGCAAAGACAGAAATATCTGGAATTCCCCCCAGGACAACAATGTGTTAGCAGACACATGTATGGAAGGGCCTTGGGGATTTAGAGGGTGGGATAGAACAAGGCTGAAAAGGCTCTAGTTCCATAGCAAGTAGGCTGGCTGATAGCCTATGACCCCTCAGTTCCCCAGCCCCAGGGCTGGCTGAAAGCCATAAGAACTCAATAAATGCTAGCAGGTAAACAGGCTATTTGTCACATGGTCCTCAAAGATACCAATGTGCCAAGGGGACAGTGCCCAAAAGGGTTCTATGTTATACAAACATGTGCTGGATTATGGCTGGAAGGTCCCTCAGTTCCCCAGTGCACAGCCTGTTCAGTGACCTAAAAGGCTATGGTTTCTACATCACAAGGATAGACTGATGTCTGAAGAACCTTTGGTTCCCCAACATTCAGGCTGGAAGGAATCCTGCAGCCCTAGCAAGTGAGTATGTTGGCAGTCTAATGGTTTCTCCAGGAAACCCTGTGCAAAGGATAGCCAAAGCCTCAAGCTTCCTGAGCTTGTGGGTTGGCTTCAGGCCAGAGGGAACAGTATTCCCCAGCTCCAGGCATTTTATGTTATTGAATATACTCTAGTTTCCACAACAGTTTGGCAGGCCGATAACAGAAAAACCCTTGGATTCATAGCATGCCAGCAGGCTGTAGTAGGAGGAAGGCTGGAACCCCAGCTGGTGGGGAGTCTGGTGACCAGGATGTTCCCTGAGGCACAAGCTCAACAGACAGTGGCCGAATGGTTTCTTGCTTTGTCAGCTTATGGGCTGACCAAGGTCCAAAAAGCCCTATGGTACCCTTGGGGAAGGCCAATAATATAACCTAAAATGGTCTGATTTCTACTGCAAGTGGAAAGACTGGTGACCAAAGAACACTTGGTCCTTCAGCCTGAGGATATGCTGGGGTCAGTCAGCCCTAGATGGTGGGAAGACGGTAGCCAGAAGGTTCCCCAATGCACTGGTGTGCTGGAGGTATGGTGGCTGAAAGTGTCCCCTGAAGTGCCATTGTCCTGGAAGGATGATTGCTTAATAGGTCCCTATATTTCACAGCACTATAGTGGGCAGGTGTACACAAGCAGTCTGGTCTCAGAAAAGGCCCATAGCATATCAGTACAAGGTTAAAACATGTCTGGAAGTGCTCAAGAGTACCAGCATGCTGGCTGGCACATGTCCAGAAGAGCCCCAGGTTCCTAGAGGTCAGAATAGACCTGATGGTGGTCGGAAGTTTCCTCAGGGCACCAACAAGTGGGGAGGGCAGGACTTACGGTAGCCAAAGGGACTCAGACAGCTGAGCCAAAGGGCCAAGGGTAACCCAGTTGAGGTCTGTACTATGGCTGAACATGCTCTGG
>NW_006773141.1:805083-811071 GCF_000442215.2 Lipotes vexillifer | reverse complement strand
TCAGCAGCAGAGTTGCAAAATGATAACCACAAATCCTGCAGGTCACTAGCATGCCAGGAGAATGTGGGCGGGAAGAAATTCCTGAAAGCCAGAAAGGCCCTCCTGACACTAACATGATGGAAGTAACAGGGGCCAAAGGGACACCAGTGTGCTGGACATGTGGTTCTCAAAACGGTCATATAGTCTATAGCATGAGATCTAGCTAGAGCCTTTAAGGGTCCGTGGGACTCTAGTGTATGGACAGTCTGGTGACCAAAAGGGCCCACAGGGAAGGTGGTATCCAGAATTTCTACCCGTGGCACCGGCGAGGTAGCAGGTAAGTGACAGGAAGAGTCCCAGAACTTGAGAGGGCACAATTGAAACCATGCAGAAAGGCCTCATCTTGCTGATAGCCTAGTAGGAGGACCCTATGGTTCCATCATTTAAGGACAATCTGGGGACCTGAAGGATCCCCAGAACCCTAGGAAGAGGGGAAGAAGTTTCGCTGGGGAGCCGCATGAAGGACAGACGATGGCCTAGAGGGCTCATGATTCTCAAGCTTGCAAGCTGACTGAAGGCCTGAAGAGCCCTCTATTCCTGTTTGGGATGCTAGGGTCATAAACTAAATGCTCTCATTTCAGTCACAGGTAGGCAGGCATGTAGCTAAAGAATCCTCAGTTCCCCAGAGCATACACAGACTGGAGTCTAGTAGGAAACCTGGAACTCTAGCTGTTAGAAAGTCTGGTGAACAGAAGGTTCCCTATGGCACAGCCCAGATGGAGGTGCAGTGGTGAAAAGGGCCCCCTTGCACCAGAGTTCTGGTTGGATGGCTTCCAGTAGAGCCCTGTGTTCCACAGCACTGGACAAGGCTAGTGCCCATATGAGCTCTCCTAGAACCCAGTGTAGGCAGTCTGGTCTGAGAAATGACCCAGCATCCAGGCTAACAGTGTCTGGAAGTGCTCCCAGTATGCCAGCACATTCTGGAAGAGCCCTTAGGAAACTAGAGATCAAGATGGACAGGATGTCCAAGGGCTACAGGTTCTACATCTTGCAAGAAGAGTGAAGGTCAGAAGGGTACACAGTTGCCCAGCTTGCAGGCCAACTAGTAGATCTTAGGACACGTGGAATTCTGGGGTCTAGGGTGGATGGTGATCAAAATGTGCTATGTATACTAACTTCTGAAAAGGCTCATGACAAAAGGATTCTAGGTTCCATTTCAAATGGGACAGCTGAGGACTATAAGGGCCATAGTTTCCCATGCCTGTCTGGTAACCAGAAGGTTTCTAGTTTGTGTATCACACTATCAGGCTTGTGGCCAAAGGACTTTTGGTTCCCAGGCAAGCAGGATAAGTCCAGGCCAGAAGGAACCCAGGAAGCATAGCGAAGGGGTACATTGGTGGTCATAAAATTCATCAGTGCACCCACATTGGGGGGAAGTATGCTGGCTGAAAGGGCTCAGGTTTCTTAACTGAAAGTGCCCAGTGTATTCCAGTGCGAGGCCTGTATTAGGACGGAAAATGTTCTGGTTTCAACAGCGTGTGGGAAAACTGGCGGCTGGAAATTGCCCAGGTACCCAGCACACCAACAGACTTTGATTACAAATTTAGGGCCAGAAGGGCCTTCATGACATTAACATTACGTGGAGTAAGGTGCCTGAATGGGACCAGGGGCACAGACATACTGGAAAGTATGGTTCACAGTAGGGCCACGTGTTTCTCAGCACAAGATTTGGCCACGACCTATGGGACCCTAGGTTTTAGGAAGTATAGTTGCAAAATGGGCCTTCAGGGCAGCAGTGCCAGGTCAGATGGTGTCCTGAGCTGCCTCCCATGGCACCAGTGCAGTGGCAGGCACATATCCAGAAGAATCCCGGGGACTGAAAAATCAAGATGGACTCAGACCAAAATGTCTTGTCCTGCTGACAGACTAATAGGAGGAACCTGGGTTCTACCACATAAGTGTGATTAGGAGCCTGAAAGATCCCCAGAACCTTAGTGAATGGACATGTTGGTGGCAGGAAGATTCTTTGGGGTCCCCACAGGAAGGACAGACGGTGGCCTAGAGGGTTCATGATTCCTGGGCTGGAAGTGCAGATGATACCTTAGTGAGGCCTATACTGTGAACAAAGGTGTTCTGGTTTCAACATCAGGCCCACAGTTCCCCTGGGGTATGGTAGTACTATGAGGGGAAATGCTCTCCTTCCACCACCGGTGAGCAGGCTGGTTGTCCAAGAGAGCAACACAGTTCTTGGTTCTCCAGAGTGCACACAGGCTGGCAGCTGGCAGGAATCCTGGAACCCTAGCTGGTGGCAAGTCTGGTGGCCGGAAGGTTCCCCAGGGCACTGTGCAGATGAAGGTACAGTGGCGAAAAGGGGCCATCTTGTACCAGGGTTGTAGATAAATGGTTACTTATAGGGTTCTGTGTTCCACAGCACTAAGCAGCCTATTGTCATCATAGAACCCAGTGCACAGGCAGCCTGGTCTCAGAAAGTACCCCCAAGAACACCAGCGCCAGGGCAGAAAGTCACCAGAAGTGCTCCAAGTGCAAGTGTCCTGAAAACCTCCTTGTTCCCGGATGTCAGGATGGAAAACAATGCTCAGTGGGCTCTGGGTTCCACAGCCTATAGGGAGGGCGATTGTGGGAAGCGTATGTGCAAATGGTGTAGCTGAGCACTGGAGGGGCCAAATATCCCTAGAACTAGGCCTGACCAGTGGCTGGAAGAGTTCTCGTTTCTGCATCATGCAGGCAGGCTGGTGGCCAAAGAACCTTTAGTTCTCAGGCATGCTACAAGACTTCCAGGAAAGAACCCTGGAACCCTAGCGAGGAGCCACGTACCTGAACCAAAAGTACCCATGTTACCTCAGTGTGTTATGTACTGTGACCGAAAGTGCTCCCATTTCAACAGTAGGCAGCCAGACTGATGGCTGGAAAGCCCCCAGGTCCCAAGCACACTGGTGCATTGTAGATGGGAACTACCCTAAAACTCTGTGGTGAAGAAGGCCCTCATGACACTAATGCGGTAGAGTTTGGGTGCCAAAATGGGTCTGGAATACCAGCATTTTACAAGTATGGTTTCCAATAGGTCTATATATTCCACAGCACAGGCTCCGGCTAGGGCTGATGGGACCCCTGTATGCAGGTACTGTTTCCGCCTAAATGGCCAGCTGGGCAGCAGTACTAGGGTAGATGCTGTCCAGGAGTAATGCCCATGCTACCAGCGAGGGGCATGGAAATGTCCCAGGCATGAGAGGGCAACATAGCCCAAGAGCAAAAGGCCTTGTTCTTCTCTCAGTCTAATTGGAGGAACCCAGGTTTCCATCCCATGAGGATAATGTAGGAGCCTTCATTATCATCAGAACCCTACTGAGCAGTCAGGTTGTTGGCAGGAAGGTTCTCTGCGGCACCAACAAGAGGGACAGCTAGTGGCCGAGAGAACTCACGATTCCCCAACTAGTAAGCTCTCGGTTCCCCTGCAGGATGATAGTGCTGTGACCCCAAATGGTCTCCACCTAAGGCAGGAAGAGAGTTCACCAAGAATCCTCGGTTCTCATGAATGTGCCAATGGGGGCCAGTAGGAAACCTAGAATCCTAGCTAGCAAGAAGTCTGATGGCCAGAAGTTCCCTGGGCACTTACAGATCAAGATGCGTTGGGGAGGGACTTCCCTAGTGGCACAGTGATTAAGACTCCATGCTCCCAATGCAGGGAGCCCGGGTTCGATCCCTGGTCAGGGAACTAGATCCCACATGCATACCACAACTAAGAGTTCACACGCCACAAGTAAGGAGGCTGTAAGCCTCAGCTAAGACCCAGCACAACCAAATAAATAAATAAATATATATTTTTTAAAAAAGATGCAGTGGAGAAGAGGCCCCTTGCACCAGATCTCTGGGTGGATGGTTGCCAGTAGGGCAGTGTGTGCCACAACCCAGTGCAGGATAGTGCCCATATGGGCTCTCCTGGAACCCAGTGCACAAGTAGTTCCGCTTCAAAAAGAACACCTGCACCAGGGCAGAACATGTCCGGAAGTGCTCCCTTGGTGTGAGTGCCCTGGACCAAACATGTCCAGAAGAGTCTTAAGGGACCTAGAGTTCAGGCTCTGAGTTTCACAGCCTACAAAGACGGTGATGATGTGAAGCATATCAGGTTTCTCCAGCTTATGGACAGGCTAGGCCCATAAGGACACGTGGAACTCTAGGTGCCGGACCAGATGGTGCTTGGAAGGTGCCCAGGGACACGAATTCGTGTGGAGTTCCATGTTTGAAAGGGTTCTAGGTTCTGTTTCAAATGGGATAGCTGAGGACTATCCCCAAGGCCAGGCCAGGCTGCTGACTGGAAAGGCCCTGATTTCTGCATCACAGTGTCAAGCTGGTGACCTAATAACTTTAGGTCTGCGGGGAAGCCGAACGATTCTAGACTCTAAGGAACACCGGAATCTAAGGGAGGAGACACATCGTTGGCTTGAAAGTTCATTGGTTCATCCATGCTGGTGGGAAGTACGGTGTCTGAAAAGGCTGAGATTCCTTAGCTGTGGGGCTCACAGTACATAATCCCAAGTCTGATACTGTGACCAAAAACACTCTAGTTTTAAAAACTGACAGGTAAAGTAATAGCCAGAAATCCCCCTGTTCCTGAGCATGTCAGTGTACTCTGAGCAGTAAGAACTCCTGGAAACTTCCCTAATGCAATGTGGAGTACGGTGCCTAATTGGGACCGAGGCCACCAGAGTACTGGAAGTGTGGTTTCCAATTAGACTATATATTCCACATCACAGGATCTGGGGAGGGCCCACGCGACGCCAGTTCACTGGCAATCTGGCTACATCAGGGCCCCCAGGCAGCAGTTGTATGGCAGATGGTGTCCGGAAATGCCCCCCTGCGGCACCAGCATGGTAGCAGGCAAGAATCCAGAAGAGTCCCGGGGCCTGAGGGCTCATCAGGTTGATGGCTGAATGAGAGGAGCCCATGTTCCCACCGCATGAGTACAGTTTGTGGACCTGAAGGATCGCCGGAACCTTGGTGAGAGGGAAATTTAGCGGCAGGAAAATTTCCTGGGACACCCGCGAGAGGGCAGACGGTGGCCGAGAGGGCTCATTTAATCCCAAGATTGCTAGCTAATTGAAGGCCTGAAAGGCTCACAGTTCCACCTGGTGGGTGTTAGTGCTGTGAGGGGAAATCCTCTCCTTTCACTGCAGATGGGCAGACTGGTTGTCCAAGAACCTTTGGCTCCCCAGAACAAATTCAGGCTGGGGGCCAGTGGCTATCCCGGAACTCTAGCTGCTAGGAAGTCTGGAGGCTGGAAGCTTTCCAGGTATACCAGCTACATAGAGGTACAGTGATGCAGAAGGGCTCTCTCGCCCCAGGGATCTGGATGGATGGTTGTTTACAGGGTTCTGTGTTCCACAGCATTAAGCGCCTAATGTCCTTATGGGATCTCCTGGAACCTAGTGTGTGGGCAGCCTGGTCTCAGCACTCCCAAGACACCAGCACTGGGGTAGATACGTGTGGGAGTGCTCCCGGCATGCCAGCGCCCCTGGACGGCTCGTGCCAGGAAACCCACCTCCAGGTTAATAATGATCCCCAATGGACTCTGGGTTCCATAGTCTGCAAGGCGGATGGTGGTCAGAAGGTAAGTGATTCCCCACCTCGCAGGCTGGCTGGGGGCCATAAGGACATATGGAACTCCGGAGGCTGGGCCACATGGTGATGGGAAGGTACCCAGAGACACTATCTCGTGGGAGGCCCTAAACCAAAAGGATTATAGGTTCTGTTGAAAACAGAGCAGCTGAGGACTGAAAGGGCCATCAGTTACCCAGTTCAAGGCCTGTCCAATGACCATAAGGGTTCTCCACCACACTGGCATTTTGGTATCAGAATGCCATTTGGTTCCTAGGTACATGTGATGACTCGGGGCCAGAAGGAGCCCTGGAACCTTAGTGAGAGGCCATGTTGGTGTTTGGAAGATTTCCCTGGGTAACCAAGTGAAGAGCCGGGGGAAGTGGGGGTTAGGGA
>NW_006773141.1:786235-805041 GCF_000442215.2 Lipotes vexillifer | reverse complement strand
GGGGGAAGTGGGGGTTAGGGAAAGAGGAGGATGGATGGTGTCTGAAAGGCTCAGATTCTGGATCCGAAAAGGCCCACGATATCCCAGAAGGCGTCCTAAACTGTGACTGAATATGATTCGGTTTCAGTAGCAGGTAGGCAAATTGATGGCTAGAAATCCCCAGGACCCGGACATGACCGTGTACTGTGGGTAGCAAGGACTCCCAGAAATTTATGGGAACATAAATGCCCTCATGACACTAACATGAGAGTACAAGTATGGTTTCCAGTAGGGGGCGTATATTCTCGATACGAATTCTTACTTCGGCCCATAGTATTCTAGTACACAGGCGGTCTGGTCACAAAAGGACCCCCAGGACAGCCAAGCCAGGGAAGATGGTGTCTGAAAGTGCTCACTCGGGCATCAGTCCAATGTTAAGTAGGCATCCCGAGGAGTCATGGGGTGGGGTGGTGCTGAGAAAGTGAGAATGACCCAGACAAAAAGAGCTAGTCCTTCTGAAAGCCAGGTAAGAGGAACTCATGATTGTGTTGTATAAAGACAATATGGGGGTCTGAATAATCACTGGCACCCCAGTGAGTGAGCAGGTTTTTGGCAGGAAGATTCCTTGGTCACCTGTGTAAGAGACAGATGGTGGCCGCGAGGGCTCAGGACTCCTGAGATTGAGGGCTGAGTGATGGCCTGAAAGGCTTATGATTCCCCTGCAGGGTGGCAGTTCTGTGACTGAAAATACTCTCCTTTCCACCTCAGACAAGCCAGCAGGTCGCCAAAGAACACTTAGTTCCCCAGAGCATGCACAGAGTGTGGGCCTGTAGAAAATCCGGCACCCTAGATAGCATCGTTTGATGGCCGGAAGGTTTCCTGGGTCAACACCCAGATGTATTTGAAGTGGCAAAAAGGAGCCCCGTGCTTCAGATTTCTGGATGGGTGATTGCCAGTAGAGAACTCCATTCCAAAGCAAGGGTGCAGGCTAGTGTACATAAGGGCTCTCCTAGAACCCTACACAAAGGTAGTGTAGTCTCAGAAAGGACCCACAGGTCACCAACACCAGAGCAGAATGTGTCCAGAAGTCCTTTCTGAGTGCCAGTGGCCAGGGCAGCATGATTCCGGAGGAACCCCCTTGGTTCCTACCAATCAAAATGAATGAGACGCACAGAGGTCTCCAAGTTTAGCAGCCTGTTGTGAGGGTGATGGTCACAAGGGTACACAGTGCCCCCAAATAACGGTGAGACTAGGGGCCATAAAAACTCTAGGAACCTTAGGTGCTGGGTTGGCTGGTGATCGGAAAGTCTCCAGGGACACTAGCGAGCAAGCCAGGTGACTGAAAGGGTTCTAAGTTCCATGGCACACGAGCTAGCAGAGGACTGGAAGAGCTATTGGCTCACCACAGCCGGGCCTAACTCGTGACCTAAAGGGTTCTAGATTCTGCATCACGGGGGCAGGTTCGTGGCATAAGAACCTTCGGTTCCCGGGCACGTGAATGATAGCAGGCCAGAAATCGTGCTGGAACCTTAGAGTAAGGGTACTACTATTGGTGGTCCGTGATTTTACAAGGCACCTGAGCTCGGGGAAGGATGGTGGCCGAAAGGGCTCAAATTTCTTAGTTTAAAGGGCCCAGGGTATCTCGGTCAGAGACCAGTACAGTACCTCGATCGAATGTGTTCCGGTTTCAGCAGTACGCATGCCATCAAACTTGGCTGACAGCCCATGATTCCCATTGGACTGTGGGCAGGAAGGACCTCACAAAAACGTTTAGGGCTGGAATGGCCCTTATGACACTAACAGGATGGGAGTACTGGGGCCAAAGGGGACCCCAGGCACCAACAAACTGTTAGTATGGTTTCCAGTAAGGTTGTATATTCCACAGCAAGGATTCTTTTTCTTTTCTTTTTTTTTTCTTCTGTAGGTTACTTCTTATCTTTATTAGAGTTATTTGAATTTTTGTAGCATCAAATATTTATATCAAAATCCCTCTCTGACACAGGAGGGAAAAAATGTTGCTGAACTATACAGGTAAATGAGTCTAATACTGGATTTTTTTTCTATTGTAGTTGACAATACTGTGTTAGTTTCAGCTGTACAGCACAGTGCAGCTTATATTACCTTATAGGTTATTACAAAGTACTGGGTATATAATTCCCTGTGCTATACAGTAAATCCTTGATCACAGCAAGGATTCTTAATTCAGTTCGTAGGACCTCAGTGCACTGACAGTATAGTTGCCAAAAGGGTCACCATGTCAGGGGAAATGGTGTCCGGAAGTACCCCACCAAGGCATCATTGAGGTGTCAGGCATGTACACAGTAGGGTCCTGGGCTGTGAGCGGGAGCTATGGCTTGCTGGGCCCAAGGCGTAAATTCTGCCTCCTGCTGTGGCTTGCTGGGCCCAAGGCGTAAATTCTGCCGCCTGCTGAAGCGTTGGTAGGAGGAGCCTGTGCTTCCACTGAGGGGTGTGAAGAATCCATAGAACCCTATGGAGGAGGCAGGTCGGTGGCAGGAAAGTTACCCTGGGGCACCAGCTGGATGGGCGGACGGTGGCCCCGAGGGATCTTACTTCATCACTTTGCTGACTTGGAGCGGTTGAGGCCTACCCTTCCCAGCCAGTGGCTAGTGCCATAACCAAGTGCTTTCCTTTCCACCACAGGCGGACTATCTGGTCGCTAAAGACCCCAAGACTCACTAGCGTATATATAGACTAGGGATTCCAGAGGGAATTTGGATCTCCTGCTGTCGGGAAGTCTGGTGGCCGGAAGGTTTCCTGGGGACACTGCCCAGAAGGTGGTGTGGTGGTGAAAAGGATCCCCTTGCAACAGTGTTCTCGATAGGTGTTTGTAAGGCCACATATTCCTTAGCAGTAGAGCAAGCTGGTGCCCATAAGGGCTCTCCTGGAACCCAGTACGTGGGTAGCATGGTCTGATAAGGGACCCACAGGGCACCAGCGCCAGGGCAGAAGGTGTCTGGAAGTGCTTCAGGGTGCCAGTGCCCTGTACCGCATGTGTCTGGAAGAACTCCAGGAGTCCTAGATGCCAAAGGTCTCTGTTCTGTAGCCTATGGTCTCAAGGGCATATACTTTTTTGATGACTTTGGGCCAGAGGAGCTCTGGAATTCTAGTGAGGGGTTAAATTGATGGTTGGAAGGTTCTCCAGGGTACTAAGGGCGATGCGGGTGGAGTGGGTAGGGATGGTGGCCGAAATGACTCAGGTTACTAAGCCAGAAAGGAATCCGGAGCAGTGAGGCAAACTTATAGTCAAAATCTCCGGGTGCACAGTATTAACTGTGGACGGAAAGGTCTCCCTGAAACGCTTAGGGGTGGAAGGGCCTTCATGACACCAATACGATGGAAGTATGCTGCCAAAAGGACTCCAGGGAGCTGGAAGTTTAGTTCGCAAAAGGGCCATATTCCACAGCAAGGATTTTGGGCTGGGCCCCTGGCACAACCGTGCGTGGTAAGTCTAGTCGCCAAAAGGGCCTCCAGTTGCAGAAGTGCCTCCCACAGCCCTGTGCCTCTCTCCCGTGACCCCAGTGAAGTGATAAGAGTCCAGCTGTCTGGGAAAGATGTCTCCAGACCGCAAGACCTGTTGACGGCCTAGTATGAATTGCTCGGATTTACGCCTTATAAGGACCATCTGGGGGCCTGAAGGATCCGTGGAACCCTAGCGAGGGGGCAGGTTTCTGGCAGGAAGGTTCCGGGGCACCTGCGCGGGGGAGAGACAGTGGCCGAGAAGGCTTATGTTTCCCGAACTTGTGAGCCGACTGAAGGTTGAAGGACTCCTGCTACCTCTCTGCTGGATGCCAATGCTGTGACTGAAAGTGCCCTCCTTTCCTTAGCAGAGGAGCAGGCTGATTGCCGAAGAACCTTGGGTTCTTCAGCGTTCACACAGGCTGGGGTTGAAGGCATCCCAGATCCCTAGCTGGTAGGAAGTTTGGTGGCCGGAAGATTTCCAGCTGCACTAGCGTCATGTAATTAATGGGCGCCCGAAGCTCTACCGCCGTGGAAGGATGATTGCCAATAGATCCTTGTGTTCCACAGCAAGGGAACTGGCTACCATAAGGTTACCCTGGAACACAGTTTATGTGCAGTATGGTCTCAGAAAGGACCCTTAGGGTACCATCGCCAGGGCAGAAAGTGTCTGGAAGTGCTCCCGTGCACCACCGAGTTGACAGGTGGGTTTTCAGTACAGTTCTGGGGCCTGAGAGGGTGAGGTGGACTCAGGCAGGAAGTGCTAGCCCTGCTGATGGCCTAGTAGGAGTTGTGGATTTTACAGCACGTGGTTTTCGGAAAGGGTCCCAGAGGCACTACCATGCGCGTGGGATGGTTGCTGATAGGGCCCTAGATTCCTTTAACAATAATTTGTAGCCTAAGGTTCAAAGGCCTTTGGGACACCCGTTCATGAACAGGCTGGTTGGTGGCCATACGGGTCTTTGAGGCTGTATCTGGAGAGCTGTAAGGTGGTTGAAAGGTACCCCTGGCTCCCAGTGTGTGGTCAGACTGGTGCCTATGAGGAGTCTTTTTTTAGCCTGTCGTCTTCTGGGTTCATTGTGTCAAAAGATCAGAAGTAGCAAAACTAAAAGCAATGAATCATCAAAGTAGTAATTAGTGAAAGTTTATTGTGCACATACCAAAAGACAGTTTGCAAACTGGAGCATTCAAACCAAAACATGAAATGAAGTTCAGGGGTATGTTGTTATAAAGCAGCTTATATAGTGAGAAGACAGTGACTTTATTTTGCAAAGTGATTGGTTATAATATTGGAGAAAGAGTTTAAGTTTTGTTTATGATTTCCAGAGGCATAAACAAGAAATGACCCACGTTAAGTTAGTCTTGTAAAATAAGCTAAATTAAGCTTTGCTTGTTTGACTAAACTGGTTTTGTCTGCTCAGGGAATTTTCAAGGCTGCTTTCCATTTGTTCTTGATTTTTTACAACCATATGAGGGTTGAATAATGGCTGGAAGGGCCCCTGAGTCCCAGAATTCTCAGTGGCTGCTCTTCAGGTGCTCTCTGCTGCTAGAACTCTTATCTAGTACTTTTCCACGGAGAAATATATCCACTACAATTCTGAGTTCAACCAAGCTGCCTTTTACAAATGCAGATGAAAAATTTTTTAAAGCAAGTGATTTGGAAATTTATCATTCTTGCACTCTTACAGAGAACTCTTATTGAATAAACAAGACAATTGGGGAAGTTGTATCCAGAAAATGTTGCAATAAAAATTGTATATATAAATACAGGGAAGCTTAAATAGTTTTGGTTAATATTATTATAGAAGATAATATACAAATTGTAACTCCTGAAACAAAAGCTATGTATGCATAATTAAGATATAACTCCAGTAGACTAAACAAAAATACCAGTCAGCATATTCCTATAGTAGAAGAAAAGGGAAACACAAACTGGCCTTAGCTGCTTCTGCTTTGGGGATGGATGCAGGCATAAATTTTTGCTAGTAGAAATGATTCTTTTAGTGAAAAAAATTAATTTCCCTCATGATGGAGAAAGATAAGACTATGGCTTCGATAAATCAAGCTGAATTGCTCTGTGCAATAAAGTATGATCAGATTGAAAATTTCCTTTGGTAGATTATGTGTGTATATAATAAATATGTGTATATAATATTTGTACATTATATGTATATTTTATATATTTGAATATATATGTGTATACATACACACACACACACCTTATATATACCAAAATGTTCACTTTGGCAAGGATTAGATCCAGAAGATAAACATTTTTATGATGACATGAATTCAAGGACTTGGTGAACAGCATTGTTTCTGTCCTGCGCTGGCTTATATTCCCCTGTATTATATTATTCCAAACCATTAGGAAATCTCAGTTATATGCATCAGCCTTATATTTATATGACAGTGAAGGAAACAGATCTATGGTGAGTTTGACTTGTCAAGCCCAAAGCAGAGCTTAGAGTGAGAGGGACGAGAGACAACAGAACATCCAAGTGTAGGAAGGGCCGAACCAGGAATTAGAAGCCAATTAATTTATTTTACCGCAAATACCAGAGGCAGTTAGTTGAACGATCAGTAAAACACTGAATTACTCTAATGCAAATTGAGAGGAAAAAAATTAATTACCAGGGTTTTTTTCACAAATTAACTGAGAAACATAAGTTTGAATAAGATGTTTATATTTATAAAAATCTCAAGTCAAGCTAAACACAGACTGTTTATTTTAGAAATCACTAGGAAAGAGAAAAGAAGGAAAACAGGATATTCAGAAAAGGATATGTTGGATGGCTTTTTTGATATGTCAACTTGGCTAGACTACAGTCCCCAGTTATTCAAACACTAAGTTTTGCCGTGAAGGGGTTTTTCAGATATAATGAAAGTCTCTAATCAACTGACTTTCAGTCAGGTTCAGTCTGACTTATTCAGTTGGAAGGCCTAAAAACAGAGCTGAGGCTTTCTTGAGAGAGAGAAGATGTTCCAACTATGCATGGTAGTGTCCACCCATGCCATGGACAACTTTCACCATGCTCAAAATTTTTCTTTCCTGATGGCCTCTGAACAGAGCTTTGGCCCATGTCCATGCATTCCAACCTGTTCATGATTGTCCCTTCCTGACTCCCTACCCTATAGATATTGTACTAACCAGCCACCATGATCATGTAGGCCAATTGCTTGTAATCTCTCTGTTAGGTAGGTAGGTAGATATGTAGATATTTTTATATATCTCTATATAAATATTTTTATTTCTTACTGGTTCTGCTTCTCTGGTTAAACTGACTGATTCATTGTGACAACAATGAGAAGACTAGAAATATCTTAAATGAAATATTTTGAAACTGATGAATATTTTTTTTAAAAGGTAAGGAAGGTATGAAAGGAAAAAAGAGGGAGATTGATAGAAAACTCTAAGGGGTAGTCATTTGATAAATAGAATAATTAAGCAAAATTAGTTGTGAGAAATGGGAAAATAACAAGTGCATGTGAAAATGAAAGGATTATAGGGGGCTATTTACTGCAGCTCAAGGTTAATAGATTTTCTAGTGTTATATAAAATCCTGAAATTGACTTAAGTACGGTTAGAAAACCACACTAAACCAATTAACTATGGAAGACATAGAGATGGTAGTCAAACGAACTACTCTGTCAAAACCTGGCCAGGTGTTATATATATCATTTCTTTCAACTCTGGGAATAGATTGAATGTATACCACTAGTTTTTCAAGTCATAATGAATAAAGAACCATTATAAAGATATTTATATTAAGCTAGAAAATAGCTATATCAAATCAACATGACTTTTGCTTCTTTATTTTCACATATAAATTCTGTATAAAATATTAGCCAATATAATCAGAATCACATTAAAAGATTAATACTTCAAGACAAACAGGTATTCATACTACAGCTTAAAAATCATTGATATGAGAATTTTAATATGCCCAAAATAATCATAAGATCATTTTTATAGAAGTTAATATTGCATTTGATAAACCTTAATATTTATTCCTAATAATAAAACTCCTTACTGAAAGGAAAATATTAGGATACTTCCATAATCCTTAATGTAATAAATGTATGTGTTGTTTATATCAATATTTACACACACACATGCATGCACATGTATCAGTAGAAACACACTAAATGATAAAAGACCAGAAACTTTTCTATTAAATTCAGAAAAGGAATGAAATGCTTTGAACTTTTTACTTAAAACTATTACTTTGAACGTTTAGAAATGCTAGCCATAAAAAGAGAAACAATAGAAGTTATGCATATTGAAAAGGTGACAGACGCCTTAACTGATACATCATACAACTCTACCTGAAAAATTCTACAGAATAGACAATAACAAAACTTTTAAAGAATTATTAGAGCATTCAGGAAGTTGGCTAATTAAAGTTAGAATGTTAAAATCAATACCTTTGCTACTGCAGTTTTCTGAACTCTACAGAAGAACAGTTTTTAGAAAAAAAAACTTAGATGTGTTTTATTATTGGATTGGAAGACTATTTTAAAGATTCCAAATTTTAAACCATTTTATAAATACAATCTGGTGTCAATTCAAATCCTACACATGCTCATTTAGTTCATACCTGTTCTTTCATTTGTTCTGCAGAGAGGAACAGGAAATTTTTTGATGATTTTAAACATGTGGAAGAAATTCAGGTTGGAGGTGGGTGGAGGTACAGCAAAGCAGAGCATGGGTAATATACTTCATTTCCATGCACTTCAGTTAGCTCTGTTTTCTATAACCAAGAGCACCCTCCACTTAGAGATATTCTGAGTTTTAAAGTAAATTGAGAATGTGAAAAGGAATAGCAATAAGCCTAACATGATATGGTGGATGCTCAGTAAATGCCAGCTCTCTTCCTTTTATCCTTCATAGATGAGTTGTTTGGATGAGATGATTCAGTTGTCTATGATTTGGGCAATCTATTTTGATTCAAAATCAAGTTCTTTAATATATTACCATATAGAATAGTTCAGAACCATCATATTTACCAGCACATGCATCCTGATATGACTCAAGGACTAATGCAGTCTCTGGAGTCATGATTAATCTTTCTGTATTTTCAAGGTGCAAACTTTAGATATTGGGCCAGTTCCCAAAGCCTTAACTGGTAGATTTCTAAATCAGTTTGTGTTGCCGTTTAATCTTCTCTTTGGTTGGCTGGTAAAATCTGATGGAACTAGAGCTTAAATCAAGATCACTAAATCTCCCTTTTTCTGTTTGGAATCACATGGGATTTCATTCCATCCTTACAGCAGACAGACTGTTTCATCTCAAGGTTTCAGGGAAAGGAAATGATCCCTCTCCTTGTACACAAGTTAGGGAATCCTTGCACATTTCATACATTCTCAGCTTGATTTATAATATCAGGTTAATATGTCATCAGAAGGATGGGTATTACTTCAGGTATTAATAAAATGTTTGCTCTGTGGTGTGACTATTTTATGATAACGAAGATTTGGCTGGAGATTTAGTTTCTTAATCATACAACACCATTTCCACTGCTAAAGCTGTGATCGGGTCGTTATCGTGGTAGTCAGGCCCTTTCCTTTTTTACACTTATGTTGGCCACCAAATGTCTTTCAGTATCCAGCTTTGTTTTTCTCAGGCATCTATTTGCTGGTGTCTTTTTTTTTTTTTTTTCCCTTAGCAGATATCTGGCATTTCAAGGTTCTGCCTGGGAACTTTTCTTTTCATTAGTTTAATAAACATATCCATGTGTCAGATCTTGCAGAATATCTTAAAAGCCTTTAACAGGCTTTAAAAGCCAAAAAATAATAGTGACCATGTTTTCTACAACATAAAATGATGTTAAAACAATTGTTAGTAGAAGAGTATATTTTATAGCACATTTTAATTTTAAATAGGTCATGAAATGAACACTCATATCCTAAGGAAGAGAATGATTATATTTTGCTTGCTACTTTCAGAAAGCATTTTGAGGAGGATTACAATAAACACATATAATAAAACTGAGCAACAAAGAAAAGAGTATTCAGATCAATGGGAATATTATATCAGAAAATGCAAGCTGTAGCAACCAAGCTCAAAATTTCACCTGAAGCATCTTAGTATTTTTATTGCCTAAAGGAAATGTACTAAGGCAAGAGGAGAGAGACGTTTTGCCCTTGTTATAACCACCAAGAAGAATTGCTCATAGAGATATTTATATTTAAAGGGAAAAATGCCTTATTATTTAGAGAAGGGAAAATGGATGTGTAAAACTTTGGATTATTGCCATTTAATATTGACCTCCATTACACTGAAAAAACTGCCTTGTACTACCACATTTAATTTTTTAATCTTGAATAGGTAAACAGTTTAAGAATAGCTGGTTACAATTATCTAAATAATCCATGGCTTGTGGTATGGAATTTTATTACATAGTAATTTTAATACACCCTATGGTAAAATATATTCCAAAGATGGCAACCAAAATCCCTGGAAACATCTTTTTGATTATAACATAAGTATAATCGGTTTAGTAAAACGATATGAAAACATATTGAGATGTATAACATCCTAAAATTTCCAAAGCAAGTAAAAAACACCCAAACTTTTGCTAATTTCATAATTGCTTTATTTTTGTTAAAATTTTTTATTGAGGTATAATTGATATATAACATTATATTAGTTTCAGGTGTGCAACATAGTGATTCAATATTTGTATATACTGCAAAATGATCGCCACAATAAGTCTAGTTGCCATAGTTACAGAACTGTTTTTTCCTGTGAAGAGAACTTTTATGATTTATTCTCTTAGCAACTTTCAAATATGAAATACAGTATAATTAACTATAGTCACCATGCTGTATGTCATATCCCCAAGACTGACTGACTTTATACTGGAAGTTTGTACCTTTTGACTTCCTTCATCCATTTTTCCCACTCTTCGGCCCCCTACCTCTGGCAACCACCAATTTGTTCTGTGTATCTGTGAGCTTGGTTTTTTGGTTGTTGGTTTTGTTTTGTTTTTTTTTTTAGATTCCACATATGAGTGAGATCATATACAGTGTTTGTCTGCCTCTGACTTATTTCACTTAGCATAATGCCCTCAAGGTCCATCCATGTTGTCGCAGATGGCAGGATTTCATTCTTTTTTATGGCCAAATTATATTCCTGTGTGTGTGTGTGTGTATGTATACAGCACACACACCACACTTTCTTTATCCGTTCCTTTCTCTGTGGACACACTTAGGTTGTTTCTATATCTTGGCTATTATAAGTAATGCTGCAATAAACATGGGGATGCAGATAACTTTTCAAGTCAGTATTTTCGTTTTCTTTGTATAGATACCCAGAAGTGGGATTGCTGGATCATATAGTAGTTCTATTTTTAATTTTCTGAGGAACCTCTGTACTGTTTCCACAGCGGCTGCACCAGTTTACATTTCCACGAACACTGTACAAGGATTCCTTTTTCTCCACATCCTTGCCAACACTTGTTATTTCTTGTCTTTTTGATGATAGCCATTCTAAACAGGTGTGAGGTGATATCTCACTGTGGTTTTGATTTGCATTTCCCTGATAATTAGTGATGTTTAACATCTTTTCATGTGCCTGTTGGCCATCTGTATGTCTTCTTTGGAAAAATGGGTATTCAGATCCTCTGCCCATTTTTAATCAGATTGCTTGTTTTTGTGGGGTTTTGTTTTTGTTTGCTATTGAGTTATATGAGTTCTTTATGTATTTTGGATATTAACCCATTTTGGATATATGATTTGCAAATCTTTCTCCCACTTAGTAGGTTGCCCATAATTGCTCTGTTGCAAAAAGGGGAAGGGAGTGTTTGGGGTGGGGGAGAGAAGCCCCTCCCAAGGAGAAAGAACCCAAAGGAGAGCCATTGAGAATTATTTGTCAAAGGATTCTTTATAAATTCAAAAGAAAGACAAAGCAATGTAGATGTGTGAAAAGTGATGAAATCCCATCTCCCCAAAGGTCTGGGCTTTGTTTGGTTACAAAAAATACCAAACAGGGGACATTCGTTTGGTTAATTTACCATTGTCCAGACTCAAGTCTATGGGCTTTGTGGTTCAGATAATAGATCTCAAGAGCATAACAATAACAGATTCATCACTGAAAATCAGATTTATATTCACCAAGCTTAGAATTGTGTGAAAAAACTTTTACACAGGGAGGGGAAACAGTAAGCTGGGATGAAGTGAGAGAGTGTCATTGACATATAAACACTACCAAATGTAAAATAGATAGCTAGTGGGAAGCAGCCGGATAGCACAGGGAGATCAGCTCTGGTGCTTTATGACCACCTAGAGGTGCGGGATAGGGAGGGTGGGAGGGAGGCACAAAAGGGAGGGGATATGGGGATATATGTATACATATAGCTGATTCACTTTGTTATACAGCAGCAACTAACACAACATTGTAAAGCATTATACTCCAGTAAGGATGTTAAAAAATAAATTATAAAACTAAAATATAAATATATCTGTGTATATACCTATTTATCCATATCTGTATTCCAGAGTTCATGTGCAACAGAGCACATGTGTTGACATGACCAATATAGTTTCTTCCTTTAGGCAAATCTATAGTGAGAAGCCAGACTATAACCAAAACACTGCTAAGGAAGCTCGGAATCTGATAAGAGAAGATAGATAATCTGAGGAAGTGTCCTTCAACTATAAGGTAGTTTAAGAACTCTTTTTCATAATGGAACCATAATAATATTTATGATCAAGACTCACTCTAACCTAGACAGTGCTTGGGTGAATTCTGCACATACTTCATTCTTCAACTCCTCTACTCTTAATTTAGTTGCTGGTCAACTTCAACCTGACCCATTTTTTTCTTCATGTAACTCAATACCTCCAGTCAAGTCCCTTTTTAAAAAAAAAGAAAGAAAAGCAAATACCTCTAATCAAGACAAGGAGCTGTACTAATATTTAAACTAGTTTTATATATCCCCTGTGAGCTTCATTATGGGCTTAATTATAGATTGAATTTCAGGGCCACATTTTTACACTTTATTTTCAGGTTTCATCTTTTCCCAAAAAGCCGTTAAACCACCTAATTAAAATGTATCTTGAATATGATGACATGTAAGGCTTCATGACTTGAGTCATGTACAAGACTTACGTACCTGGAAGTGAAGGGCTTTCTCCCCTCATTCGGCCCTATTTTAAGAAAGGAGAATCAGGGCCTCTGTAATAAAGTGGGATAGAATCAACACTTTTTATTTTCCAGCATCCCTGATTTTAAAATGAGAATGTAAATGGAAAGCATGTTTATTTTTGTAAAACCATTAATGTATCTTTCATTTTGAACCTGAATGTATCTTTAGGTGTTTAACTAATGATTTTTTTCCTCTCCATAAATATGAGTGATAGAAAGAGGAAGAAACACATAAGGAGTTATTCAGTTCATATCTTAGAAAAGTAATAGCAATAAAGATCTGATAGAATTGTAGAGGTTATACATTTTTTTGCATGTAAGAGCAATCATGTTTTAGTTGATACTCATGGACATGAATTGAAAGAATGAATTGATATGGTAATACTTTCATGTGTTATTCAGCAAGCTATCAAATGAGGTGTTATGACTTACCACGAGCAACTTCAACCTATCATTTTGCCAATCTAAAAATCTGATTAAATGTCAAGCAAGTGCAATGTGAATGTGCCTTCCAGAAATGTTCTAAATAAGTAGAAATGGCTGTTTCTTTAGCTTTCATGATTAAAGCAGTATTTTTTTGAGACACCAAGTTATTAGAACTGAGATGGGCACTGTTACCTCAGAGTGATAATAACTGAATTTCAACTCATCAGCCTACCTCACAATCCAGTTCACTCACTTTTCATTATGCTCCAGTCATACTATCTCTTGGCCTCTTGAACACACTTTACATTCCAAGATATGTTGCCCTTTTGAGACCTTACATTTGTTCTTCCTGCAACTGGATATTTCGACCCAGATCTCTAATATCTCAGTCACCTGAAGGATTAACAGGGCTGAAAGATCGGCTTCCAATGTGGCTCACTATATGGCCACCAATTTGGTGCTAGCTATCAGCAGGGGAACTTATTTCCTCTTCACAGGGGCCTCTCCACAGTGCTGCTTGAGTGTTCTCAAAACATGGAGGCTGGCTTCTCTCAGAGTGAGCCATCCAAAAGAAAGAGCCACACAGAAGCTATGTCTTTCATGACCTAACCTTGGAGGTCCCATCACTGCCACTACATTCTATATTTTAGACATGATTATTTATACCATCTCACATTAAAAGGGAGAGGAATTAGATTCTGCCTTTTGATGGGAAGACTCTCAGAGAATTTACATATTTTAAAACCACCACACTAAAGCTCGTGATTCTTGTTAATCTAAAAAAGTTACTCCTCAGTTAACATAACAGTATGAGTGTATTGCTCATGAAATTAATATAGTAACAGTAATAGTAGCAATAAGTAATAAGTAGTAATATTTATTTGAACATTATCATTTCTCTGTTAAATATGTGACTTTTCTATACTCCCCTGAATTTTTTAATTTAGTTCAATTTTATCTACTGTTTCAAGTCTTTTCAAGAGAAGTTTTCTCTAATTTTATAAAGGAGGTACATAGAAAACCATAATTCACTTACAAATTGATTTATAGCAGACAGTGATGGAACACGAATATTCTGTTAAGTCCTATAATGGTATCTATAAAATATATATGAATTTTGATTAGTAAGATTAGTTAGATGTTAAACTATTATAAGATTCATGCAACTACATCTCATTTTATCCAATTAATTAAAGTAGAAGATACATTCAAATTCTAGGACCTGTTTTAATATTCAAAGATTTGTATAAAACAGTAAAAAGAAGAAGAGAGATGCTATAACATATAAAAGTGTGTATATTCTTTCTGTATTTAAATGACTTAATAATGGTGATTCAGATTAATGCCTTAACTGAATTTGTTGAATGTTTTTGCACTTACTCTAAACTCTTAGTCTTTTTTTCTTTTTTAAGTTTCAGGTTTATTCAGGGAACTAACTTACTAAGTACTATAATCCGGGAAATCGCCTCTCAGATAGCCCTGAGGAACTGCTCTGAGGAGTAGGGGAGGAACTGGTATATATATGAATTTTTGGCTAGGAAATACATGTAGTCAAGCATACATCTTGGTAAAAGATTACTGCTAATTATAAAGAACAGATATCTCGTATTAATGATTTTAGCACCTTTCTATGTATGGGAAGATGCAAGAATCTGGGGTCATTGATATTCATCCTAAGATATGCATCTTAATCATCTAGGGGCCAGTTTATCCAAAGCACAGAATGCTTCATCTCACTTTTTTTCATTTTGAATTTCCTTCAGGGCACACTGGCACTGTTGGTGGGTGTGGGCAACTGCAGTGGGTGGCAATTTAACCCTTGTATTGCTAAATGATGAGTGATACTCTTCTTTTTTCATTCACAATGGAGACAAAAGATCCAACTCCCTGGCAACAACTTTCAGAAGTTTCAGTTGCTTTAGAGGTTTTACAGGAATCTGTTTAGTGAGGCAGCTGTACACAATTCCACAATTGTAGATAAACTCTTAGTCTTTAACAGAACTAATTTAATATGTAATTTTTTTTTTAAGTAGAAGGTAAAACTCATCTTTGGCATCTTACGTTCAGGTGAGATGAGTGTTTACCAATGCCCCTAAATTCCCTATAATTAATCAGGTCTTAAAACAGCAGAGTCCATTTTTCAAACCAATGTACAAAACTGTAGAGATTAATGGCATTATCATCATCCACTATTATTTATTTATTTAGGCTGCGCCGGGTCTTAGTTGCGGCATGTGGGATCTTCGTTGTGGCGTGTGGGCTTGTTGAGGTTGTGGCATGTGGACTTCTTAGTTGTGGCACGCATGTGGGATCTAGGTCCCCGACCAGAGATCAAACCCGGGCCCCCTGCACTGGGAGTGTGGAGACTTACCCACTGGACCACCAGGGAAGTCCCCACTGTATTTTAAATGTTGATACTGTGGGTAGATATATTTCCTGGAGGTATATTCAGTTAAAGGCAAGAATGGAATGTTTAAAATTACTAAAATTATGTCTGTTCTTCAGCTGGAAAAAATTCAGTAATATCACCAGCTGGAATTTAACACAATGCATGGCCTGTGTTGAATGGAAGTAGCCTCTTAAAAATGTCTTTTGATAATAGCTAGTAATTGTGACCACTTTATTAGCCAATTTTTTTTTACATCTTTATTGGAGTATAATTGCTTTACAATGGTGTGTTAGATTCTGCTTTATAACAAAGTGAATCAGTTATACATATACATATGTTCCCATATCTCTTCCCTCTTGCGTCTCCCTCCCTCCCACCCTCCCTATCCCACCCCTCTAGGTGGTCACAACCCACCGAACTGATCTCTCTGTGCTATGCGGCTGCTTCCCACTAGCTATCTATTTTACATTTGGTAGTGTATATATGTCCATCCCACTCTCTCACTTTGTCACAGCTTACCCTTCCCCCTCCCCATATCCTCAAGTCCATTCTCTAGTAGGTCTGTGTCTTTACTGCTGTCTTACCCCTAGGTTCTTCATGACACTTTTTTTTTCTTAAATTCCATATATATGTGTCGGCATACGGTATTTGTCTTTCTCTTTCTGACTTACTTCACTCTGTATGACAGACTCTAGGTCCATCCACCTCATTACAAATAGCCCAATTTTGTTTCTTTTTATGGCTGAGTAATATTCCATTGTATATATGTGCCACATCTTCTTTATCCATTCATCCGATGATGGACACTTAGGTTGTTTCCATCTCCGGGCTATTGTAAATAGAGTTGCAATGAACATTTTGGTACATGACTCTTTTTGAATTATGGTTTTCTCAGGGTATATGCCCAGGAATGGGATTGCTGGGTCATATGGTAGTTCTATTTGTAGTTTTTTAAGGAACCTCCATACTGTTCTCCATAGTGGCTGTACCAATTCACATTCCCACCAGCAGTGCAGGAGTGTTCCCTTTTCTCCACACCCTCTCCAGCATTTATTGTTTCTAGATTTTTTGATGATGGCCATTTTGACTAGTGTGAGATGATATCTCATTAAAGTGTTGTTTTAATTCTTTCTTCTTCTTGTAATTTTATTTCAAAATTCTGGAAGATGTTTGTCTTCATTGTGAATTATTTTGACTAAGGAAATTTGCTTTGTACTTTGGGTAGCAGAATGACATGTTTGTAGAAAGACAGGTTTTAGAGTCAGTTAACACTGTGTTTGATTTCCACTTATGACCTTCACTTGCTTGTGCCCTTGACAAGTTACTGATCTTTTCTTGGTTTCAGTGTTCTCATTTGTAAAAAGGGATTAACACCCGATAATATGCAGTGATATTCTGATGATTCAACTAGGCACCATATATGCTTGGCACATAACAGATGATCAATAAATGTTAGTCCTTTACACCTTTCCAAAAGACCCTGTCTTCTGGGGTCATTTCTGTTAAACTAAAAAATAAAACAATTCTTATACATCATTTTTTTATTATTATTATTTTATTTTGATTCTTTTATCTTTTTAAAAGTAATTAATTAATTTCTTTTTGGCTGCACTGGGTCTTCGTTGCTGTGTGCGGGCTTTCTCTAGTTGCAGAGAGCGGGGGCTGCTCTTCGTTGCAGTTCACGGGCTTCTCATTGTGGTGGCTTCTCTTGTTGTGGAGCATGGGCTCTAGGCACACAGGCTTCAGTAGTTGTGGCTTGCGGGCTCTAGAGCATGGGCTCAGCAGCTGTGGTGCGTGGGCCCAGTTGCTCCATGGCACGTGGGATCTTCCCGGACCAGGGCTTGAACCCCTGTCTCCTTCCTTGGCAGGCAGATTCTCAACCACTGAGCTACCAGGGAGGCCCTATAAATCTTTTTTAAAAATGAATTCAAGGTGGTTATAACCTATGATCTGATTTTGACAAAATGAATGGAACAACAGAAACAAACCTGTTTTTTTCTGAATCTACTTTAGGATACCCTCTTCCTTTTTTGCCATCACCTGGTAGGTGCCACCACTTACCTGCTGTGACCTTGAAGAAGTTACTTAACATCCCTGTGCCTGTTCCTCTATTGTAAATTATAGGTAATAATACTGCCTACATCATATGGTTGTTATGAAGATCAATTGAATTAATTCAAATAAACATTTACAATAGTGCCTGTAATATAATAAATAGTCCATTTGTATTAGCCACCAATATTATTTGGAAGGGTTTTGTAATTCTTTTTCCTAATGCTCAAGAACCATCTCCCAACCCCCATAGCCTGGCTTGAATCTAATTTTCAAATTTTCATATATTCCCACCACTAACAACATCCAATATAATTCTGCTAAACTCAAGTGCAGATGGTGCAGTTAATTTCGGGAGGTTCCCACAGCCCTTGAAGTCCATTCTTAGGTCCCTTAACATACTTTAAAAAATTTAATTTGGGAGCTATGCAAAGGAATGTATAATATTTTCGAGTGCAGAAGTATAACAGAGCTCCAACATTTGGAGTTTATAACAACATTTGGAGTTTATATAAAACGATTTATATTGTATTTAAACATCTTTAATATGCATTTATTTCTACATCTTCCAAGTCAAGTCTCTTAAACTTCCATGGATGCCTTTTTCTGGCTTTTCTATCCAAGTTCATAGCATATATTTTACTACTAAAGTATTCTAATGTATGTGTCCTCATTTTGCTATTTCTAGCTCAGATGGAAAGTTTCCATTATGTCGAACGTGGCGATTATCTGACTAGCTTTTTAAAAGAGCACTCATTTTCCTCCCTTCAAAAATATGCAAAACAGAAATCTTTCATAATTCTTTTTACATAATGGGGTCCTATTGTGTGAGTCAGCATAAGCAAGACACATCCCTCTGTGAATCACTATTTCCTTCTTTAATGAAAGGTATTAAGTCCTTGTCTTTTATTGATAGGTCCAAATTTCATCTCCCAGGTAATTGATTAGGGATGAATCACTGGAAATTTGTAACAATTCAAATAGGCAAAGAATGTAAATAATAGGTAGGTCTGCACGATGAACTCTGATAAGAGAGGAGGGAGAATGGAAATAGCGTCAGAGCAGTACACCTTCTCATTGTAAACTATTTTGTTCAGTTTATTTCAGAACTGTGCCCACTGTCAGGGATGATGAGTAAGCAAGAATATCAATAAATGGAAAAGTCCAGCCCTGATAATTTGTGTTATAAAAGGTTTTTTTAATATATAATGTTATTCTCCAATTTTATAAACTATGATCAGGACAGTGCTTAAAACAGCAATTTCATGTAGCAGTAATAGAGTCCCCCAGATATACCAGTTTAGCCTTTTCCTCATTGCTGTAGAAGTGGGA
>NW_006773141.1:770291-786225 GCF_000442215.2 Lipotes vexillifer | reverse complement strand
GGGAAAGAGGACTGGATATTTTCTTGAAAAAGTAAGGGAATGGGTTCTGGTGAGGTAGAAAAATGATTCAGTTTCCTATAATTAAAAATTAGTGGAATCTAAGGAAAACAATGGGTTACTCCAGGGGCATGCAATT
Source organism: Lipotes vexillifer (assembly GCF_000442215.2). Classification (NCBI taxonomy): domain Eukaryota; kingdom Metazoa; phylum Chordata; class Mammalia; order Artiodactyla; family Lipotidae; genus Lipotes; species Lipotes vexillifer. Next base: position 786,089 of record NW_006773141.1, on the reverse strand, counting down.
CCAAATCAGGAAATGTAGTTGTCATTATGCCCAGGATCTGAAATGCTTGAACAAAAATGCTTCTTTTATCATATGAGTGTTTTCAAGAATTGATAAAGTGCTTGGCTTCATAGTTCATTCCTTATGCCAACTCTGACCTCAGTAGTGGTAGGCATATCTTATTTATCTGAATATTTTTCAGTAACTGGTATACTTGCCTGGCATATAGCAGACACTTGTTGATACTTTAATTAAATGAAAGAGCCAATAGGGGATTTCTCTGGTGGCACAGTGGTTTAGAATCTGCCTGCCAATGCAGGGGACACGGCTTTGAGCCCTGGTCCAGGAAGATCCCACATGCCACAGAGCAACTAAGCCCGTGCGCCACAACTAGACCCTGCAAGCCACAACTACTGAAGCCTGCACACCTAGAGCCCATGCTCCGCAAGAAGAGAAGCCACTGCAATGAGAATCCCGTGCATTGCAACGAAGAGTAGCCTCCGCTCACCACGACTAGAGAAAGCCCATGTGCAACAACGAAGACCCAACACAGCCAAAAATAAATAAATTTATAAAAAAAAAAAAGAGCCAATAAATGAAATCTGCTGAATAGTATGCTAAACTTGAAACTTCATCAATAGTAAGTTTTATATGAATATATATGTGGGGGGTGTGGGTATAAGTGAACAAATTTGAGTTTGTATATGAATATGTTTATTTATAAATGTATACAGTTACATATAAGTATAAATGCATCTATATTGTTTGTATAAGTGAAAAGAGAGAGTTGATATGTCTTGTTATTATACTGTTATATCCTGGAAGACAAGGTTTCTATTTTCTACTTCCTATGAAGAGGTCTACATTTTCTAAAGTAATACTCTACATAGGTGAGAGCACACTTTCTGTGGATTGAAGAAAATATATTACTTATAAGATTTTAACTTTAAAAATTTTCAATAACTCCTTTATAATTAGCAACAAAATAAAATTAAAAATAGTAATATTTCCCACCACTATATATATAATCTTCATTTCTTTAAAAGAATCACTGCATTCTTCCCATTCTTAAAATTATGTGCCATATCTTTTTTCATTTTGAAGTAAATTGTACTAATTTAAACATATTTGCACATTAAGAGTTTTGGCTTCCCTTTACCTTGTATCTCCCAATTTGACTATTATTTTAGTTAATGCAAAATTGCTTTTGTCCTCTCACAGGACTTTTAATATGGTCAGGAAGAAAGTACAATAACTATTTTTATATAGGATAACAGGTAACTGGTAGTGAAGTTCAGTATTTGGTGTTAAAGCAACACACACACACACACGCACACACACGCAGAGTCAGTACATATACGGGATTTATGTACCATTTCCCCTGAGTTTCACATTCAACTGCTACTTTTTTGATCACATAAAAAACTTTTGAGTTTAATAAACCATGAATATATGTCCAATATGTCATTCATAGGTATGAAATTTTTTGGTGCCTTTGGTGGTTAAAAAACAAATAATGTATAAGCATTTTGATTGTGATTTTAAGTTTAGAAACAGAAATGATTTCTCTTAAGGCCTAAGATGGCCGCCAGCCTGTGGCAGGAAGGGAGGTGGTAGGCATTGCCGCATTCTTCAGGTCAACAAATTTCATGTAAGACTCTCTGTTACTGTAATCAGAGCTGCTGTCAATTGTCATGGCCGACTGCCAACTGGTGGAGTCAATGGTTGTATTTTATCTTCCTAAGGAAAACTCACTCAGCAAGCTATAGAACATAACTGCTGGCCTGTGACTTGTTTATTTTTTAAATAAACATGTAGTCCAGAGAGGGAATCACCATTCTGTGCCTATTATTTACTTTTGAGTCAGAGAGACATAATCTTTCAGTTGCAGAGTATTTGGAAAGAGAATATTGGGGAAGCATAACAGCACCTGTATCTAGCTTTTATAATATTTATGGCTTTCCTTCTCGGAGATGAGACCAAGTTCTATGTTTTTTTGAGTTTTGAATTTTGAACATAAAAAGGTAGAGAATTGTTGGTACTGAATTTTAAAGAGAAATTGTGGCTAAATGGGACAAAATACAGAAAGGACCTTCAAGCATTCTACTTCCTGATCTTCAGCATTATCGGTTACCTGTAGAGTTATGTTTCCAAGTGTACATAAACTATTGAACAGTTAAAACTATTGGACATCTCTGAAAATATGAAAGCCATACATTATTGTATTGGCTTTAATTCAAGTATGGACGGCTGCCTAATACATGTGGTGATAACTGGAGTGTACTTTGAAGGATGTTAAATAATGCTTTATTCCAACTCTTAACCAGGTTAAACTTGAGCATATAAACTAAAGATTTGCCCAGTTAAAAGTGAATATAAGAAGCACAGCATGTTAATTGATTGCTCTCTGGAAGAAAAAGCCATTTGACTAGGATTCCCTTCTTAAATGGCAACCTTAAGAGGAGAGGTTTAGTCCTTTTGGCTTGGTGGCCAAACTTTAAGGGGTGATAAGCCATCCTCAGAATCTCCATAAATCTGTGTGACAGTTTCATGATACTGTACTGCCATGGTTGAAACTGGTCCATTACTCAAATGAAGAATCCTAAATGAATTTAATGTTCTTTCTTTTATCCATGTTTCTTTCATTGATTCTGGCTTATAATTCTGGACAGAAAATTTAAGGTAGTAAATGTGTCAAAATACTGCATCACGTTGGCATGCAAGAAAGGACAGAAGGAAAGCAGAAATAGACTGTTACCTTTAGCCAGTTAAGTGTTGTAGGTGAGGAACAACCAGACTCAAGAAACAATAATCCTCATTGGGTTAAGTCAAAGTTTCTGTGATGTCATCAAAATTGCCTTCATTAATTTGTTCTTTAGGCATTTGAGTGCCAGATATGTGCCATGTGTAAGTAGTTCACCATCTTACACAGCATGTACTTGTTAAACTTTCCAAGAGCAGCAACAGATTTACCTAACTCAGCTGTGCTCTCTTGCAGGCCTGTCTTACAACCAAAGATCTATATTGTGAGATAGCTAATCAGTAGAGGCAGTGGAATATGATAAAAGATGTCAGCAAAATATTTCTAGAACTTGATTTTAGATTCACCAATACTGCTTTAATGCTCTGACATCTCGCTTTCTCAGCATCCTTATGTTTAACTATCATCTTCTGTATATAGTCATAACTTTTACTGGATCCTTCCTGTTGGCTAGTAAAAATGGTTTTTGTTTTGCTTCTCTGTGCTTGCTGAATTTACTTCCTTACCTACCATTCATAGTTCAATAATTTTCCTGTCCCTACAATTTCAATGAAATTATCCTGATTGAAGTCAGTGAAGATCTCCATTTGGGTAAATCCAGTGGAAATGTTCAGTTCCCATCTTAGATTTCCTCTGAGGAGCATTAAACAGGAAAACTTTAAGCATCAGGGAAAATAGCCATTGGAACTATGATTGAAGGACTTGGGGACCATCGAATATGTATAGTGAAGGAAGGTGAGAGGGATGACACGAAGATTTTAGCTTTGGTTACTCAGAGTATGGTAATGCCTTAAATAAAGCTAAAACAAATGGAGAAGAGCAGGAATTTTTAAAAAGAATAAATAGCTTGTTTTTATGTACGTTGAGTGAATTGGAGACAGACCTTTCTATCAGATACAAATATCTACTTGGGAATGGAGTATAAGTAATAAATGAAAGAGAGAGCTGAGGCCAAGGTATACAATAAAAAGAAGGGTAAATGATGGGACCCTGGGAGGATACTGAGGTGGAGATGGGAAGAGGAAGCAGTGAAAAAAATTGTACTGATGATAGCAATAAAAAATTCAAGAAAGGGCTTCCCAGGTGGCGCAGTGGTTGAGAGTCTGCCTGCCGATGCAGGGTACACGGGTTCGTGCCCCGGTCCGGGAAGATCCCACATGCCGCAGAGCGGCTGGGCCCGTGAGCCATGGCCGCTGAGCCTGTGCATCCGGAGCCTGTGCTCCGCAACGGGAGAGGCCACAGCAGTGAGAGGCCCCGCGTACCGCAAAAAGAAAAAAAATTCAGTAAAAGCCCTAAGTCAAAGAAACTGAATAATGAGAAAGTGTACAGATAAATACCAAATAATTTGAAGGCTGTCTGGGGACTTTTGGGTGCACTGATTAGACCTAAATTTTGGCTTTGTAAGAGCAGTTTCTTTAGAAATTAGAAGCAAGTCACTGAGTAAGTGTAAACAAAAGAGATGGATGCTCCTTTTAATAACATTTAAAAGTGAAGTACATGGGAATGGGATGGAGCCACAGGTTTAGGGGAAATCAGAATGAGGGGAAGGTTGTTTTGTTATGCTTTTCATCTGAGTAATAAAAACAAGGTAAAAAAATTAATCAAATGAGAACCCCCTACTTTTAACCTTTTAAGTCTCACTCACTTAAAAAGTTAAGCTGTTTTTAATATTTGTGTTCTTCTGATGAAAATCTACATGTTCAGACAGTATACTTCTATTATTGAATTGTGACCATAATGTAAAAGAGATGCTTTTTTTAAAATTCATAAACCATTTATTCCACAACGTTTTCTTCATTTCAGCAAAATCACTGGTTATGTTTTTTATTAATTTTTATTTTATATTGGAGTATAGTTGATTAACAATGTTGTGTTAGTTTCAGGTGTACAGCAAAGTGATTCAGTTATACATATACATATATCTATTATTTTTCAAATTCTTTTCCCATTTAGGTTATTACAGAGTATTGAGCAGAGTTCCCTGTGCTATACAGTAGGTCCTTGTTGGTTATCTATTTTAAGTATAGCAGTGTGTATATGTCATTCCCAGTTGTCCAATCTATCCCTCCCCATCTTCCCCCCCGCCAGTAACCATAAGTTCGTTCTCTAAGTCTGTGAGTCTATTTCTGTTTTGTAAATAAGTTCATTTTTATTATTTTTTATAGATTCCACATATAAGAAATATCATATGATTTTTGTCTTTCTCTAACTTACATAATATGATAATCTCCAGGTCCATCCATGTTGCTGCAAATGACATTTTCCATTCTTTTTAATGGCTGAGTAATATTCCACTTTATATATGTACCACATCTTTATCCATTCATCTGTCGTTGGATGTTTAGGTTGCTTCCATGTCTTGCCTTACGTAAGCAGTGCTGCAATGAATATTGGGGTGCATGTATCTTTTTGAACCATATTTTTCTCCAGATATATGCCCAGGAGTGGGATTGCTGGATCACTTGGTAGCTCTATTTTTAGTTTCTTAAGGAACCTCCATACTGTTCTCCATAGGCTCTACCAATTTACATTCCACCAACAACATAGGAGGGTTCCATTTTCTCCAAACCCTTGCCAGCATTTCTTGTTTATAGACTCTTTGATGATGGCGATTCTGACTGGTGTGAGGTGATACCTCATTGCAGTTCTGATTTTCATTTCTGTAATAATTAGTGATGTTGAGCATCTTTTCATGTGCCTCTTGGCCATCTGTATGTCTTTTTTGGAGAAATGTCTATTTAGGTCTTCTGCCTGTTTTTTGATTGGATTGTTTTTTTGATATTGAGCCACATAAGCTGTTTGTAAATTTTGGACATTAATCCCTTGTCAGTCACATCATTTGCAAATATTTTCTCACATTCAGTGGGTTGTCTTTTCATTTTGTTGATGGTTTCCTGTGCTTTTGAGTTTAATTAGGTCCCATTTATTTATTTCTATTTCTATTACTTTAAGAGACGGATCGGAAAAGATACTGCTGTGCTTCATGTCAAAGAGTGTGCTGCCTATGTTTTCCTCTAAGAGTTTCATAGTATTTGGTCTTCCATTTAAGTCTTTGATCCATTTGGAGTTTATTTTTGTGGTTGTTGTTAAAGAATGTTCGAATTTCACTTTTTTATTTTTTAAACTACAGCTGGCCACTTTTCCCAGCACCATTTATTGAAGAGTCTGTGTTTTTGCCATTGTATAGTCTTGCCTCCTTTTTTGTAGATTGATTGACCATAGGTGCATGGGTTTATTTCTGGGCTTTCTATCCTGTTCCATTGATCTATATTTCTGTTTTTGTCCCAGCACCATACTGTTTTGATGACTGTAGCTTTGTAGTATAGTCAAAAGTCTGGGAGCCTGATTCCTCTGGCTTCATTTTTCTTTCTCAAGATTGCTTTGGCTATTTGGAGTCTTTTGTGTCTCCATACAGATTTTAAGGTTTTTTTGATCTAGTTTTGTGAAAAGTGCCATTGGTATTTAATAGAGATTGTATTGAATCTGTAGATTGCCTTGGGTAGTATAGTCATTTTGACAACATTTATTCTTACAATCCAACAACATGGTATATCTTTCCATCTTTTTGTGTCATCTTCAGTTTCTTCCATCAGGGTCTTATAGTTTTCAGAGTACAGGTCTTCTGCCTCCTTAAGTAGGTTTATTCCTAGGTATTTTATTCTTTTTGATGTGATGGTAAATGGCATTGTTTCTTTAATTCTCTTTCTGGTCTTTGTTGTTAGTGTACAGAAATGCAACAGATTTCTCTGTATTTATTTTGTATCCTGCAACTTTACCGAATTCATTGATGTGCTCTGGTAGTTTGCTGGCAGTGTCTTTAGGATTTTCTATGTATAGTATCATTTCATCTGCAAACCGTGACAGTTTTACTTCTTCTTTTCTAATTTGGATTCCCTTATTTCTTTTCCTTCTCTGATTGCCGTGGCTAGGACTTCCAAAACTATGTTGAGTAAAAGTGGTGAGAGTGGACATCCTTGTCTTATTCCTCTTACAGGAAATGCTTTTAACTTTTCACCATTGAGTATGATGTTAGCTGTAGGTTTGTTGTATGTGGCCTTTATTATGTTGAGGTATGTTCCCCCTATGACCACTTTCTGGAGAGTTTTTATCATACATGACTGTTGAATTTTGTTAAAAGCTTTTTCTGAATCTATTGAGATGATCATATGGTTTTTATTTTTCAATTTGTTGATGTGGTGTATCACACTCATTGATTTATGGATATCGAAAAATCCTTGCATCCTTGGGATAACTCCCACTTGATCATGGTGTATGATCCTTTTAATGTATTGTTGGATTCAATTTGCTAGCATTTTGTTGACGATTTTTGTGTCTATGTTCATCAGTGACATTGGCCTGTAATTTTCTTTTTTTGTGGTATCTTTGGTTTTGGTATCATGGTGAAGGTGGCCTCATTCAATGTGTTTAGGATTGCTCCTTCCTCTGCAATTTTTTGGAATAGTTTCAGAAGGACAGGTGTTAACTCTTCTCTAAATGTTTGATAGAATTCTCCTGTGAAGCCATCTGGTCTTGGACTTTTGTTTGTTGGGAGTATTTTAATCACAGTTTCAATTTCAGTACTTGTGATTGGTCTGTTCATATTTTCTGTTTCTTCCTGGTTCAGTCCTAGGAGATTGTACCTTTCTAAGAATATGTCCATTTCTTCCAGGTTGTCCATTTTATTGGCATGTAGTTGCTTGTAGTAGTCTCTTATGATCCTTTGTATTTCTGTGGTGCCCATTATAACTTTCTCCTTTTTCATTTCTAATTTTATTGATTTGAGCCCTCTCCCTCTTTTTCTTGATGAGTCTGGCTAAAGGTTTATCAATTTTGTTTATCTTTTCAAAGAACCAGCTTTTAGTTTCATTGATCTTTTCTATTGTTTTCTTTGTCTCTATTTTCATTTATTTCTGCTCTGATATTTATGATTCATTTCCTTCTACTAACTTTGGGATTTGTTTATTGTTCTTTCTCTAGTTGCTTTAGGTGTAAGGTTAGGTTGTTTATTTGAGATTTTTCTTGTTTCCTGAGGTAAGATTGTATTGCTGTAAACTTCCCTCTTAGAACTGCTTTTGCTGCATCTCAGAGGTTTTGCATATTCATCCTGTCATTTTCATTTGTCTCTAGGTATTTTTTGATTTCCTCTTTGATATCCTCAGTGATACATTGGTTGTTCAGTAGCATATTGCTTAGCCTCCATGTGTTTGTGTTTTTTACAGTCTTTTCTATTTCTTGTAGTTGATTTCTAATCTCATAGCTTTGTGTTCGGAAAAGATCCTTGATGTGATTTCAGTTTTCTTAAATTTACCAAGGCTGTCTTTGTGGCCCAGCATGTGATCATTCCTGGAGAATGTTCCATGTGCACTTGACAAGAATATGTATTCTGCTGGTTTTGGATGGAATTCTCTATAAATATCACTTAAGTCTGTCTAGTCTAATGTATCATTTAAGGCCTGTGTTTCCTCATTGATTTTGTGTCTGGATGATCTGTCCATTGAAGAAAGTGTGGTGTTAAAGTCCCCTACTATTATTGTGTTACTGTCGATTTCTCCTTTTAAGGCTATATTTGCCTTATATATTGAAGTGCTCCTATGTTCAGTGCATATATATTTAGAATTGTGATATCTTCTTCTTGGATTGATTCCTTGATCATTATGTAGTGTCCTTCTTTGTCTCTTGTAACAATCTTTATTTTAATGTCTCTTCTGTGTGATATGAGTGTTGCTACTCCAGCTTTCATGTGATTTACACTTGCATGGAATATCTTTTTCCATCCTGTCACTTCCAGTCTGTATGTGTCCCTAGGTCTGAAGTGGGTTGCTTGTAGACAGCATATATAAGGGCCTTGTTTTTACATCCATTCAGCCACTCTGTGTCTTTTGGTTGGAGCATTTAATCCATTTACATTCAAGGTGATTATCGATATGTTGTTTTTATTACCATTTTCTTAATCGATTTGGGTTTGTTTTATGGTCTTTTTCTTCTCTTGTGTTTCCTGCTTAGAGAAATTCCTTTAGCATTTGTTGTAAATCTGGTTTGGTGTTGCTGAATTCTCATAGCTTTTACTTGTCACTAAAGCTTTTGATTTCTCTGTTGAATCTGAATGAGATTCTTGCTGGGTAGAGTAATCTTTGTTGTAGTTTTTTCCCTTTTATCACTTTAAATATATCCTGCACTCCCTTCTGGCCTGTATAGTTTCTGCTGAGAAGTCAGCTGATAACCTTATGGGTATTTCCATGTATTTTTTTTTTTTTTTTGCTTTTCCCTTGCTGCTTTTAATATTTTTTCTTTGAATTTAATTTTTGTTAGTTTGAGTAATAGGTCTCTTGGAGTGTTTCTCCTAGGGTTTAGCCTGTATGGGACTCTGTGCTTCCTGGACTTGAGTGGTTATTTCCTTTCCCATGTTAAGGAGCTTTTCAACTATAATCTCTTCAAATATTTTCTGAGACCCTTTCTCTTTCTCTTCTTCTTCTGGGACCCCTATAATTCGAATGTCGGTGCATTTAATGTTGTCCCAGAGGTCTCTGAGACTGTCCTCAATTCTCTTCATTCTTTTTTCTTTGTTCTGCTCCATGGCAGTGATTTCTACCATTTTATCTTCCAGCTCACTTATCTGTTCTTCTGCCTCAGTTATTCTGCTACTGATTCCTTCTAGAGTATTTTTAATTGCAGTTATTGTGTTGTTCATTGCTGTTTATTTGCTCTTTAGTTCTTCTAGGTCCTTTTTAAATGTTTCTTGTATTTTCTCCATTCTCTTTACGAGATTTTGGATCATCTTTACTATCATTACTCCAAATTCTTTTTCAGGTAGGTTGCCTATTTCATCTTCATTTATTTGGTCCTGTTGGTTTTTACCTCACTCCTTTGTCTATAACATATTTTTTGTCATTTCATTTTTTTTTGTGATGGGTGGGGCTGTATTCCTGTCTTACTGGTTGTTTGGCCTGAGGCATCCAGCACTGGTGTTTGCTGGCAGATGGGTAGAGCTGGGTATTGATGCTGAGATGATGACCTCTGGGAGGCCTCACTCCAGTTAATATTCCCTGGGGTCTGAGTTTCTCTGTTAGTTCAGCAGTTTGGACTCAGTGCTCCTACCACAGGAGCTGAGGCCTGATCTCCAGTCTGGGAACCAAGATCCTGCAAGCTGTGTGGTGTGGCAAAAAAAAGAGAGAAAGGAGCAGTACAATAACAAAGAATAAAAAATAAAATAAAATTAGAAAGATTTTAAATAAATCTTTTAAATAAATAGATTTTATTTTAAATAAGTAGATTTTTCCTAATAAAAATATATTAGGAAAAATAAAAATATAATTGAAGCAACTGCAACAAGGTAAAACCACAACAGAAAAAAGAAAAGAGGCGGTGGGGGAAGAAGCCAAAAGGAACATAACAATAACAAAGTGTAAAGAATAAAATAAAATTAGAAAAATAAAAGATTTATTAGAAAAAAAAAAAATATAAATGAATCAACAACAGCAAGATAAAAAAAGAACCCCAACCTAAAAGAAGGAAAAAAAAAACAAGGCCAGAAAGGCCTTGGCTATGGGGCAGCTGATCTTAGGTGGGGGGTGGAACTTAGGCAAGGGTGGGGTTTAGGGTGGGGCGGGGCCTAGGCAGGGGCTGACATTTAAGTGTGGGGTGGGGCCTAGGCTCAGGACGCAGGCAGCTGGAAAAGGCCTTTTGGGGTGGGGCTTCAGCAGGTTGACGTTCATGTGGGGGGTGTGGCCTCTGCTTAGGACCTGTGCAGAAGGGGAGGGGCAGCACATCTAGAGGGGGCCTCTGGAGTGTGGAGTTCCGGAGTTTGGAGGTAGGGCCCTGGGTGAGGGTGTGTGGGTGGGGTTTAGGCCCAGTGCCTTGGAGGGGGTGCCTGAGTGTAGAGGTGGGGCCCTGGGTGGGGGTGTAGGGGCGGGGCTTGGGCTCTGCGCAGCAGGAGGGAGGCTCCGAGGGCAGAGGATTAGGTCCTGGAGCCCAAGAGGCTCCCCAGTGCCCAAGTGGACAGGGAAAGCACTGGCCCCGTTCCCTTCCGTGAAAAGGAATTTTTTGCAAAGACGCTTCTAACTCTGTACCTGGGACATTGTTTCCTACCCATTTTGTGTGGTTAATACCTGCTCATCCTTTACAGCTCAGCTTAAATACATACTTTGGCTCTCTAGACTGAGTAAGCTTACCCTGCTGTATGCTTTTATAGGACTCAGTACCTTTCCTGGATATTATTAGATTATATGTACATGTATTGTTTTTTCAGTATCTTTCTTCCCCACTGGATCATAAGCTCCATGATGGCAGGGATCATTTCAGCTTTATTATCTACTGTGTGTAGCACAAGGGCTAGTACATAATTAGTAGATATTGGTCACTTGAATTAATGAGTAATTTGTTTGGTGGTGTGGTAATGGTTCTAGAACCTTCCAAATAACAATTTTCAGATTTGAAATATATAGTATTCTAATAGTATTTCAAATTTATTTCAGACATGTTATTATGCTTTCATAAAACTATAAATATATCTTTAGATGCTTGCCATTATTAACACAGTTTATGAATATTTTATATAATAATACAGTTCCTTATATTGACATTAGGTTTATAAAGGACATTCATATATAAATATAAATTGATGAAGTGGTATGATGCAGGCTTACTTACAGGTTCTACTGAAGCAGATGGTGACACAGAGTTTGTGGGAGACAAAATATTTATTTGGAATCAATACCAGTAAAAGGAAGAGGAAGAATCCAGGACTGGAGAGAAGGAGAAGCTTTTCTATGATACGGGCCTGACAAAGCTTTGGCCAGCCCAGTGAGGGGACTGGAGTGAGTACAGCCCATCAGAGTATCCCACTCTGGGCTGAAATGGCAGGGCCTTTACATCCCACAAGGCCTTTACACCCCTGCCTGACTCAGTTAGTGGGCACATGCTGCCCCTGGGAAGAGAATGGCCTCAGACAAGGCAGCTCACATCAGCTGAGGCTGACCCTGAATATGGGCTGCCAGCTGGAGGCTGCCTGCTGACCACACTTCTCACAGCTGCCAGCAAGCCCTTCCTATACTTAATTGGTAAGTTCAGCATTTTGAGTGCTTAAGAGTTTTGATACTTTGGGTCCACAAACAACCATAAGAACTAACAACTGCTTGTAAGTAGCAGAGCTGGGATTCAAACCCAGTCATTTTGGCTTCAAAGTTCATGCTTTTAACCACTCTACTATCCTGTCTTCCTCCTCTGTTCAGTACAGAAATGCATGCACAGTAGGAATAAATTGAGTACCTGTCTCCCTGCTGATAACATATATAAAGAACATGCAGGTTGAGCCTGTGTTGTTATATGGTAAACTATGAAACTATGTTAATCCTTAAGAGGATATCAAGAAGGCTCTCCATCAAGGAAGATAAAAGTATCATTTTTGGCCAGATCCTTTTTCTGTTCTGTTTCTTTATTGTTCCTGCTAGATATTGTTCTCTGGCTCAAGTGGTCTCCTCTATTCCTCAGAATTTCTTGGAGTCCCAAGGGAGTGCCTTACACATTCCCATAAAAGTATTTGGTCTTCTACAATACAGTGCGCATGGTTCATTTCTCCTCCCCCTGCTCTTGTCTTTCCCTTCTTTTGCTGTGCATAGGTGTATCCACTAGTTATGTCTATGTCTCAGGCTACTTAGCCTCCAAGAGAGTACTGCTCCCATGTTTCCCACTTCTGATGAAGGGATGGGAAAGTGCATGATACTACAGAGTACAGAGAATTGCTCCTCTCCCCTGACTCCATTAAAGTTTTTTACTGGATCAAGCTGCTTCTCAATCGTCTCTTCCCCAATGCTGAGTTCTCTCTTAGAACCTCAGATCCTCATCCACGTAGATGTCTATTGATCCATGGCTGCTAGTTCATCAGACAAGTCTTAACATTGGTAGCTATAGGCCAGTTTCAAGCTTTGTACCTTAGGTTATGTTTCCTGGAATTGATTCTGCTCTGGAGCTTTGCTGGCAAGACATCAATTGTGGAATGCTCTTAGAATCACTACCTGAAGTGGGAGTGCGGATACCCTCAAGGAGCAGAAGGAGAAGATAATCTGCATTGTCACTGGAGAAGCCTCCTCACCCTTGGAGAGCTCTGGAGCTGGGTTGGCCCTTTAGTGTTGTTCAAATGGTGCGTAGATCAGTCATTGAATGCCCCAGATGTAACCTTAGGTGAAGTATTTCCCTTTGAGCAAAGGGAGGGTCTCCACTATAAGCTGCCATCAGGTAACTCCCAAGAGCAGGAAGAATGAGTGCTTCAGTCCTGAAGGGGGGAGCTGAGTGGCACCTCACACCATCTAGAGCACCATCTCAATTATTTATGCCACTGACCAAAATTTGGTCTTTGAAGTTGCAAGATCATCTCAGAAATACTCCCTTTTTGTTTGGTTGTGGATAGATTATTTTTTCTATTTGCTTTTTTTTTCTTAATTTTTTTAAACTTTTTATTTTTTATTGATTTCTGGGAAGATGTTTTATTTATTTATTTATTTTATTTGGTTGTGCCGGCTCTTAGTTGCGGCAGGCAGGCTTCTCAGTTGCGGCTCGCTGCCTCCTTATTTGTGGCAGGCGGACTCCTTAGGTGTGGCATGCGAAATCTTAGTTACGGCATGCATGTGGAATCTAGTTCCCTGGCCAGGGATCGAACCCGGGCCCCCTGCATTGGGAGCGTGGAGTCTTAACTGCTGCGCCATGCGCCACCAGGGAAGTCCCTCTATTTGCTTTTAAAATACACATTCACACAACACACACAGCAGTTACTATTAGGTTTCTAATGCACATGGCCCTTTTACTCTGCCTGCTCTAAGTGTAGTGTGTTTCATTTGTTTTCAAAAGGTTACAAAATATCCTGGCTTCAGGCAAGTGAAAATATTATCTTCTGAGATGAGTGTTTTCTGGAAGATTATCTCTGGAACTCACACGTGCTTCCCTACATGCTTGGTTCCTTTCTTACAGAAGAGCTATATCCCTGGGATCAGATACATATTAGAAAATGCTATCTCACTAAGGCCTCTGAATGTAAATAACAAAACTCCCAACAGAAAGAGTTCTAAATAAGCTTTTTGGGTGATTATTTCTAATAATTCAAAAGACTTATTGCCCAGATAATAAGCAATGCATGGGATACTATAGATGTTGTAGGAACACTAAGTATCTCTAGCATATTTACTGTATTAGACAAAGTCCATTCTGTTTAATTTGTTGATATGTGTGCCTGGATCTCCTCCTGAAAATGTCTTAGAAATATATAAATGAAGAGTTATTTGCTTACAAGGATGTCTCCAGGGTGACTTTGTAGTACACAGTTTCTTTTTGACACTCTCACTCTCATTTTCCCATGACTTCCACCAGCATGCCAAAACCCGCACCCCATTGTTCTATCTCTGTCCCTTGGCTCTCTTTCCATTCCTCAGAGCTGTAGATCTCAGCTCTAGTGATGAGATCAAACACTTTGACTTTAAGGTGGGAACAGTTTATTTAATCCTTCTGAATATTTGCATATGAAAACATGAAACTCTTGGTGAAATTCAGGGCTGTGGGGCAACAGTGAAAAAAGTATCTCTAAAAGTTTGGTTGCGAGGAGCGGGGCCATTTCCTCTGCCCCTTAAAAGACCCTATTTAGGTAATTTCTACTCATACACAATTGGCCTGCTAATTTCTGATTAAGAGCAGGCTTAGTGTGCGATATAAGGCACTGGATATGTAGAAATACTGACTTTGGAGATGTAGTGAGAGGAAAATTGCTACTTAAACCTGTGAGGGTTTAGAAAGATGCTGGCACTCAAAGGATTAACCATTGATCCACCTTATCATTTGGTTAGGTATGTAAAATTTGAGTTTTAAACTGTAAATCAAATTATAATGGGGTGTACTTTTTTTGTGAGCTGAGAGCTGAGACAGCTATCTAAATACTCAAGTACTTTATAAGGAATTTAGTCCCATTCAGTTGTATGTTTCGCTTTCTGAAGTTTTTATAGCTCTAGAAAGCCATGAGGAAGAAGACCAAATAAATATTTTGTTGATGATACAATGAAAGGAAAAGGCACATCAACCCTGTTTTGGTTGACTAATGCTGGAGCTGTTCATCACCATGCAACTGTTTTTCATATCAGTTTTAAGTTATTTAGTAATTATTATTTAGTAATTCCCTTTAATGTAAATGTATATGTTAAATGTGGTGGCAGGGACTTCCATGGTGGTGCAGTGGTTAATAATCTGCCTACCAATGCAGGGGACACGGGTTCAAGCCCTGGTCCAGGAAGATCCCACATGCTGTGGAGCAACCAAGCCCCTGTGCCACAACTACTGACCCTGCGCTCTAGAGCTCGTGAGCCACGCTGCTGAGCCCGTGTGCCACAACTACTGAAGCCTGCACGCCTAGAGCCGGTGCTCGGCAATAAGAGAAACCACCACAATGAGGAGCCCATGCTCACCACAACAAGAGAAAGCCCGTACACAGCAATGAAGACCCAACACAGCCAAAAATAAATAAATAAAAATAAATAGATTTATAAAAAAAAAAAGAGGACTCTAAGTCTGGAATAAATTATGATAGGAAAATCATGAAAATCTTTAAAAAAATGTGGTTGCAGACAACCTTAGAATCCTTTTTATTTTTAACTTTTTGCAAATTGGAACCAACTGTAAGTTAATGCTTAATATATTGAAGCCACACTGGTGGTTACCTTAAAACTATAGGTTATGTCAGGCAACTTAATCCTGTAGTATTCAAGTTTTTTAAAAAATTATTTTGTAAGTAATAATTTTCCCCTGAGTAAAACAATGAGAAGCACTAAAGTCACCACAAATAATGACAGTGACTCAATGCAAGGCAGGCTTTCTTTGTCAATCTAGGTCAAAGTGAAATAGTGGCTCTACTTTCCAGAATATGCTGCCATGACTAGGGGTAAAATTTGTAGACGCTTTTTTTAGCTGTTCAGCTGGAAGTTACACAGGTAAAATGACTATCTATCTGTGAGTGAGTGAGTGTGTGTGTGTGTGTGTGTGTGTGTGTGTGTGTGTGTATGTGTATATGTATATATATATATATATAT
>NW_006773141.1:712475-770281 GCF_000442215.2 Lipotes vexillifer | reverse complement strand
TATATATATATATATATATATATATATATATATATATATATATATATATATGGCATGACAGTGACAATATTATGAGACATTGCTGGTTAAGACAGTGTTCCTGGAGGTCAACTAGCTTTGTAACTTTGGGTAATTAGCATTAGGTATTATTTATATGTATATGTGTGTATGTATATATATAATTTTACATATTATACATATATAAAATATAATAATATTTAGATATATAAAAATATATTCATATTGTATAATTTACATATAAATATATAATTTATATATTTGTACATACATATATATTGCTTAAATATATATATTGCTTAAATATATATACATTGCTTAAATATATATGACCACATGTTTATACTTTATCTACCTATGTTTTATTTAGGTTTTATCTAATATAACCTAAATTATATATGTAATAAAATACAAAAATTATATATTTATTTAGGTTTCTTAGATTATTTTATTTGATTATATCTTATCCAATGAATGAAGTTATATGAATTGCATTTGCTAATGTTGTGATATATTTCTTATGGCACAGCTTTTAGTGCTTTGATAAATGATATTATATACTTTCAACCACTTTTAATTATCCCTAATAACCCCAAAAGGTTTAAAAGTGTTTTCAGCCCTGTTCAAAGTGGCTTGCTGCCTATTAAAGGCTGAGTGCCTCTGGCTGAGAGGCCTCTTGGCTGCTAACATGGGTAATTATAGACATTCCTAAGGCTATTAAATTCATAAGGCTATTAAATTCATAAGGCTATTAAAATATCTAATGTTTCTTAGTTTTGATTATAAGGCACCTGAAATTGCCTGGCTGGATTAAGAGTGTTTTGTATTAAGCATTTAGGTCATAAGATCTCTAGACCAAGTCTTATCTATGTTCTATGATGTAAAACTACATTTCTGCTACTCCAAAAACATTAGCTAATACCTACTTTTTGAAGACTTAATGTGTCTTCCCATGCTGTAGTTGAGCTCCTTATTTATGCAGCATTCCTACAGACAATGAGGAATCAAATCTTATACTTATATTGCATTACTTGTGGAATTCTTTATTGGGGGAAAAGTGAATACACACACACATGCACAGGGCGTTGCTGTTTGTATATCACACTGATTTATGCAAATATAAATACATAAAGCTCTAGATAATTTTTTAAACTCTAAATGACCTTGGAGGTAATCTTGACCAAACCTCTAATTTTTTAGTTGATAAGCTGAGGCAGATAGAGTTCAAATGATTTATACTGTCACACACCAGGTTACTGGCAATATTGAAGCTATGTGGAACTATAGCTGCCAATTCTCAATAGAGAATAATAGACCATTATGTTAATAAAATCCACTCTGTAAAACAGCGATCTCTCCCACTTTTATTTTCTCCTAAGTAAATTTATTACAATGGATGATTCAGTTGTTTGCGTGAATAAACCTGATGTTTGTTATTCAGACAGAATACAAATAAAAATTAATAATAATTAGTTTCTGACAGTTTCATCCTGTCAAATTGCCTGAATCTATTTTAGAGCACATGTAGTTTTTAAAGCATTTAAATCATTTCTCTTAAATCATTTTAAAGCATTTAAATCAAATCTATTATTTTATAGATTATTAAAATCTATACATGGAAGTTTCAGGAAGAAAATAATTTGGTATAAAATAGGGATGCATCCTCCATTACCTTCTTTAGGTAAGGGCTTGAAGATGACTGGGTCCTTAGCCTCAATTACAGATATAATTGGAGAGAAGTCAATCAGATTTTATGTACTGGAAAATTCTAACATCAGACAGAGCTTTTTGAGGATAACTACTTTGCTGAAACTCAGTTTCTTCACTAGTGAAATGGGGATAATGCTACATCAAGTTTCTATTTTATGAATATTAACTGAAATAATTGTAAAGTATGTCACAGAAAATACCCAACACAAGGTGGTGTGGCATTTATTTATTTACCACAGGCCTCTATAAGTAGTTCTCAGATCCTATAAGAAATAATCCTTGACTTTAGAGACCCAGATTTAAATGGACACCAGATACCAAAGAGCACCAGGAATGTGGATCAGTCAAAAGTTTCTGGTAGGGGCTTCCCTGGTGGTTGAGAGTCCACCTGCCGATGCAGGGGACACGGGTTCGTGCACCGGTCCGGGAAGATCCTACAGAATGTTAGAAAACATGTGAAGAAATTGTAATTCTTGACCATAGTTGATGGGATTGTAAATTGGTTCAACCACTTTAGAAAAGTGTTTTCCAGTGTCTGTTAAAGCTGAAAATGTGTACCCAAGATAAATGAATATATATGACCATTAACATATATGAAGCCTGAATGCAACATATTTAAGAAAAAAGTGATTTACTTTTAAGGTACTATTATGAAAGTAGTACATCTAGTAAGAGGCAATTTTAATTCAACTGTCACATTCCTGGCTTTTCTTTGTTTAATGCCTTAGTATTATGGTTATCAAATGATTGGCATAAACTACGTTTTACTAAATTTTATTCATTCACCTATTTTTTTATATTTCTAGACCTTCAAAGCTATGATCCTGATTTCTGCAACTTAAAAGAAAAATCAAAAATTGATGAACTTGAGCAACACAAACAGATGGGCATGGAAGAGTTAAATACTGACCCTCAGCAAAGCAGAAAGGGGATGAAGCTGCAGGTGAGTTGTCACTGAGAGAAGAATTTTTAAGGCTTACAAAATGAGAAGACGCACAAGGTGACTCAGAGAGGTCCATGTCACCTGGTGAAAGAAGCCAGGCAATATTATAAGAGGCTGCATCTCCTTGGTACCATTAAGAGGCCAGTTGTAGGTTAAGAAATCTAAGTTTTTAAGCATACTGGGAGAAGCTCCATAATTTGCAGTATACATTCATGTTCCCAGGGGTTATAATACTGATGTATAAAATCAGAATTCTAACATATTAGCTTAAAATATCATCATAGAAATTGAAGTGCTCAAACATGCCAAGGGAAGCCAAATTATTGGCTAGATTGATTGAAACCAGACAAAGGAACTTCATATATATCTGATGTTTAATGGCTCAAGCTAAGATACCCAGATACATACAACTTAAAATTGTAAAAACCTTGTCAATGGGATAGAATCCTTAATTTCCATGGGTATTTCTTTCCCCTCCATGGTGCTTGAATGTGTACTACCGATGAATTCTTCAGTATCTTTCTCTCACTGTCTCTCATTCTCATTTTATACTTTCATGTCTAACTAAATCCCATTTGGATTGACTCTCTTTAAATACATTAATATATTGAATCATGTTAAAGTCAAGTTTTGCAAGCTGGTTGTCTCTCTTTGAGGTGACTGGCCTGACCAATTTTATATTGATGTTGAAAATCGTATTTGTCTATTTTTCAAATTTTTAAGGAAAACACACTCTCATGTACTGAGTGCACTAAGTAAACACATAAATAAGGACCCCTAAAATTTGAAGGTTTTTTTCCCTCTGAACAACAGGTCGGTCTGTAAAATTCATCCTATAGAAGGGGTCAGGGGAGGTATTTTGAAGCAGGTAGGCATTTCTTGAAGAGTTAAATTCATATGTGAATTAATATATTCAATATTTCATCAGTAAACATTCTTGTGAGAGTATTATATCCTAGGCATTAAGAACATGGGAATGCAGAGTTTGAGGCATGCTCTTTCTCAGTGATCACATTCTATAGGAGGAACAGGAAAGTAATCACATGTTCCAAATTTATTGACTATCTAGTAAGAGATAAATTCAATTTTATATAATAAATATTAGAAATGAACAGGTATATACAGGAGCATAAAGAAGTTAGATTCCTTATTCTAGCCCATGGATGGAGGATGGGAAAAGTGTTCAAATGCATAAAAATGGAAAACTCAAAGATTTAGGAAAGAGAAAGAGGAAGGACGTTTGATGGAGTAATTTCTCTAAGCAGATCAAGCTGAAAGTTTATTTAATAAATGATTGGGGTGGAGTTGGGGATGTAGATAATAGTGGATGTCTACACAGAATTTGTACGTCAGTGGTGAAGATCTTAAGGGGTGGGGGAATTTTTCTGCCTGGTGGTTTCTGTTATTTTTGTAAAACAGGTGAGGTAATTTGCTGTAAGTGAAAGGAAGCTGTAACTGGGGAGCAGAGGAGAGCCCAGGTGAATTTGAGGACAGGGATTATGGCATAATCAACATAAAGAATTGAGTGTACTTCTCCAGCAACCATCAGTGGTCCAAGTATAGAGAGGAGAAATGTCAAGTTGTCCAAGGTTGGAACTGTACAAGTTATGTATGATGGAAGAACAAAGGGAGAGAGAGTGATGGCAATGATGGATCACATGATAGATGATAGATAGGAAAGAAGAATTAAATTAGAAAGCAGTTAATAGATGGGAGGAAATTGTGTGTGTGTATCTGTATGTGTGTTGAGGGGGGAAAGATGAAGAGACTAGAAAGGGCATAATGAGCTGGAAGAATGGTGTCTACATTTAAATGAATCTCAGCAGTTATAAATAGGAATAGAAATAACTAGATCACTAGAAAATATTGACAGCATTCTGCAGTTAAAAGATAACTTTGTAAAATTACAGACATAGAGACTGGAGACAGTAAGAGTAGATCATTTCTGATACATTGAAGTCAGGGGTCCAACGTGGCCCAGTAATAATCAGCATGGGACTCAAAAGTACATAAATGGATAATGCTGGATTAGAAAGATTTAAAACAATTTCAAGAATTTCAGCAGTCATCTAGAGAGAAGGGTTATGAATTACTGTGGAGTACTACAGCTGAGCCACCCTGGGATTCAGAGTCAAGCTGTCTATAAAACTAGTGGGCCATGAGCCCTTCTCCCTGTATCCAGCTTCTATTTGTAATAGATTTTGTCCATGAGAATTTCATTTTCTGAAAGAAAGGGGGGGGGAAATGGACAGTCTTCACACTTCTGGAAGAATATACAAGAATATAATGTGACTCCAATGATCATATTTAATACCTTGAGGATTTTGTAATTTTATGAGAGGAGACAACCGTGGGAGGAAGGAGATGGACCACCGAGTAGAACCTTAGGAGGAAACAGATAAGCTTAGTAAATCTGGAGTGGCAGTAGCTGTGTCATTTGGCCCTGACTTAATTTTTAATTTTACCAGTTAGGTGATATCCACTGGAGAGGAATAAAAGGCTTATTGGAGGGTGAACTTTTAAGAGGGTGGATGTCCTGCTAAACACAAATTGCTGGTCACTGTTTTGTATTTAATTTTTAACAATTCCCCCTTTTTGGTCATTCAGCAAGCTGAGAGTGTAACCAACTAGTATAGTGTTACTCTCAGTTACCACTGTTGATGTAGCTATGCTGAAAAATCACATATTCAGTGCTTCCACTAGTTGAGTAGTCAGGATGGAGGGCCATGTGATTGCTGTTACCGACAGTTGCATTCTCACCAGGGACATGGACGGTCAAATCATTGAGTTCCTCAAG
Source organism: Lipotes vexillifer (assembly GCF_000442215.2). Classification (NCBI taxonomy): domain Eukaryota; kingdom Metazoa; phylum Chordata; class Mammalia; order Artiodactyla; family Lipotidae; genus Lipotes; species Lipotes vexillifer. Next base: position 764,813 of record NW_006773141.1, on the reverse strand, counting down.
TTGTCTAATCTTGATGGCTGTCATTTGATGTGTGAGTGGCTGCCAAAAGGTATTTAAAACCTTTGAGAGGATACAACACACCAGAAAGGTTCATACGATGACTATAAGGAAAATAATAGCCAAGGACTGAAAAATTCCCCAGAGCAGATACTCACAGGAGCCAAGATTTAAGCAACTGAATGAATCAAATTACTGGTAACATTATTCCAGGACATATAAGATTTTTAGGAATTTCATATAATTTCTGAATTACTTATTTTAATGATATATATCACATATAAACTTGCTCTAAGAATATTAAATGTTACTTTTTATTTGGCAGTGTTTCCCCTCCACATTAACATATCAAATAAGCCTAAATCAATAACGTTTCTCTTTTTATAAGGAAAAAGAGCATCTCTTTTGAGGTCTCCCAGGGACCCTCTGGAAAATCCCAAAGTTAGTTAGTTCAAGGTCAGAAAGACTTCATTCAGAATTTGATTTGGGGAATTTTGCTCGAAATGTCAAAAGTTTTAAAACACTTGATCAAGTAGGATCACAGGTCACTGGGAAGCAGTACTTAGTTATCCAGTCAACCATAGTGACAACTAAAGAATTCCAAAGGTAAATACAGAAAGTTACATAGTTGTATTTAAAAAACCTTTGCTCTTTTAATATTGAGAAGACTGTTTTCGTAAATAATCAAGTATCTGATGAAGATGACATGGATCACAGGAATTATTTTCTAAGACAGAATCTTTGTTTTCCAGGCAATTTACAGCAAAGGTAAAGAAAACCTTTTATAATCTTTTATTAAGACCAGACTGATAATCTAAGAAATTTTGTGATTTTAACAAAGAGGAAATTAAACTCTGCTTTTGTATTAGTACATTATTGAGTTCATTTAAAAAACCCTTATAAATTTATTCAATTTAGCTGGCTATGTCATAATAACAACATTTCTTTTCCTCAAACCTGCAACTTTCTATATACATTGAGGTTTTGTCTTATTCTTTTTCCTTTCTTATTCTGGAACAACCCGTCATTTTATTTAGACAACTTTACTGTCTTTTTCCTTAACAAAACACATCCTATATTTCTTGCATACTCTTCACATAAAACTACATCCCATTTTATTCTCATATCTTGTATATACAAAGCTGTTTTCCTTTACGCTTATCATTTTTATATATTGATTATAAAATTTAACTATCAGTAACCATTACTTTCCAGGGAAAATTAGGAAGCAGGCAGTTATGAACTGTCTACCATATATTAACATCAGTAGTAGGTTAACAAATTATAAATAACATAATTATAAACTTTAAAAATTTTAGAGACTTGTTTTTCATAGCACAGTTTTTCAATGTGGCAAAAGACATTTATTAATAGACTCTAGTATATTTTGTCTCTGTAAAAATTTAAAAGCCAAAAGTAGATAAATTTAAACTTATGTTTAGCAATCAATGTCTCAGTATATTATTTGGAAAGGATTTAAATTTGCCATGAATACCCATTATGTAGTTTAACTTAGTATAAACTTTTATTTACATTTATTTAAATTACTCGTTTTTAACAATCATGCTTAGTTTAGACATCAAATAGCTAACCATCATCTTAAGTTATTTTTCTTGTTTACAAATTCTATAACATGGAGATAGCATGAGCTTATTTGACTAATAAACCCAGGTAGAAAAAGTTGTATGTTTGCATTACATTTAATATTGACAATTCTGAAAACATGGCTGTTTTTATTAACCCAACAAACTTAAACTACTTTTATTTATCAAAGAGTATCCCAATCATGTGATTATCCCAATTAAGTAGAACACTTTTTTTTTCTTGTCTTAAACTCTTAGTGAGGTAACATGTGTCCATGGACTGAAAAGCCAACTCTGTGGCAGACATAGGTTGTGGCATCTGCAATCCTTAACCCATAATTGCCCTTTTGATCATTCTATTTGGTACTTTAGTATTATTAAGCAACTCTTTCAGTGAAACATGAAAGAGGTACTATAAAGAAATTAAACACATTTTTTCTTTCTACTTCCTCAATTGAATATTTTTTCCTTCTTCTGCTAGATTGATGTGACTTTAATGTATAATTTGCCCTTCATTTAAAAAATTTTTTATTTTATATTGGATATAGTTGATTAACAATGTTGTGTTAGTTTCAGATGTACAGCAAAGTGATTCAGTTAGACATATGCATGTGTATGTTTTTTTCAAGTTCTTTTCCCATTTAGGTTATTACAGAATATTAAGCAGAGTTCCCCGTTGCTATACAGTAGGTCCTTGTTATCTGTTTTAAATAAAGCAGTGTGTGTATGTCAATCCCAACCTCCCAATCCGGCCTCCCCACCCTTCACCCCCGTAACCATAAATTCGTTCTCTAAGTCTATGAGTCTCTTTCTGTTGTGTAAATAAGTTCACCTGTATCATTTTATTTAAGATTCCGTGTAAAAGCGATATCATATGATATTTGTCTTCTCTGTCTGACTTAACTTTACTTACTATGATAATCTCCATGTCCATCCATGTTGCTGCAAATGGCATTATTTCATTCTTTTTAATGGCTGAGTAATATTCTATTATATATATGTGCCACATCTTCTTTATCCGTTCATGTGTGGATGGACACTTAAGTTGTTTCCATGTCCTGGCTATTGTAAACAGCACAGCAACGAGTATTGGAGTGCATGTATACTTTCAAACCATGGGTTTCTCTGGATATATGCCCAGTAGTGGGATTGCTGGGTCATATGGTAGTTCTATTTTTAGTTTTTTAAGGAACCTCCATACTGTTCTCCATAGTGGCTGTATCAATTTACATTCCCACCAACAGTGTAAGAGGGTTCCCTGTTCTCCACACCCTCTCCAGCATTTACTGTTTGTAGATTTTTTGATGATGGTAATTCTGACCAGTGTGAGGTGATACCTCACTGTAGTTTTGATTTGCATTTCTCTAATGATTAGTGATGTTGACCATCCTTTCATGTGTTTGTTGGCAATCTATATATGTTCTTTGAAGGAATGTCTATTTATATATTCTGCCCATTTTGGATTGGGTTGTTTGTTTTTTTGATATTGAGCTGTGTGAGCTGCGTGTATATTTTGGAGATTAATCCTTGTCAGTTGCTTCATTTGCAAATATTTTCTCACATTCTGAGGGTTGTCTTTTCATCTTGTTTATGGTTTCCTTTGCTGTGCAAAAGCTTTTAAGTTTCATTAGGTCCCTTTTGTTTATTTTTGTTTTTATTTCCGTTTCTCTAGGAGGTGGGTCAAAAAAGGATCTTGCTGTGATTTATATCAAAGAGTGTTCTGCCTATGTTTTCCTCGAAGAGTTTTATAGTGTCTGGCCTTACATTTAGGTCTTTAATGCATTTTGAGCTTATTTTTGTGTATGGTGTTAGGAAGTGTTCTAATTTCATTCTTCTATATGTAGCTGTCCAGTTTTCCAGCACCACTTATTGAAGAGGCTATCTTTTCTCCATTGTATATTCTTGCCTCCTTTATTAAAGATAAGATGACCATATGTACATGGGTTTATCTCTGGCCTTTCTATCCTGTTCCATTGATCTATGTTTCTGTGTTGTGCCAGTACTATACTGTCTTGATTACTGTAGCTTTCTAGTATAGTCTAAAGTCAGGGAGCCTGATTCCTCCAGCTCCCTTCTTTTTTCTCAAGATTGCTTTGGCTATTTGGGGTCTTTTGTGTTTCCAAACAAATTGTGAAATTTTTTGTTCTAATTCTGTGAAAAATGCCATTGGTAGTTTGATAGGGATTGCATTGAATCTGTAGATTGCTTTGCATAGTAGAGTCATTTTCACAATGTTGACTCTTCCAATCCAAGAGCATGGTATATTTCTCCATCTGTTTTTATCACCTTTCATTTCTTTCATCAGTGTCTTATAGTTTGCTGCATACAGGTCTTTGGTCCCTTAGGTAGGTTTATTCCTAGGTATTTTATTCTTTTTGTTGCAGTGGTACATGGGAGGGTTTCCTTAATTTCTCTTTCAGATTTTTCATCATTAGTGTATAAGAATGCAAGAGATTTCTATGCATTAATTTTGTATCCTTCTACTTTACCAAATTCATTGATTAGCTATTGTAGTTTTCTGGTAGCATCTTGAGGATTCTCTATGTGTAGCATCATGTCATCTGCAAACAGTGACAGCATTATTTCCTCTTTTCTGATTTGGACTCCTTTTATTTCTTCTCTGATTGCTGTTGCTAAAATTTCCAAAACTATATTGAATACTAGTGGTGATAGTGGGAAACCTTGTCTTGTTCCTGATCTTACTGGAAATGCTTTCAGTTTTTCACCATTGAGAACGATGTTGGCTGTGGGTTTGTCATATATGGCCTTTATTATGTTGAAGTAAGTTCCCTCTATGCCTACTTTCTGGAGAGTTTTTATCATAAATGGGTGTTGAATTTTGTCAAAAGCTTTTTCTGAATCTATTGAGATTATCATGTGGTTTTTATCCTTCAGTTTGTTAATATGGTATATCACATTGATTGATCTGAGTATATTGAAGAAACCTTGCATTCCTGGGAATTCCCCCACTTCATCATGGTGTATGATCCTTTTAATGTGCTGTTGGATTCTGTTTGCTAGTATTTTGTTGAGGACTGTTTCATCTGTGTTCATCAGTGATACTGGTCTATAGTTTTCTTTTTTTGGAACATCTTTGTCTGGTTTTGATATCAGGGTGATGGTGGCCTCATAGAATGAGTTTGTGAGTGTTCCACCCTCTGCTATATTTTGGAAGAGTTTGAGAAGGATAGGTGTCAGTTCTTCTCTGAATGTTTGATAGAATTCTCCTATGAAGCCATCTGGTCCTGGCCTTTTGTTTGTTGGAAGATTTTAAATCACAGTTTCAACTTCAGTGCTTGTGATTGGTCTGTTTATATTTTCTGTTTCTTCCTGGTTCCATCTCGGAAGGCTGTGCTTTTCTAAGAATTTGTCCATTTCTTCCAGGTTTCCGTTTTACTGGCATATAGTTGATGTAGTAATGTCACATGATCCTTTGTATTTCTGCAGTGTCAGTTGTTACTTCTCCTTTTTCATTTCTAATTCTGCTGATTTGAGTCTTCTCCCATTTTTTCTTGATCAGTCTGGCTAGTGGTTTATCAGTTTTGTTTATCTTCTCAAAGAACCAGCTTTTAGTTTTATTGATCTTTGCTGTTGTTTGCTGCATTTCTTTTTCATGTATTTCTGATCTGATCTTTATGATTTCTTTCCTTCTGCTAACTTTGGCGGTTTTTTCTTCTTCTTTCTCTAATTGCTAGGTGTAAGGTTAGGTTGTTTATTTGAGATGTTTCTTGTTTCTTGAGGTAGGTTTGTATTGCTATAAACTTCCCTCTTAGAACTGCTTTTGCTGCATCCCATAGGTTTTGGGTCGTCGTGTTTTCATTGTCATATGTTTCTAGGTATTTTTTGATTTCTTCTTTGATTTCTTCAGTGATCACTTGCTTACTTAGTAGCATATTGTTTAGCCTCCATGTGTTTGTATTTTTTACAGTATTTTTCCTGTAATTGATATCTAGTCTCATAGTGTTGTTGTCAGAAAAGCTATTTGATATTGTTTCAATTTTTTTTAATTTACCAAGGCTTGTATTGTGACCCAAGATATAATCTATCCTGGAGAATGTTCCATAAGCACTTGAGAAGAAAGTGTATTCTGTTGTTTTTGGATGGAATGTCCTATAAATATCAAGCCCATCTTGTTTAATGTATCATTTAAAGCTTGTGTTTCCTTATTTGTTTTCATTTTGGATGATCTGTCCATTGGTGAAAGTAGGGTATTAAAGTCCCTACTATGATTGTGTTACTGTTGATTTTCCCTTTTATGGCTGTTAGCGCTTTGCCTTATGTATTGAGGTGCCCCTGTGTTGGGTACATAAATATTTACAATCATTATATCTTCTTCTTGGATTGATCCCTTGATCATTATGTAGTGTCCTTCTTTGTCTCTTCTGATAGTCCTTATTTTAAAGTCTATTTTGTCTGATAAGAGAATTGCTGCTCCAGCTTTCTTTTTATTTCCATTTGCATGGACTATCTTTTTCCATCCCCTCACTTTCAGTCTGTATGTGTCTGTAGGTCTGCAGTGGGTCTCTTGTACATAGCATATATATGGGTCTTGTTTTTGTATCCATTCAGCCAGTCTCTGTCTTTTGGTTGGAGCATTTAATCCATTTACCATTTAATCCATTTACATTTAAGGTAATTATCGATATGTATGTTCCTAGTACTATTTTCTTAATTGTTTTGGGTTTGCTTTTGTACATCTTTTCCTTTTCTTGTGTTTCCTGCCTAGAGAAGTTCCTTTAGCATTTGCTGTAAAACTGGTTTGGTAGTGCTGAATTCTCTTAAGGTTTGCTTGTCTGTAAAGGTTTTACTTTCACCATCGAATCTGAATGAGATCTTGCTGGGTAGAGTAATCTTGGTTGTAGGTTTTTCCGTTTCATCACTTTAACTATGTCCTGCCACTCCCTCCGGCTTGCAGAGTTTCTGCTGAAAGATCAGCTGTTAACCTTATGGGGATTTTTTGTATGTTATTTGTTGCCTTTCCCTTACTGATTTTAATATTTTTTCTTTTTAGTTAATTTTTGATAGTTTGATTAATATGTGTCTTGACGTGTTTCTCCTTGGATTTATCCTGTATGGGACTCTCTGAGCTTCCTGGACTTGATTGACTATTTCCTTTCCCATGTTAGGGAAGTTTTCAACTATAATCTCATCAAATATTTTCTCAGTTCCTTTCTTTTTCTCTTCTTCTTCTGGGACCCCTGTTATTCAAATGTTGGTGTGTTTAATGTTGTCCCAGAGGTCTCTGAGACTGTTCTCAATTCTTTTCATTCTTTCTTCCTTTTTCTGCTCTGCAGTAGTTATCTCCACTGTTTTATATTCCAGGTCAGTTATTCGTTCTTCTGCCTCAGTTACTCTGCTATTGATTCCTTCTAGAGAATTTTTAATTTGGTTTATTGTGTTGTTCATCATTGTTTGTTTGCTCCTTAGTTCTTCTAAGTCCTTGTTAAACATTTCTTGTCTTTTATCCACTGTATTTCCAAGATTTTGGATCATCTTTATTGTCATTACTCTGAATTCTTTTTCAGGTAGACTGCCTATTTCCTCTTCATTTGTTTGGTGTGGTGGGTTTTTACCTTGCTCCTTCATCTGCTGTGTGTTTCTCTGTCTTCTCATTTTGCTTCACTTACTGTGTTTGGGGTTTGCTTTTCACAGGCTACATGTTCGTAGTTCCCATTGTTTTTGGTGTCTGCCCCCAGTGGGTAAGGTTGGTTCAGTGGTTTGTGTAGGGTTCCTGGTGTCGGGGATTGGTGCCTGTGTTCTGGTGGATGAGGCTGGTCTTGTCCTTCTGTTGGGCAGGGCCTTGTCCAGTGGTGTGTTTTGGGGTGTCTGTGAACTTAGTATGACTTTAGGCCGCCTCTCTGCTAATGGGTGGGATTGTGTTCCTATCTTGCTAGTTGTTTGGTATGGGGCGTCCAGCACTGGAGGTTGCTGGCCATTGGGTGGAGCTTGGTCTTAGTGTTGAGGCGGAGATCTCTGGGAGAGATCTTGCTGATTGATATTACATGGGGCCCGGAGGTCTCTGGTGGTCCAGTGTACTGAATTCAGCTCTCCCATCTCAGAGTCTCAGGCCTGACACCAGGCTGGAGCACCAAGACCCTGTGAGCCACTCACCTGAGAAGAAAAGGTAGAGAAGAAGAAAGAAAAAAAAATTAAAAATATAAAATAAAATAAAACAGTTAAAATGAAATACTTATAAAGTAACAGAAAAAGAAGAGAGCAACTAAACCAATATCAAATCCACCAATGATAACAAGCGCTAAAAACTGTACTAAGATAGACATAAAAATCAGAAACAAGTCAGTCACGGACAGCAAACCCCAAGTCTACAGTTGCTCCCAAAGTCCACTGCCTCAATTTTTGGTTGATTCATTTTCTGCTCAGGTATTCCACAGATGCAGGGTACCTCAAGTTGATTGTGGGGATTAATCCGCTGCTCCTGAGGCTGCATGGAGAAATTTCTCTTTCTCTTCTTTGTTCACATAGCTCCTGGGATTCAGCTTTGGTTTTGACCCCACCTCTGTGTGTAGGTTGCCCTCAGGCTTCTGTTCCCACCCAGACAGGATGGGGTTAAAGCAGTGGCTGATTAGGGGGCTCTGGCTCACTCAGGCCAGGGGGAGGGAGGGGTATGGTAGTTATAATTGGAATGTGGGGCAAGCCTGCTGCAGCAGAGGCCAGCGTGACACTGCAGCAGCCTGAGACGTGCCATGTGTTCTCCCAGGGAAGCTTCCCTGAATAACGGAACCCTGGCAGTGGTGGGCTGCACAGGCTCCTGGTGGGGGACAGTGTGTAGATAGTGACCTGTGCTTGCACACAGGATTCTTGGGGGCTGCAGCAGTAGCATTAGCATTTCATGCCCGACTCTGGTGTCCGAGCTGATAGCTGTGGCTCGTGCCCGTCTCTGGAGCTCGTTTAGGTGGTGCTCTGCCTTCTGTGGGCACACAGAGAAGGAATCCTCTCTTCGCACACCCTGAAACAATGGTTTCTTGCCTCTTAGGCAGGTCCAGAGTTTTTCCCGGACTCACTCCTGGCTAGCTGTGGCGCACTAACCCCCTGCAGGCTGTGTTCACGCCGCCAACCCCAGTCCTCTCCCTGTGCTCCGACCAAAGCCCGAGCCTCAGCTCCCAGCCCCCACCCGCCCCGGCAGGTGAGCAGACAAGTCTCTGGCACTGATCCTCTGTGCGGGAATCTCTCCGCTTTGCCCTCCGCACCCCTGTTGCTGCACTCTCCTCCGTGGCTCTGAAGCTTCCCCCCCACCCCGCCCACCCCCCGTCTCCACCAGTGAAGAGGTTTCCTAGTGCGTGGAAATTTTTCCTCCTTCACAGCTCCCTCCCAAAGGTGCAGGTCCTGTCCCTATTCTTTTGTCTCTGTTTTTTCTTTTTTCTTTTGCCCTACCCAGGTATGTGGGGATTTTCTTGCCTTTTGGGAAGTCTGATGTCTTCTGCCAGCATTCAGTAGGTGTTCTGTAGGAGTTGTTCCATATGTAGATGTATTTTTGATGGATTTGTGGGGAGGAAGGTGATCTCCATATCTTACTCCTCCGACATCTTGAAGGTCTCCCCTCTGCCTGTTTCCTCTAGGAATTTTATAGTATCTGGTCTTTGATTTAGGTGTTTAATCGATTTTGAGTTTATTTTGGTAGATGGTGTTAAAGAATGTTCTAATTTCATTTTTTTTTTTTTACCTGTAGCTGTCCAGTTTTCCCCACACCATTTATTGAAGAGACTGTCTTTTCTCCACTGTGTTATCTTGCCTCCTTTATTGTAGGTTGATTGACCGTAGGTGCGTGGGTTTATTTCCTGGCTTTCTATCCTGTTCCAGTGATCTATATTTCTGTTTTTGTGCCAGTACCATACTGTCTTGATTACTTTGTAGTATAGTCTGAAGTGAGGGAGCTTGATTCCTCCAGCTCATTTTTCTTTCTCAAGATTGCTTTGGCTATTCGGGGTCTTTGGTGTCTCCATACGAATTTTAAGGGGCTTCCCTGGTGGTGCAGTGGTTGAGAATCTGCCTGCTAATGTGGGGGACATGGGTTTGAGCCCTAGTCTTGGAGGATCCCACATGCCGTGGAGCAACTAGGCCCGTGAGCCACAACTACTGATCCTGCGCGTCTGGAGCCCGTGCTCCGCAACAAGAGAGGCCGCGATAGAGGCCAGCACACCGCAATGAAGAGTGGCCCCTGCTTGCTACAACTAGAGAAAGCCCTAGCACAGAAACGAAGACCCAACACAGCAAAAAATTAATTAATTAACTAATAAACTCCTACCAACAACATCTTTAAAAAAAATTTTTAAGATTTTTTTATTCTAGTTCTGTGAAAAATGCCATTGGTAATTTGACAGCGATTGCATTGAATCTGTAGACTGCCTTGGGTAGTATAGTCATTTTGGCAATATTGATTCTTCTAATATAAGAATGTGGTGTATCGTTACATCTGTTTGTGTCACCTTTGATTTCTTCCATCAGGGTCTTATAGTTTTCGAGTACAGGACTTTTGTCTCCTTAGGTATGTCTATATCTAGGTATTTAATTTTTTTTAATTTATTTATTTTTGGCTGCATTGGGTCTTCGTTGCTGCACATGGGCTTTCTCTAGTTGCAGTAAGTGGGGGCTACTCTTCATTGCAGTGCGCAGGCTTCTTATTTCGTGGCTTTTCTTGTTGTGGAGTGTGGGCTCTAGGCATGTGGGCTTCAGTAGTTGTGGCATGCAGGCTCAGTAGTTGTGGCTCGAGGGCTATAGAGTGCAGGCTCAGTAGTTGTGGCGTACGGGCTTTGTTGCTCCACGGCATGTGGGATCTCCCCAGAACAGGGCTCAAACCCGTGTCCCCTGCACTGACAGGCAGACTCTTAACCACTGCACCACCGGGGAAGCCCTATTTTATTCTTTTTGATGCAGCGGTAAATGGGGTTGTTTCTTTAATTTCTCTTTCTGATCTTTTGTTGTTAGTGTATAGAAATGCAATAAATTTCTGTGTATTTATTATATTTCCTAGAACTTAAGCAAATTCATTGATGAGCTCTAGTAGTTTTCTGGTAGCATCCTTAGGATTTTCTCTGTTTAGTATGATGTCATCTGCAAACAGTGACAGTTTTACTTTTCTAATTCGGATTCCCTTTATTTATTTTTCTTCTTTGATTGCCATGGCTAGGACTTTCAAAACTATGTTGAATAAGAGTGGTGAGAGGGACGCTCCTTCTCTTGTTCCTGATCTTAGAGGAAATGCTTTCAGCTTTTCACCATTGAGTATGATGCTAGCTGCAGTCTTGTCATATGTGGCTTTTATTTTGTGAAAATATGTTCCCTTTATGCCCACTTTCTGGAGAGTTTTTTTCATAAATGGATGTTGAATTTTGTCAAAAGCTTTTTCTGCATCCATTGAGATAATCATATGATTTTTATTCCTCAACTTGTTGATGTGATGTATCACACTGACTGATTTCTGGATATTGAAAAATCCTTGCATCCTGCAATAAATCTCACTTGGTCATGGTATACGATCCTTTTAATGTGTTGTTGGATTCTGTTTGCTAGTGTTTTGTTGAGGATTTTTACATTTATGTTCACCAGGGATATTGGCCTGTAATTTTCTTTTTTTGTGGTATCTTCATCTGGTTTTCACATCAGGGTGATGGTGGCCTCATAGAATAAGTTGAGGTGTGTTCCTTCGTCTGCAATTTTTTGGAATAATTTCAGAAGGATAGGTGTTAACTCTTCTCTAAATGTTTGATAGAGTTCGCATGTGAAGCCATCTGGTCCTGGACTTTTGTTTGTTGGTTGTTTTAAAATTACTGATTCAATTTCATTACTGTCAACTGGTCTGATCATAGTTTCTATTTTTCTTCCTGGTTCAGTCCTAGGAGATTGTACCTTTCTAAGAATATGTCTGTTTCTTCTAGGTTGTCCATTTTATTGGCATATAGTTGCTTGTAGTAGTCTCTTATGATCCTTTGTATTCCTATGGTGTCCGTTATAACTTTCTCCTTTTTCATTTTGAATTTTATTGATTTGAGCCCTCTCCCTCTTTTTCTTGATGAGTCTGGCTAAAGGTATATCAATTTTGTTTATTGTTTCAAAGAACCACTTTTAGTTTCATTGATCTTTTCATTATTCTCTTTGTCTCTATTTCATTTATTTCTGCCCTGATCGCTATGATTTCTTTCCTTCTACTAACTTTGGGATTTGTTTGTTGTTCTTTCTCTAGTTGCTTTAGGTGTAAGGTTAGATTGACTATTTGACATTTTTCTTGTTTCCTGAGGTGAGATTGTATTGCTGTAAACTTCACTGTTTGAACTGCTTTTGCTGCATCTCAAAGGTTTTGGATCGTCTTCCTTTTGTTTTCATTTGTCTCTAGGTATTTTTTGATTTCTGCTTTGATTTCTTCAGTGATCCATTGGTTGTTTAGTACCATACTGTTTAGCCTCCATGTGTTTCTGTTTTTTTACAGTCTTTTTTTCTTGTAGCTGATTTCTAATCTCATAGTGTTGTGTTTGGAAAAGATCCATGATATGATTTCTGTTTTCTTAAATTTACTGAGGCTCGCTTTGTGGCCTAGTATGTAATCAATCCTAGAGAATGTTCCATGTGTACTTGAGAAGAATGTGTATTTTGCTGGTCTTGGATGGAATGCTCTGTAAATATCAAGTCCATCTGGTCTAATGTGTCATTTAAGATCTGTGCTTCCTATTGATTTTGTGTCTGGATGATCTGTCCATTGATGAAAGTCGGGTGTTAAGGTCCCGCATGTTATTGTCGATTTCTCCTTTTAAGACTGTTAGTCTTTGCCTTATATATTGAGGTGCTCCCATGTTGGGTGCATATATATGTACAATTGTTATATCTTCTTGGATTGATCCCTTGATCATTATGTAGTGTCCTTCTTTGTCTCTTGTAGCAGTCTTTAAAGTTTATTTTGTCTGATATGAGTATTGCTACTCCAGCTTTCTTTTGGTTTCCATTTGCATGGAATACCTTTTTCCATACCCTCAGTTTCAGTCTGTATGTGTCCCTAGATCTGAAGTAGGTCTCTTATAGACATCATATACATGGGTCTTGTTTTTGTATCCATTCAACCAGTCCATGTCTTTTATTTGGAACATTTAATCCATTTACATTTAACGTAATTATCTGCTATTGATTCCTTACAATACATATTGATATGTATGTGCTTATTGCCATTTTGTTAATTGTTTTGGATTTGTTTTTGTAGGTTTTTTTCTTCTCTTACTCTTTTGTTTTCTCATGTGTTTTGATGACTAACTTTAGTGCTGTGTTTGGATTCCTTTTTCTTTTGTGTGTGTTATCTGTTGTAGATTTTTGGGTTTTGGTTACCATGAGATTTTGATACAGCAGTTTGTATATACACAAGATTGTTTTAAGTTGCTGGTCTTTTAATTTCAAATGCATTTCCAATATCTTCCATTTGTACTTTCCTCAGAATTGCTGGTTGTGATATTTGTGTGTGGATGATTTCCTACATTTACTGTATGTTTTCATTTACAGGTAAGCTTTCCCATTCGTAATTTTCTTGTTTCTAGTTGTGGCCTTTTCTTTTCCTCCTAGAGAAATTCCTGTAGGATTTGTTGCAAAGTTGGTCTGGTAGTGCTGAATTCTCTTAGGTTTTGATTTCTCCTTCGAATCTGAATAAGAGGCTTCCTGGGAAGAGTATTCTTGGTTGTAGCTTCTTCTCTTTCATCACTTTAAATGTATGGTGCCACTCCCTTCTGGTCTGCAGAATTTCTCCTGGGAAATCAGCTGATAACCTATTGTAATATCCTTGTGTGTTATTTGTTGCTTTTCCCTTGTTGCTTTCAGTATTTTTTTTCTTTATCTTTAATTCTTGTCAATTTGATTGCTATGTGTATCTGTGTGTTCCTCCTTGGATTTATCCTGCCTGGGACTCTGCGCTTCCTGGACTTTGGTGACTGTTCCCATTCCCATGTTAGGGAAATTTTCAGCCATTATCTCTTCTAATATTTTCTCAGGTCCTTTCTCTCTCTCTTCTCCTTCTGGGACCCCTATAATGCAAATGTTTGTGTGTTTAATGCTGTCCCAGAGGTCTCTTAGGCTGTCCTTATTTCTTTTCATTCCTTTTTCTTTATTCTGTTCTGTGTCCATGATTTCCACCATTCTGTCTTCCAGCTCACTTATCTGTTCTTCTGCCTCAATTATTCTGCTATTGATTCTTTCTAGTGTATTTTTCATTTCAGTTATTGTATTTTTCATGTCTCTTCATGTGTTCTTTAGTTTCTCTAGGTCCTTGTCAAACATTTCTTGTATCTTCTCCATCTGTGCCTCCATTCTTTTTCCAAGGTCTTGGATCGTCTTTACTGTCATTACTCTGAATTCTTTTTCAGGTAGGTTGCCTATCTCCACTTCACTTAGTTCTTCTGGTGTTTTATCTGGTTCCTTCATCTGGGACATATTCCTCTGCCTTCTCATTTTGTCTGACTTTCTGTGATTATGGTTTCTGTTCCATAGGCTGCAGGGTTGTAGTTCTTCTTGCTTCTGCTGTCTGCCCCCTGGTGGATGAGGCTGTCTAAGAGGCTTGTGTAGGCTTCTTGGTGGGAGGTACTGGGTTCTCCCCACTGGTGGGTGGAGCTGGATCTTGTCCCTGTGGTGAGCAGGGCCGTGTCAAGTGTTGTTTTTATCAGGCAGCTATGTGCTCAGGAAGACTTTAAGCAGTCTTTCTGCTGATGGGTGGTGCTGTGTCCCCACTCTGTTGGATGTTTGGCCTGAGGTGTCTCAGCACTGGAGCCCACAGGCTGTTGGGTGGGGCCAGGTTTTGGTGAGAAAATGACGGCCTCCAGGAGAGCTCACACCAATGTGTGCTCCCCAGAACTTCTACCACCAGTGTCTTTGTCCCCACAGTGAGCCACAGCTGTTCTTTATCCTACAGGAGACCCTCTAATACTAGCAGGTAGGTTAGGCCCAGACTTTTTTCTCTGGATTCTGGTGCACATGAGAACTTGTGTGTGCCCTCCAAGAATGGAGTTTCACTTTTCCCCCTGTCCTGTTGAATTCCTGCGATCAAGCCCCACTGCCTCCAAAGCCAGATTCTCTGGGGGCTCCTCCTCCCATTGCTGGACCTCCAGGCTGGGGAGCCTGACGTGGGACTCAGAACTTTTACTCCTGTGGGAGATCGTTTATGGTATAATTATTTGCCAGTTTGTGTGTCACCTACCCAGTGTGTATGGGATTTGATTTTTTGCAGTTGCACCCTTCCTACAGTCTTGTTTGGGCTTCTTCTTTGTCTTTGAATTCAGGATATCTTTTTTGGTAGGTTCTAGCAGGTTTTTTTGTCAATGGTTGCTCAGCAGCTTGTTGTGGTTTTGGTGTTTTTGTGAGAGGGGATGAGCTCACATCCTTCTACTCTGCCATCTTGTCTCTAAATAGAACTCTTAAGAATGTCACATATACATAATATACATACATATATATGTATATATACATAAACATATAGACAGACCAATACAGAGATCTTACAGCTTTCACTTACAAATTTCGTCCATGTCTCAGGTATAATAATACAAAATTATAAAGAATAAATGGATCCAAATTAGGTTTCTTGCAGATAGACTAAGTTAAGGTTATCTGCTCAGATGGCCAGAGTTTTTTGCTAAAGATTTGTATTTGACTGCTGTAAGCATTTTTTTAGAAAAACTATTTTTGGAGTCATTTTGTCTTTTTGTAGAGCTTCTGCATACCAATCAAAGAATGCACTTCATTGTCTCTTTAATGTTTAAGATCCTCTCTTTTGAAGGGTGCCCTGTAATGTGGAATTACCTAAGTTAACGTTTCCCCACAGTGGCCACTATAATTGCAAATTATCCAGAAGTTCACCCATTTTCCAAAAAGGCACAAGATCCTGGTTCATAGTGAGTATAGATATAGGAAGCAGGAATTTTTGAGAGAAGTAGAGAATTTTAGACCAGGTGGAACCCATCTTTGCCTTTCGATTTCCTAAACCCCAAATAACCTATGGGGAGCCTGGTAATCCTATCGCTCCCTAAAACCCAGGGAATCACAGGTTTCTCCCTTTATAGACAGAAGGATGACTTACCAAGAAACTTCAACAAACAAAATACAGCTATGCACAATAAAGTCGGAGAGCTCAAAAGGCAAAGAGAGCAGAGCTCAGATCCAAGAGAGAGTCTACCCTCAAACTCCGGGTTTGGCATAAAGCAGTGAGCTCAGTGAGCCCTGTGGGTACCAGCACCTTTTGCTCACTGACCTCAGAGTTGTTGAGGGTCTTTGGGTCCCACTTCTGATGCCAGAAACTGTCAAAACTCCAGAAATAGCAAAATTTAAACCAACAAATCAATGAGTAGTATTTAAGTAAGTGTTTATTGTGCATATAAGAACAGTTCACAAACTGGGAGCTTCTGAACTCAAAGACTGATATGAAGCTCAGGAACATTAATTTACAGCATGGCTTATAAAGTAGAAATGAGGAAGTTTTTAACCTTTTCAATGATTGGTTATTACTGTAGGGGTTTCCAGGTGGCCGTGGACTGGTTAAAAGTGTTTTTCTCATACCATTTTTAGGAAGATGACTTAAGTTGCTTTTATGATTATCAGAGGCATTTACAAGATGTAATCTAACTTAAATTTCACTTATGTTCATGAAATAAGCTAGATTTAGTTTTACTTACATGGCTTCAGTGGTTTTGTCTGCTCAGGGAATTCTTAAGTCTGGTCTCAGTTTTGTGTTTAATTTTAACACTATCATGTAAACTTTTGGTAGAAATATATCATCACTTGTACCCACATAAAATTAAACAGCCACACCACGTTTATATCTGTATATAATCTACACTTTACATCTGAATTTATGATTCAGCTAATTACTTAGGTCATTATAGATATTTAATTTCTTGAATGTATTTTTAATATCATATTAAGCTCCTGTTATTATTAAAGCTTGTTATTATTAGTATAAAGTCCTGACTAAGAGAGTTTTTTCATATTTCTTTTTTTTTTTTTTTTTTTTCGGTACGTGGGCCTCGCACTGTTGCGGCCTCTCCCGTTGTGGAGCACAGGCTCCAGACGCACAGGCTCAGCGGCCATGGCTCACGGGCCCAGCCGCTCCGCGGCATGTGGGATCTTTCCGGACCGGGGCACGAACCCGTGTCCCCTGCATCGGCAGGCGGACTCTCAACCACTGCACCACCAGGGAAGCCCCATATTACTTTTACATAAGAATCTGAGATTGACCTCATCACCTTTATAACCAAGACTCCAAGGCCCACCATGAGAAGGCTGGTGGGCAAATATGTCTTAATACACACAGTAGAATGCTATCTAAAAAGTGTCTTCTCCTATTTGGGAGTATATTGATTTCTTCTTTCTGCTGTAATAAGTTACTGCAAATGTACCAGCGTAACATAACATAAATTTATTATCTCACAGTTCTGGTGGTAAGAAGTCCTAAAATCAAGATGTTAGCAAGGCTGTGCTCCTTCCAGAGCCTCTAGGGAAGAATCCATTTTCTTGCCTTTTCCAGCCTCTAGAAGCCAATGGCATTCCTTGATTTATGGCCCCTTCCTCCATCTTCAAATATCTTCAAATCTCTCCCTCCTTCTCCTTTTCCTTCTCCCTCTCCCCCTCTCCAATCTCTGCTTCTGTCCTAACATCTCCTTCTTGGACGCTGACCCTCCTGCCACCCTCTTATAAGGACTCTTGTGGTTATATTAAGCCTACCTGGGTCATCCAAAATAATCTTCTCATCTCAAGGTCCTTAACTTAATCTCACCTGTAAAGTCCCTTTTGCCATGTAAAGTAACATATCCACAGCTTCTAGGAATTGGGACATGGACTTATTTGGGGTAGGACATTATTCTGCCTACCATAGGGGGGTTATTTCCCAGTACACTTATCAACTGTGAAAAATTCTTTTCATTTCTTTTTTTTCTTTCACATATATTACCCAGTCACCTACTAGGCACCTGGCCCCTAGTCGAAGACACTAGGCAGATACTGAAGGCACTGTCCCTGTCGTAAGGAAGCCAGAGGTCTATTAGTAAAATAAAGTGAACTTTAGACTTCTGAAGATTTTTTAAAATCATTTTTAGGTTGTACAGCAATCCTGTTTATATTTAAGTCCTATTTATTGGTAATAATAATATTTCATACCACATTTGTACTTATGACACAAACATTAATGCCCTTTAGCCAAAGACCTCTAAGAACGTTAACTATAGTGGAACAAATTGAGTTTATTATTCATTGTAGTGAGGGAGAATACACACCATGGGAAATATGTGGTGTCTCAGTAAGAGGTTGTTAGAAGAGACTTATTATAGGATTTGGGTTTTGGCTAGGAAATTTGGGGCAAAGTCTAAGATAGTAGAGACTCACTCTAGATTGGGTGCTGTCAGTAAGCCAGGATAATTTTGTGATTGGGTATCTCAAACATCTTGTCTGTAGGTATAGCAGACCAGAGTAGAATAAAGCTGTAATAGGCAAAGAAGCAACAGTCACTCATATTAGCCAAGACAGGGGGGTGTTCAGTATTCTGTGGATGACACAGTGAACTTGTTTATATCTCACTTATTCCTGGCCTCAGAGTAACCTAGTCTGATGTTGGTGTTTGAGATTATGCCCAACAAGGGACAATATGGCCTAGCAGTGAGCCTCAGTCCTGCTTATAATACCTTGGAGGCCTTGGTCATTCTACTTCCCACATGCTTGACTCATGGTGTTTCCCATCCCTGTCCCATCTGTGGCACTTGTTAAACATGCAGAATTCCAGACCCACCCCACAATCACTGCATCAGAATATCTGAGTATTGATTTGACCAGGTGATTCTTAGACACACTAAAGGTTCAAAATATGTTTATTTAAAAAAGCAAAAAATAAATCAAATATTTATCAGTGTTAAATGTTTGTGATTACTGTCTTTAGTAATGATTTTCTCACATCTTAGTCTTTTATTTTCATTATTTGTTCTTGTGTTGACTGAGTATCACCTGAAATCAGCACTGCAGTCTGCAGCAGGACTGAACAACTGTTGCTGTTTGGGTTCTGAATGCACACTTCACCATCATCTCTCTGCATTGTCTTCCTGTTGGCAAGCTTTCCCACGTGCTTTACACCTGAAACCACATAAGCCTTAAAACTTCACTCTGATGAGCATGCCTTTTAAAAGCTAAGCTAACGGTGTTTTCCTAGTTCCCACACGAAAGCATGAAGAATGCAGGGCCTTTAGGATGGAGTCTGTGCCTTCAAAATAGTATCCATCACACTCATGCCTCAATTTCTGGGGGTTTTTTGTTTTGTTTTTTTGTGACAGTATAAATATACACAACAGAAAGACAAAATCAAATGTACAGTCTGACATTTATTGATAATTATTAATACTAGTACTATAAAATATGGCTCCAGGTCCTCAAAATAAATTTTTCTAAAGCAATAATAATTTCAATATCATGCTTTAATTATGTTTGTATGTTTATAGGTAATTTTAGAGAAATGAATGTTCACAGAGGACATGCTAAAGCTCAACATAAATTAAGAGAGAGAAGATAGATATATAAAGTGTGTATTTACCCATAATTTGTTGCAACTTGTAATTCCAGAAGAAGATCAGAATTTAATAGGCATTCTGGAAGAATTGCCATATTCTGAGTGTCAATAAAGTATCCTATACTGGTGCTTTTTTAAGTGTTCTAAGCAGAGGACCAGTAGTTTTTATTTATTTGTTTGTTCACTTTTTAAATATCATTACCAGTTTTTAACAGGTGGATAATTTTTAGTAGAGTAATACTGAATTTATAAAATAATTGAAAAGAAACATAAAAACTTCAAATCTATTCTTAAATTATTATTAGATTCAACAAGTATAAGACTACTCTGTCAAATTGCTATAAAATTTCCTAAGATTTAGTCTCAATTTCTGTGCTAACTTCATTGTAAATTAGTAAAAAACAAAAATCACAGATTACTAGTTTCAGTGGTACTGTCTGATATCATACTTAAGCACTGGGTTTTTAATGTTTATTGCATCATAATTTGTTAGAGCTATACTATAAGGAAACTAAGAAATTTAACCTCAGAGTTTTTTCCAGTTTTATTGAGAAATAATTGATATACATCACTATATAAGTTTAAGGCATACAGCATGATGGTTTTATTTACATACATTATAAAATAAGTAAGAGTGGTGAGAGTGGGCACCCTGTCTTGTTCCTGATCTTAAAGGAAAAGCTTTCATCATTATGATGTTAGCTGAGGGCTTATCATATATGGCCATTATTATGTTGAGATATTTTCCTTCTGTGCATAAATTATTAAGAGTTTTTATCATGAATGGATGTTAAATTTTATCAAATGCTTTTTCAGCTCTATTGAGATGATCATATGATTCTTTTATTCTATTAATATGAAGTATCACATTGATTTGCATATGTTGAACAATCCTTGCTTCCCATGGATAAATCCCACTTGATCATGGTGAATGATCCTTTAATGTGCTGCTGAATTGGGTTTGCTAGTATTATATTGAGAATTTTTGCATCTCTATTTATCAGGGATATTGGCCTGTAGTTTTCTTTTCTAGTAGTGCCCTTTTCTGGTTTTGGTATCAGGATAATGTTGGCCTCGTAAAATGAGTTTGTGAGTGTTCCCTCCTCTTCTTTTTTTTGAAGAGTTTGAAAAGTTTTGGTGTTAATTCTTCTTTAAATGTTTGGTAAAGTTCACTAGTGAAGCCATCTGGTCCTGGGCTTTTCTTCCTTGAGAGATTTTTGATTACTGATTCAATCTTAATAAGAACATTGAAAGAGGTAAGATTGACATTCTTGGTCGGGGACTTGGCAGTTCCAAAGCAAAGATAGCAGTTAATGAATGGAGCAGGAGAGACTAATGGACAAGAAGGAATGAATATTATTTGGTTTATTTTGAATATTTAGAAAAAGTAAAACTGAGAGTATGGTGCTATTTATAATTTTTAAATTTTAGTAGGAATGAGTTAATTACAGAAAGAGTAATTTGAGTTTTTGATATCCCAAATGTAGAGGTTAGCAACAAAACTAAATAGAACTGTGATCCATTTTTACTTCTTCCCAGAAAACTACTCTTGCTGTTGTGACTGAGCTCATCCTTCATTTGTCTTTTCCCTCCCGTCCCACTTCCATTGTGTCATTACGTCCCACTGAGATGGCTGACTAATGTTGAATGCCTCACATCTGTAATAGTCTCTGCTTTGTCCTTGGGACCTCTAATAGTGCCTGACACATAGTAAGTGTTGAGTAAAAATTTTTCAAAAGATCAAATTAAAGTATGTTTCCCAATACATGCCACAATGCTATGTTTTTCCTTGTGATTTTTAACATAAATTTCTCCGTTTGTATATAATGTTCTTTTCTAAAATCCTTGAAGACAGGTTCTATTCAAATGGCACAGTTTCCTTTAATATTTCCCCCAAATCCCCAGAAAAAGGTCTTAACTCTATTCTGAGCCTAGATGTATTATTTTATTGCAATTATTTGCTTATACATGTCTTCCACTGTGGTGTAAATGATCCTGAGTATAGAAATTTTGTCATTCTTCTAAACTTCTCCCTCTGTGCCCTAGCACGGTGCCCCCAAATCCTAGGCAATAAAAGTTTATTCTACAGAAGAATAAGTGAATTATTCAGTGAGATCAAGAGAAACTGTCAAATAGCTTTAGTTTTATTTATCATACATAGAATTTTGTATTTTGCTTCTCTATTTTGTGTAAAGCTTCTAACTCCTAAAGTCTAATAGTTATAATTTTCATTTTGATTGATAATAAGTATACTAGACTTCTCTACCCAATCTTTTTGTCATGTTATTTGTTTGTTTACTTACTTTTCTGAAAAAGGAAGAATTGAATCAAATTTATAAGACATGCTCTCATTAATATTCTAAAATATACAGCCCTCTCTCCTAGAAATAATTATGGAGGGTGCACTGTCTACATTATGTTTTCTAAGGTCTGGGATGCTCTTCTAAATAGGAAAGATTTCTTGCCTCAGTACTGACCCCAATTTTATCAGAAGATGTTTATAATTGGGGGCACACTCAACTGATCCCTAATCTCTGTCAAGGTTACTTCCCTTAGGTTAATTACCCAGTACTTAACTCTTGCATTTGACCCTCATACAAGAGCATATTCAAAAAGATTCCAACCTTACTGAGTTAATGAATTGCATCTTTATGTAATTCTCTACTAGTTGGATAATAAAGTAGTTTGCAACAGAATTTATTCTCTTCATAACTTTATCTCCTTTGCAACATCATGAGATAAATCTTCTTTGAAGATCACTTATATAATGTCACATATTTTTCAGCAATCAGTTTCACTAATTTATAGTCCTAACTCCTAGTCTCCCATTTTATCTTCTGCTGAGTAAATAGATTAATAGAATCACAGTCCTCTGGTTTACACTGGATATTTCACAGTGAAATTTAGGGGAAATTTTTCCTTTATTTTATAACACATTGCTAGGCCACCTGTATCAACAAGTCACACATTTGGATTTGTCAGTTTAAGTTTTTCTTAGAGCAGTCTTCCAAATTAATGTTGCAGGAACCCATCCTATTTTGATATATGGCCAACACACAAAACATCAATTTAACTGTAGTTCTTACACTCATTTATTAATGTGCCTATTCAAATACTTTTTGAAGTCTTGCTATAGAACAGGCTCTAGTTTTAGTCTGGGGATTCAGTGTTGAGAAAAACAAAACAAGTTTCCCACATTGGAACTTACATTCCAGTAGTTAAAGGTAAATAACAAAAAATGGAAAACTAAATAGACAAGATGTTTTGCAATTATGTATTGTGTAGCATATACAGGGAAATGTGATAGTGACTAAACATTTTCTTTATACAGGTTGTTTAGGGAAGGCATTTCTGAAGAGGTGGTCTTTGATCTTAGAGTTGAGGGATGAGAAAAGTCAGCTACAGAAAAAGGAAATT
Source organism: Lipotes vexillifer (assembly GCF_000442215.2). Lineage (NCBI taxonomy): Eukaryota > Metazoa > Chordata > Mammalia > Artiodactyla > Lipotidae > Lipotes > Lipotes vexillifer. The sequence continues at coordinate 742,295 of NW_006773141.1, read as the reverse complement.
TTTTAAGTAAAGGAAACTAACAAATGCAGAGGCTCTAAGGAAGGGATACCCTAGGCATATTCAAGGAACATTAAGAAGGCCAGTGTGTCTAGGGGGTAGTAAGCAGGGTTTTCAGGGAAAGGAGTATATGAACTGGATGTCTAGGGTTAGACCAAAACCAGATCACATAGGGTCTTAGAGTGTAAAGGGAAGTCATAAAAGGATGTTAAGCAAGAATATGATACAATTGAATTTATGTTATCAAAAAATTTCTCATACTGCTATAAGAAGAATGGATTTTAGGGCATGGAAGCAGGAATCCCAATAAGAGGTTGTGGCAATAGTTCAGGAATAAGATGATGGTCACCTAGACTAGGAGAGAGTTGGACTCATTTGAGATAAATGCTGGAGGTAGAATAGATAGCATTTGCAGATGGTTTGATTTACTGGGTAAATAAAACATAAGAATAAAAAAAGATGGCTAAATTTTTTACTTGAGCAATTAAAGAACCGTGCCTCTTACTGACACATGTACTTTGGGGAAATGTAGAGGATAACCATTACTTTTTTTCCCGTTCAACTTCTACTCCCACTTTTAAATATAGCATCCTGATTTTTCACTGGGCATTCTCCCTCCTCCTACTGAATCATATTATTTGTATGGGCGTTCCTCCATTTCCTAGCTCAGATATGGGTAATGAGATGCAAACTTGGCTAGTCAGTGTTTTCAGATCTTCCATCAAAGTGATTGACTTAGTGACCACATTTGGCCCAGTCAGATGCAACCCTGAGACTTTGGATTGAGCTAAAAGAGAGAAGGTGCTCTTTTTCCAAAGTGAATGGTAAATTAGGAGGATTTCATTTTGGAACAGCTAGAGGTTATCACACTGGGAGAGCATGCCAGAGAATGAGGCCAGTGCAGAGGCAAACCAGGCCAAATGGTAGAGTGAGAAACCAAGTCCTGATGGTATTTTTAATCCCCTAAAGCCCCATGCCTGAAGCGAAATTGACTCCGGGAACTTTCAGTTATCTGTTCCAAAAATTAGTTTTTGTATGCTTGAGATGATATGAGTTGGGTTTCTCTTCCATGTAACCAAGAGCTCTTATTAATACAGGTGAGAAATTTGATTTAGGTATATTAGATTGAAGTGCCTGTTTAGGTCTGCCAAATTAAAATACAAGATGCCCAGTTTAATTGGGCTTTCAAATAAACGATTAATAATTTTTTTAGTGTAAATGTGCCCCAAATATTGCTATTTCTGGCAAGCCCATACCAATTAGATAACAAAGTGGAGATGTGAAGTGGGTTGTTGCCTCTATAGAGCTAGCGCTCCAGAGAGAGGTCAGGGATTTTGATGTATATTTGGAAGTTGTCACATTAGTGGCAACATTCAAAGCCATGGGACTAAAGAATTAAATCTTGGGAAACACGACAGATAGAGTTGAGGCAGTATCCATGGCTAAACCTAAGGAAGGCCCATTCTGTTGAAGTCTGGAAGAGAAGGAAGAAATTGTAAGACTGAGAAGAAACTGCCAGTGAAGGTGGAAATAGTGTCAAGGAGAGTTTTTACTTTTTAGAAATGAGTTTCAAGGCTGGAGTCCTCAACATCTCCAACAAAGATTAGCAAACTTGCCTGTCAAAACAACGGACACCCTTTCCTCCTTGGCACTTACCTGCTGAGCCCTTTCAACATTTCCAGTATTTCTTGTAACTATCCCAATGTCCAGGGCCCTTTGGCCATTGTTGGAGACATCTAGAAACTTACCTCCTCTTTTTTTTTTTATTGGTGCAGAGATGTGCCTTCTCTGCTGCCTCTGATATTTTTGGACTTAAAAATCCCTTTTCTGTTTCTGTCAAATAGCTCAAGACGTTAAAGATAAGGAAGAGTTAGAACTGATATGTGCTATGACTAACTACTAGTTCAAAGTACTCTGTTCAGGTGTGAGAATAGGGAAACAAACAGCTCTAGTGAACAATTGATCATGACCACAGTGTTACCAACATTGCAGAGCCTACTGACTTCTTTTTTTGTCAGCCTCACTGTCTGACTTGTCTTCCATCTTCACTCTATCCAGGTGTCCTTATAGGGCCAGCAGTCACTCTCTTTGTTTCTCCCCAGTTTTCTTCCTTTAACTTCTCCCTTAATTAACTGTGAAATGGAAGTGTACTGTGGGAGGAGTTTTTCTTTCTTTGTTTTGTGATTCTCTTTTTATTTTTAACCAGATTGTTTATAATTATAAAGTAATAATACTTGCACAAAAAGAAAAGAATTAAAGCAGTCATATAAGGGACAAAAAGTAAGAACTAAAAGTCCCCTTCTGCCACAGCCCGTCTTCTTGAGGTAATTGTTAACAGTTTTTGTCTGTCTAATTACTTATATTTATTGTACATTACACATTGCTTACAGTGCTCCAGAAGCTATTAATATGCTTCAAATACAGTCATTTATTTAATCTTCACAAAGCCCCTTTGGCAGATAAGGAAAGTGACCTACAGAAAAGATAAATAACTTCTCCAGAGTCACAAAGTAAGTATATATATGCATCTTTAATATGCATGATATAAATATTCTCTGACAAAAGTAAAATACACAGATGACTTCAGTGATATCTGTTTAAAAAACGTGCTGCTGTAGACGTACTGTTTATTGATACAAACACTAATAGAACTTTAGGGTCTGCAGAATTTCTTTAGTGGCATTGAGCCCCACATCTGTTACTGTTCTTGTCAGTGAGCTCAACTTCCGCTAAAGTTATCATTCTACAGAACTTTTCTCCTTTGTGTGATCTGAGTGGGAATCTTTTTATGGGAGTAGCTGGAAATACCCAGAAATTCAGTTTTTTATATTTCAGGCCTGCATTTCCACACAAAGTGGACAGTACTTGCTGGGCCACACCTACAGCATTGTCACAAACTTAAAATTCCCATTCATCCAAAGATGATTTTTTTCACCCATGATATGGGGCAGGTAGCTTTTGATTGGCAAATATGCCACTCAGTTAATTGGCAGAGATTTGCAGGTTACTTCTCAGGAACAAGAAGCATAGACTGGGGCCTCCCTGGTGGCGCAGTGGTTGAGAGTCCGCCTGCCGATGCAGGGGATACGGGTTCGTGCCCCGGTCTGGGAGGATCCCACATGCCGCGTAGCGGCTGGGCCCGTGAGCCGCATAGCGGCTGGGCCTGTGAGCCGTGGCCGCTGAGCTTGCGCGTCCGGCAACGGGAAAGGCCACGACAGTGAGAGGCCCACATATCGCAAAAAAAAAAAAAAAGAAGCATAGACTGGGCTTCGGCTTCCTGCAGGGAATTCTGTTCTGACTTCCAGCAGCACTGGGGCTTGTGGCCTCCATTTTTATCATGAAGCAGGCATTAACACCATAGCTTCCAATGTCTGTTTTGTGTTACTTTCTTTATTTCCAGCAGTCTGAGAATTCCGATCTTTGCTTGTGTATTTGGAATTGGAGAGAGAAATTAATGCATGTGCTCAGTCGTCCACCTTGACTCAAAAGTTTTAGTACCACTTTTATGTTACAGATACATAAATCTTAAAAACATGTGGTCCACTCACTTTCTTAATTACTCCTTGATTTTTAGTATTTGATAAGTTTCAGAAATTGTTTCACAAGTCCCTTCCTTCTTTGCTATTCTTCTCCATTCACAGCCTGCAAACTAAATGTTTTAACTTTGGCAAAATACAGAAAGACTTACACAAAAGGGCCGATGTATTTCACTGTGTTTTGTTTATAAGTTTAATAACAGTTTCAGTTATGCAAAAAATATTTATCTTAGTGTAATACTGCATATATTCCCACACTTCTTTAACTAGGAAGAGTACTAAAACTGAACAAAGTCTCCTCACATTGAGAGAATGTAGGAAGTAACATATACTTCAAAATGAAATGGCACATAGAAAAAATTTTTTGTGCCTCAAGGAGAAATCAATTTCTAATACAATTTAAATATTCTTATCCACAAGGAATAGGAAATCTAATAGTTTGCTTGTGTTTGAGCAGCAAGCCCCTTCACAAGATGGGCTTGGGAAACTTTATAAAGGCAGGCATTTGATTATAAGTTGGGCGATTTGATTGCATGACACCCTGGTCAGGCGGCATTAATATATCTGTTTTTAAAATAGCCTTCCCGACTATTATATTTCACTTGATTCTCTGAAAAACTTAACTTGTTTGAGATGCTATGAGGGCAAGGTCAGAATTTGGGTCACTATCTTATTTAATACCTAATGTTTCTCTTAATGATAAAGAAGATATTTTTGAGCCTAATGCCTTCAACATTCCAAAATATTGGTTGAGCACCTACTACAGGAAAAGCATATTATTAATTAATTCCAATTTCTTTCTTAGAAGCCTTTCCCATTCTAAATTTGCCTTTAATCCAGGACTTTTTGCTTCTTAAAGATTGTGACTTTCAGTAAGTGCCTGCTTAGCTACTTCCTAGATTTTGGCAAATGATTCTATAAACACTAATTTTCTGTAGGTGTAAACCAGATTCCCATCTGCTGTGCTATATGAAAACAATGAAAAGGAGAAAAGGCAGTGGACTGAAAAGGAACTCAAGAGAAGCAATTAAAAGGTCCACACTAATTCACAATGATAAAGAATGTCAGATAATCTTGCTGACAAATTCTCTAGAAGTAGACTCCTTAGTTTTTCAGGGGAAAAAAAAGTACCTGTTTTGAGACCATAAAGCCTTGGCATTTATTGTGAGAGACATGGAAACTTCCACACAAAGACATAGAGGTAGTCCAAAAGTCTTTTATTGACCTTAAGATTTATATGTCATATATATGTTATTTATATTTATTTATCATGATATATATTTTTATTTGTTTAAAAACATTAAGCACCTTTCTATGCTAGAGCGAATACTGAACAACCCATATCTGTTCCAATTTTATTCTTCCATCTAAAGTTAGTAAGTCGATAATATTTTTAACTGCTGTGCATATAGTTTCAATATTTACACAGTTTTCATTACATCCCAGGATTTCTGGAATGATTATCAGCTGTTATTTTTATAACAGTGTTTTCCAGGGATTTTGACTGCTTCTACAGTTAGCAAACAAATACCAATTTTTGTTTGCATTGATGAACACTGCAATATGATTTCACCTGAGATAATGGATAGTTTTTTCTATATTTGATAGCTTTTCCTATCCTTTTCTTACAATTGTAACTTTTAAATGAATCCTTATTTATATTGTCCTCCATTCTAACATAACACCACCTAAAGTGGAAAACAGCATACTAAATTCCAAAGTCAAAGTGTCAGATAGTTCTCCAGGATGACTCGATGATCCCTGTTCCTAAATATTTGCATTCATTTCAGGACTTAGGAAAATTGCCACAAATAATGTCTGTAATTATTACAGTACATTTGTTCCCTAAATCGACTTTAGGGAGAAAAAGTTATGCTGTTATTTTTAGCGATGATATAAACTAGGCTGTTGAATTGAGGGATCACTTCCGAACTGACCTGGAAAGGAGACACAGCTACGCGGCGGCTTCAATTACATTAATATGGAGTACCTGACTATTTTAAGAGCTATTTAGTCTTAATTTTGGGGCCAGGAATCACAAAGTTGCCACCCCTTCAGTAATTTAAATGCCCAAATAAAGAAGGAAATGTGATTTATTTATCTATTCTCCATATTTATTATTATTGTTATTTTAATGTAATCCATCTTAATTGTTTATTAATAAATACTGAAATTTTATTTGGACGTTTGCAGATGTAAAGCTAAGTGAATTCAGGATATAAGTCACAAAATTAAGGTAAGGTTCTTTTATAGACTATTTTTAGTGATAAAATCAAATGCTTCTAAATCAACTGAGACTGTATATATCTTTCAGTGAAGTCCCAAACTGGTAGCTTTATTGTCTGTGTCAACCTTGGAAGAGTCAGTCCAACAAAAAGGGTGATAGTAATTTGATTTTTAAATTGACTTCAGTTTTTATTTATTATAATCTTAAATTCCTATTTCCCATGGTACTAGTATATCTGAGTTAAAACAAAATATAATAAGAATGGTGTTTGCATATAAACCATCCTTAAAATCTTTCAATTTTGCTTTTGTCACCCTTCAATTGTTATTATTTTTGTTTGGTGATAAGTTTTTTGTTTGTTGGCTAAGCTGATTGTTTGTCCCCCCGCATTCCAAATTATTTGTATAAAACGGAATTATCTATCTTACCAGCTACAAATAGTTTTTTTCAGTTTTGAAAGTAGAGAATATTTTCAGAAACATAGTCTAAGTTAAAAAAAAAAAAAAACATGGTAAGAGGAGAATAACACCAAAAGGGAAGAGGAATAGTGATTTATATGGTTACACTATTAAATAACAATAGCAACAACAACAATAATAGTGTTATTAGGTACCATTTATGTAGCATTTATCGTGAGCTCTATACTGTTCTAAGTGTTCATGTACACTAACTCATGTAATCCTCACAACAGTGGGAAAAAAGTCAAAAAGTGGTTAAGTAATTTGCTAAAGGTCACAATGGAAAAGTCACAAAGGAAAAATGCAAAAGTCAAGTTTAAGCAGAAGATTTCTTTTTTTAATTCAAGAATGTTGTTAAGTGCAGCTACTTGAGGAATGCAGGAATGAAAATTCTAAAAATATTGAGATATCAGGAAAAAAAAATGTACCTAATTTTCAGGGACCTGAATGCAAAAGAAAGATATCATGAGTTCCTAGAAATAAATCAAATTAGCCTGATTAGCCTGTCAATGAATTTTATGTTGAAAGACCAGACTTTTGAGGCTCAGTTCCAATCCCATGTTTGCTAGTTTCATTGGGCAAGTCATGTTAATTCTAGGCCTGGATATTTTTCACTCTAATAAAAGGGACTTGATAAATTTCTAAAGACCCTTCCCCCAGATCAAATAGATTACCTTTATTTAATACTATACCAGCCATTGATTATTTTTGCTGAAACAAGTTTTAAAAAGTGGGATCACCTAAGTATAATGCATTGGAAGGACACTGGAAGAATTCAGTGTCTTGAAGGGAAAGGCAAAGAACCAGGTGTGGTCCAGACTGGATCCTGGTGGCTAGCTAGCTAGCTTGCTAGCTTGCTTGCTTTATTTATTTATTTATTATTTTGGCTGCGTTGGGTCTCCGTTGCTGTGCATGGGGGCTCCTCTTCGTTGCAGTGTGTGGGCTTCTCAGTGTGGTGGCTTCTCTTGTTGCAGAGCATGGGCTCTAGGTGCACAGGCTTCAGTAGTTGTGCCTCGCAGGCTCTAGAGCACAGGTTCAGTAGTTATGGCGCACGGGCTTAGTTGCTCCGCGGCATGTGGGATCTTCCCGGACCAGGGATCGAACCTGTGTTTCCTGCATTGGCAGGCGGACTCTTACCTACTGCGCCACCAGGGAAGTCCCAGAACCTGGTAGCTTTAGAAGACCTTGATAATGTTTATGTGGCAATACCACCGTCCTTCACCACTAGAGCCAATAAATCCCAAAGATTTCTTAAAACTTTGTATCACAGGGCTTCCCTAGTGGCGCAGTGGTTGAGAGTCCGCCTGCCGATGCAGGGGACACGGGTTCACGCCCCGGTCCGGGAAGATCCCACATGCCGCGGAGCGGCTAGGCCCGTGAGCCATGGCTGCTGAGCCTGCGCATCCGGAGCCTGTGCTCCGCAACGGGAGAGGCCACAACAGTGAGAGGCCTGCGTACCACAAAAAACAAAACAAAAACAAAACAAAACAAAACAAAAACAAAAAAAAACTTTGTATCACAGACACTCTAGTTCTAAGAGAGAGTCACATCGGCCATGGTTTTGTCCTGTGTCCAAATATTGGTGACACCAAAGCAGTAAGAGAAAAAAATGTGGTGGGAGGAGCCTTACAAAGAAAAAAGGCAAGTTTACCCATTGGAATTTTTGTCTGCTATGGTTTAATAACTGGATACTCTAAGACTCCTGTACTAGAATTTTTTTAATGTGGGGCTTTAATATATGACACTTTCCCTTGAGATAATTAATAACTAAATTGGGACAAATGTATTAATAATGAAAAAAGATGTTAGAATTATTGTGCATTTCTTCTACAGATTTATATAGGAGGGTTATAAAACAGATGAGCAATATCTCTTAAAAATCTTCCCCTTCAAGTTTTAAGTCCAAGTACATAATTATTGATGTAAATGCCTAAGAATGTTTTTAATCTTAGAACTGACAAGCTGAACATAATTACTAATTTCTTCCCAGAATTTCTACCTTTGATAAAATTTCAAAGTTTTTTTCCTCAATAGATAGATACCCAATTTAAAAATTAAAAAAAGAAAATATACTTTTAAAAACTGAAGAAAATATCTGAGTGGAAAAATGGCAACCCTTTATTGAGAATTTTTATATTATTACAAACTAAGTGAATGATTAACAATGCCAGAGAACAGAAGATTGTTTCATATGGCTCTCTGTTCAGTGCGGATTGCGAATGTGGGAGAAAATCCTTGTAAATCTTAGCATTGCTCCCACACAACCACCTACACAGATGATCGCTTGACTTTCATGCTAACAATAGACGTGTTAGTAGAGCTCTCACCATCTGCAAAATGAAGTGCACTTTAAAAAAAAGTAACTACAGCAGACAGTAGTAATTGCTTATATGTTGTGATTAGCATTTTATATTTACATTTAAAAGGTATGAATTTAAGCAGTGATGACTCCCAGTTTAAATAAGGTCAGTCCTAGATAACAGATAAATTTATGTTAGAAAACTTGATTTTGAATTAATTTCTACTTAAAATTTATCTATATCCAAGAATGCATAATAAAATGTGAATTACATGAATTTTGATATACTCACTTCTCCTCCAATAATAATACTTAGAATCATGTACATTAGTTATAAAATTCTCTACAAAGTCTGTCACAACTGTCCTAATTTTTTTATAGAATTCCTTCACAGGCACATTTATTTGGGTTTCCCTATTCTTAAATCTATTTTATTATCAGTGCAGGATGAGTATTGTGGAAAATAAGCTTTATACCATTGGAAAATACAGTCTTTGGCCTCTTTTTCCATATTGATTTTTTTGTGAAGTATGGAAGGGTCCATGATTCCATTATTGGGACTTAGTGGAGGATTCTAAGGCAAAGTGTTAAAAAATGAATTATCTGGTTTCTCCATAGGGAATAAAGTGGTTAAGGGCTCATGTGTAGACCCTGCTCATGCTTGGAAGATTGGATGTGACAGAGAGGAGAATGGGCATGTGGCTGATGGAAGGTGGGATGAGTACCATTTTTCTCAAATCAACACAAACAGGTACAATACCACTCTATACTGGCAAGGCTCCCATGTGTTTCTAATCCATGTGTCTCTATCATTTGGCCTGAATAATCTTGTCCTTTCATGTAGATGATGGACACAGTCTACATGAGGTATGAGAGCTCCTGTAACCCCAAAATATCACCTAAATAGCATTGCCTAAAATTCTGTGATGAAATCTTTCTTTATTATAAACATGGCCTTTTCCAAGCCTATTTTAATGCAGATTACTTTAGAAAGAGTGGTACATTAAAATAAGAAAAACTTAGTATGATTTAGTTTTGTCTGTTTTCCATTTTAAATAAATTACAGTTCTAGAAACTTAATATTAGAAGGACATTTAGGATTAGAAGGAAAATGAAACATCATCTAGTCCAAACAGTGCATTTTACAGATGATAAAATTGAGGCTCAGTTAAGACTCACACACCTATTTAAGCACAAGTCCAGAACTAATCCCTAAGACTTCTGACTCCGGCCCAGTGCTTTTTCCATTTACTGTCATAAAACATTGAGAGAACAGTGGTCCCTTGGGGTGAGGAAGGGGTGCTGGAAAGGAATAGAAAGCAGGAGAAGAGTAGAGAAAAGTAAATATGCTGATCCCGTGCAATTATTCTTCTAGGGTTGGTCCACATAACAGAGTCATTAGCAGGATTGAATTTAATTAAATCAATGTTAGATATGTAGGTCAGTTAGCCCCACAAATCACTGGTACATTTTGACTAAAGTTTAGCAATAGGAAAACGTCTCATATGTCAGGGCTGGGGAAATCTGCACTCACATCAGTTCCATCCAAAAAGCTATGAACCTAGAATAAGATAGGAGGAGTTGTTCAAATATCTTTTGTACTAGCCAGTTCTGCTACAAAAGCAAATTGCTTAGGATTGGGAAGTATATAAAAGGAAGATCATCTTTTCTAAGGTTGGAGGTATATTATTTCTCCTCTAAGTCAGAAAATAAATAAATAAAAAGACTTAGGCTCAAAGGTATACAATATGACCCAAAAAATTCAGTTCTTATAAGTACATAATTTATTCATTTCAAAAATATCTATATAGTAAGTTCAATGAATAAGAGTAGACAGAAAGCTTGAAACATGCAATAACTAATCTATATCATATATTTGGCAAGTCAATACATTTGAAATGATAAAATATCTCGTTTTTTACTCATGTTTTATTATTCATGTTGTATTATTCTGTTAATCAACTTTTATTTTAACACATGAGGTGGACCCATGTGATGTTAGGAAATTAATTTCATCTTCCTTGTATGTGATGAAAAATAAACTCATAAATTGAGTAAAACCAGTTAATGAAAACTGCACTGTGTATAGTGGATAATTAATAAAGATTTGTTAGGTAAAATGTTTCTGGAAAGCTGAAAGTAAATTTACTTCATTTAGTTTTTTCTTTTCCTAATTGGAAATCGTATCTCTCTTGGTTTTCTCTGCTTAGGAAATTGACATCTAATAAGGTAATGCAATTAGAGTCAGAATAGCCTAGGATAAGACAACAACTTCAAAGTCTTCGTGGCCCAACTTTAGCTGGGAAGGAGTCATTAGAGTTTAAGGGGGAAGCTGAACTTATACTACACCCATCTCTCATGAGGCAGTGTGAGTCAGTGCCCCACTTTTGTCAGGGTGGTGTCAGTGGGGTCCAGTGAGAAACTGAACATACACGTCCACCCAGCCCTCATGCTACACATCAATGGTAGACTATTGATGGGCACTTGGATTGCTTCCATAATTGGCTGTTGTAAATAATGTTGCTATGAACATTGAGGTGCATGTATCTTTTTGAATTAGTGTTCTTGTTTTCTTTGGATGTATACCCAGCCTTGGAATTGCTGGATTATATGGTAGTTGTATTTTCAGTTTTTTGAGGAATCTCCATACTGTTTTACATAGTGGGTGAACCAGTTTACATTCCCTCTAGTAGTGTGCTAGAGTTCACTTTTCTCCACATCCTCACCAACATTTGTTTTTAACTTTAATTAGATCCTATTTGTTTATTTTTGCTTTCATTTCCTTTGCCTTAGAAGACAGATCAAAAAAAAATATTGCTACAATTTATGTCAAAGAGTGTTCTGCCTATGTTCTCTTCTAGGAGTTATATGGTTTCAGGTCTTACATTTAGGTCCTTGATCCATATTGAGTTTATTTTTGTTTATGGCATGAGGAAATGTTCTAATCTCATTCTTTTACTTGTACCTGTCCAGTTTTTCCAGCACCACTTATTGAAGAGACTGTCTTTTCTCCATTGTATATTCTTGCCTCCTTTGTTGAAGATTAATTGATCATAAACAGGTGGGCTTATTTCTGGACTCTATACTGTTCCATTGATCTCTGTGTCTATTTTTGTGCCAGTATCATGATGTTTTGATTACTGTGGCTTTGTAGTATAACCTGAAGTCAGGAAGCACGATACCTCTGGCTTTGTTCTTTTTTCTTAAGATTGCTTTGGCAGTTCGGGGTCTTTCATAGTTCCATAGAAATTTTAGGATTATTTGTTCTAGTTCTGTGAAAAATGTCATGCGTATTTTGATAGGGATTGCATTAAATCTGTAGATTGCTTTGGGTAGTGTGGACATTTTAACAGTATTCTTCCAGTCCAAGAACATGGGATATCTTTCCGGTTTTTTGTATCATTTTCAAATTCTTTCATTAATGTTTTATAGTTTTCAGAGTATAGGTCTTTCACCTCCTTATTTAAGTTTATTCCTAGGTATTTTATTCCTTTTGATGTGATTGTAAATGGAATTATTTCCTTAATTTCTCTTTCTGACAGTTCATTATTGGTGTATGGAAAAGCAGCAGATTTGTGTATATTAATCTTGTATACTGCAACTTTTCTGAATTCATTTATTCTAATAGTTTTTTGGTGGAGACTTTAAGGTTTTCTTTCTATAGTATCATGTCATCTGCTAATAGTGATAGTTTTACTTCTTCCCTTCCATTTTGGATACCTTTTATTTCTTTTTCTTGTTTGATTGCTTTAGCTAGGACTTCCAGTACTATGTTAAATAGAAGTGGTGAGAGTAGGCATCCTTGTCTTATTCCTAATTTTAGAGGAAAAGCTTTCACCTTTTCACTGTTGAGTATGATGTTAGCTGTGGGTTTGTCAAAAATGGTCTTTATCTTGAGATATGTTCCTTCTGTACCCACCTTGATGAGAGTTTTTATCATGAATGTAAGTTGGATTTTGTCACATGCTTTTTCTGCATCCATTGAGATGATCATGTGATTTTTATCCCTTCTGTTAATGTGGTGTATCACATTGATTGATTTATGAATATTGAACCATCCTTGTATCCCTGGAATAAATCCCACTTGATCATGGTGTGTGATCCTTTCTATATATTATTGGATACTGTTTGCTAATACTTTGTTGAGGATTTTTACATCCACATTCATCAAAGATGTTGGCTTATAATTTTATTTTTTTGTAGTATCTGTCTGGGTTTGATATCAGAGTAATGGTGGCCTTGTAGAATGAATATTGGTGTATATTCCATCCTCTTCAGTTTTTTGGAATAGTTTGAGAAGGATAGGTATTAGCTATTCTTTATATGGTTGGTAGAATTCCCCTCTGAAGCCATACATTCCTGGATTTTTGTTTGCTGGGAGTTTTTTTTTTTTAATTACAAATTCAATTTCACTACTAGTTATCAGTCTGTTCAGATTGTGTATTTCTTCCTGATTCAGTCTTGGAAGGTTGTATTTTTCTAGAAATTTGTCCCTTTCTTCTAGGTTATCCATTTTGTTGGCATATAACTGTTCATAGTTGATTAATTGTATCTCTGTGGTATCAGTTGTTATTTTTCCTCTTTCATTTCTTATTTTGTTTATAATAAGGTAAACTTTCTTCTTGATGAGTCTGGCTAAAGGTTTGTCAATTTTGCTTACCTTTTCAAAGAACCAGCTCTTGGTTTCATTGATTTCTTTTTCTTTTTTTTTTTTGTTCTCTATTTTCTTTCTTTCCTCTATGACCTTTATTATTTCCTTCCTTCTGCTGAATTAGGGCTTTCTTTGTTCTTCTTTTTCTAATTCCTTTAGATGGAAGGTTAGGTTGTTTATTTGAAATTTTATGTGTTTTTTGTTTTCTTCTTTCTACCCTCACTTTCTTATCATTTTCCTTCTGTCCAAAATGGCTTTGTCCCTTCTTCTATAATAATCAAACGCTCACTCACAGTTTTTTAGTTATATGAATCTAGAGTTCCCTTAGTGTTTATTTTTACCCTCTGAGTTCATTTATTTTTTCACTAATATGTACAGTACTTTTACATAATTGTTATTAATGTACACATTTCATTTTGTGTCCAGCTTTTGCTTAATTGAAATATAGTTGATTTATAATATTGTGTTAGTTTTAGGTATACAGCAAAGTGATTCAGTTATATATATATTTTTAGATTATTTTCAATTATATATTTTTTCCAGATTATTTTCCATATATAGTTGATTTATAATATTGTGTTTTAGGTGTACAGCAAAGTGATTCAGTTATATGTATTTTTAGATTATTTTCAATTATATATATTTTTTCAGATTATTTTCCATTATAGGTTATTAAAAGATATTAAAAATATTATGCAGTAAATCCTTGTTATCTGTTTTATATATAGTAGTGTGTACCTGTTAATCCCCTACTTCTAATTTATCCTCCTCCCCGCTCCTTTCCCCTTTGGTAACCATAAGTTTTTTTCTATGTGTGTGAGTCTGTTTCTGTTTTGTATATTGATTCATATGCATTATTTTTTAGAGTCCATATATAAGTGATATAATAATTGTCTTTGTCTGACTTAACTTCGCTTAGTATGATAATCTCTAGGTCCATTCATGTTGGTGTTCTTTTTTCTGGCTGAGTAATATTCCATTATATACATGTACCACATCTTTATCCATTCCTCTGTTGATGGACATTTAGGTTGCTTCCACGTCCTGGCTATTGTAAATAGTGCTGCAGTGAACACTGGTGTGCATGTGTCTCTTTGAATTATGGTTTTCTCTGGGTGTATGCCCAGTAGTGGGATTGATGGGTCATATGGTAATTCTATTTTTAGTTTTTTTAAGGAACCTCCACACTGTTCTCCATAATGGCTGTATCAATTTACATTCCCACCAATGGTGCAAGAGGGTTCCCTTTTCTCCACACCCTCTCCAGCATTTATTGTTTGTAGATTTTGTGATGATGGCCATTCTGACTGCTATGTGGTGATACCTTACTGTAGTTTTGATTTGCATTTCTCTAATAATTAGTGATGTTGAGCAGTTTTTCATGTGCTTCTTGGCCATCTGTATGTCTTCTTTGGAGAAATGTCTATTTAAGTCTTCCGCCCATTTTTTGATTGGGTTGTTTGGATTTTTTGATATTGTGCTGCATGAGCTGTTTGTATATTTTGGAGATTAATCCTTTGTCCGTTGATTTGTTTGCAAGTGTTTTCTCCCATTCTGAGGGTTGAATTTTCGTCTTGTTTATGGTTTCCTTTGCTGTGCAAAAGCTTTTAAGTTCCATTAGGTCCCATTTGTTTATTTTTGTTTTTATTTCCATTACTCTAGAAGGTGGGTCAAAAAAGATCTTGCTGTGAGTTATGTCAAAGAGTGTTCTTCCTTTGTTTTCCTCTAAGAGGTTTATAGTGTCCGGTCTTAAATTTAGGTCTAAAAATATGGAATGCTTCACGAATCTGTGTGTCATCCTTGCGCAGGGGCCATGATAATCTTCTCTGTATCATTCCAATTTTAGTATATGTGCTGCTGAAGCGAGCGCTAGTTGTAGACTTTTTGATGATAGCCACTCTGTGTGTCCAGCTTTTTAAATTTTTGCCTTAACATTATTTCATTTGCACATGGATCTTATCAATATAGCCCACATACGGCTCAGTATTCTCTTCTATTAATCTTATAAAACACTCCAGAAAGAGATTACATCATCAGAGTCAAGTACTCTCTTTTTGTAATACAGATATATATTCTAGACTAAGAGGTAATTTGCAGCCCCTGGAAATGCTTAAACAAAATAAATCATTAGGGACATAATTGATCAGGAATGTGACTACAGTTGTCTATTAGTCCACAGGGTACTGGTTCCAGGACCCACTACGGATACCAAATCCCTGGATGCTCAAGTTCCATAGTCAGCCCTCTGTATCCATGGATTCCGCATCTGCCCAGGTGCAAAACCTGCAGATATGGAGGGCTGACTGTATTTACTGAAGAAAATCTGCATGTAATGGACCTGCACATTTCAAATCCATGTCGTTCAAGGGTCAACTGTATATGCTTAAACAACAGAACAGGTCTGTGAAATAAAATGACTCTGTTACTTTGGGGCACTATACTGTGGTTTTTAAGTGTTATTTGACTAAATTAACAATTAACCTAGATGTTTTTCTACTGTGTAGATGCTACCTAATTCATGTACAGAGTTAAAGCCACAATCTTTTACAAATTGAGAAATTATGTATATAGAAAGAATAGTTCTCTTTTTGCTTTCAGCTGTAGTCAATAATCTTTTTTATTCTCCAGATAGTACAATCTAGCCTTTAGCAGTACAATATTGCTTTGAGTTATTTTCTTGCTGGTTGCCCTGGGTATTAAAATTAGAATCATAGTTTAAAACAACCTAATTCAGATTAATACTAGCTTAATTTCAATAGTATACTTTGCTCCAGTATAGCTCCTTTCCCACCTCCTCCTCCATGCTGTTATTGTCATACAAATTACACCTTTATTATGCATTATATACTATGCATATGTTATACGCTATATTTACTATACCTTACAAACTCATTGATACAATTTTATAATTATTGCTTTATGCTGTTGTCTTTTAAACCATATAGGAGAAGAAAAGAGTTATTAAGAAAAATACATTTACACTGTCTTTTATATTTACTGATTTTCCTTGTGCTTTTTATTTTTGTATTGAGGTATGATCGACATACACAAAGGCTGCACATGTTTAATATATACATCTTGATGAGTCTGAAGATAAACATACACCTGTGAAACCATCACCATATACAATACCATAAACTGAACTATCACTTCTAAAATTTTTCTCCCTGTCATTTTTTTTTTTCTTTATGAGCATAAGTAAAACTGTGTACCCTTTAATCAGCACATCATGTGGAATTGAGTTACTCTCTGGTGTTCCTTCATTTCAGCCTGAAGGACTCTCTTTAGTATTTCTTATAGGGTAGGTCTCCTAGTGACTAATTCTCTTAGTTGTTGTTTATCTGGGAATGTTGTAATTTCTTCTTCATTTCTGAAGAATAGTTTTGCCAAATATAGGACTCTTGGTTGACGATCTTTTTCTTTTAGCACTTTGAATATGTAATCCCATTGCCTTCTGGCCTTGATGGTTTACAGTATTTGGGGCAAGGTTTGACATCACTCTCTTAAAGAGATAGAGCTGGCACAAAATCACTCCTCTACAGTGGGGAGCAGGTAGGACTGCTTGGAAACTCATTCCAAGGGGTGATGTAGCAATCTTCAGATGTGACTCATGTCAACTGAAGTCTGACGTCAAGTAGAAGTTTGTTCCCTGAGGTATTCAACTCTACCTAAACATGTCAGACAACATTCCCAAAGATGAAATATTTTGTAATGAGTTGGCATTCACCAAGGATACACTTTGTAGGCAAAAGAAAATCAAGTTGGGGGGAGCCACATGTGCAAATCAGACTTCAGAAAGGGTGTTGTCTGATTAGGAAATTCAGCTACTATGCAGGAGGACTGTACGAGTGGAGAAAAAGGTGAGAGGTTGGTAGTGACCACATTTTAGTGGGCCTTTCAGTCACCCCACAGAAAGTGGACACAATACTGATGTGTATGGTGGAAGATAAAATCAGATTTACTTTCCAGATGTTTGTTAAAGTAAGGGAATTAGGGACATCCTTGCTAGTTCAGTTACCAAACACTGTGGACTCAATCCCAAAGCAGCCTGAGGACAGCCTGAAGGAAAAAGTGAGGGATGTATAGAGACTCAATACTCTGGCCAGTAAGCACATATTTGTTCAAGAAATGAGACAGGATTAGGCCCCCTTACAGGCAAGCAGGAGAGCAGTGAACCCACACAGTGAAGTAGGCTTAAGTAGAGGAAAGACCTTTTATGTTTTGTCTGATCATTGCCACTCTACAAGTTACCTGACCAGGGAAACAGAACTAAGCTAAAGTTTTAAATGAAGGTCAGAAACCTACAGATTTGAGGAAGATGGTCATAAAAAGAGGCTATTGAGTAACGTTTCCTCCCAGGGAAGGAAGGAATAAGCTTTGAGGTCATATTGAACCGGTTTTATACGATGACCTGGCCACTTTGTCACTTTATTAACTTCCTCATAGTTGTGAGGATTAAGTTATTTTTAAAATAATACTTGTATATTATCACTTATTGCTGTGTATGACATTATAGATGCTCAATAAATTATCATTATTATTCTTCAATCATAGAATATTTCTTTGGAATAAGAAGTGGAGTAAAGGTTTTGCTCAAATGAATTATTTTTCTGTAGCAATTATTTCTAGAACCTATGAGGAACATTGTGCTGGATGATGAAAAGAAACTACTGCAAGAATCAATGTTGGTGAGTCACCACACAATTAAACTTAGAATCATGGTAGGAAAGGTAGTCAAAGGAATACGTAATATAATTATCCAATATACAAATGAAACCCTGACAAAATTCAATAGTAAGTCAAATTTTGAAGATAAAATATAAAAGTCAATAACCCACAGGAAACCAGTGTACTATTTAGTTACTTTAAAGCCATGTTATTAAAAGCCATGTTATTAAAAATTTGAGATAAATGTTTTTAAAAGCAAAAAAATAGTTATTCAAAATAGCTTTATTGACCCTTCACCTCCTTCCATTTCTATGTTTGATACCCTACTTTAGGCTCTTATTACTTTACTCTTCTCACATGAACTGTGTCAATAATAACCCAATAGTTCTTTGTTTCTTTAGACATCCACCATACTTCTCATCTTTCTTTCTGTCCATCCATCCATTCAAATATTTTTCCATCTAGTAGGTGCTGTGTTCATTCTGGGGGAGCTATTAAAAAAACAGATGTATTAAAAACAAATACGTCTAGAATTCTCTGTTCTCAATAAATACTCAGTCTTGTGAGGAGGGCACATACATCATAAAATTATAATGCAATATGATAAGAATTATAGTATACCCATACATTGAATTACTATGCAGCTACACAGAGAGTGAAAAGGGAGATAATAGAACAGAATATGACTTTGATATCATATGATGTTGACAGCAATATATCTACTATATATATGAATTATACAAATATATTTTAGACAACTATTTCTATGCGTATATATATGCATGAGCACATCAAGAATGATATCCTAGTGCTAACAGTTTTCTGTCGGACTGTCAGAGTTGGGGGAGTTTTCACCTGCCTCTTTACTCTTTTTGTACATTGTTTGGATTTTTACAATAAGCATATATATGTGTAATTAGATTTATAATTTAAAAAGCTGCGCAGACAGACAACATCAACTTGTGCTTGACTTTGGGGTTTAAGTGAATCTCAGACCCACCTTTTCCTATATAAGCTACTTGACCTATCAGTGCCTTTCTTCTTCATCTGAAAAATGGAGGAAATTATAATGCCTTTTGCATAGATTTGATATCATTTTGAGATAAGATAATCCAACTAAAGTCATGTTCAGTGGTACCTGGAAAAGAATAAGTGTTCAAAAATGTTTGTTAGAGTAAGGAAGAAGAGGAGGAGGAGATGAAAAACTAATCCATTTAAAGTCCCTTCTACCATAGACCTATCTCAACACAGAGTCTCAGTCAAAGAAGCCTAGACTAGAAGGGCTTATCCTCTCCTTTGAGCTAGATTGTTTTCTCAGGTTTGCCCAGTGTAAGGCCCTGCCACATGTTAGCACGTTTCAGGTGGTTCTCATGATTGTTCCATGTGAACCAATGACCAAAGTTGGCCTGTGGCAAGAATGGAGTAATGGAAAATGGATAGCAGGAGTCATAAGTTGATGTGCCTTATGTGGGCTCTTAAGGTTCCTGAGGTATCCAGGTGTTCTATTTTAGCAAATAAAAGCAATATATTCAGAGTATCAGGATAATGAGGAAATAGCAAGCATGGGGTTAGAGTTCAGGTGAAAAGGGTGTTGTAAAAGTTAGTGTGCAGTGACTCATTTTAGTTTGATTCTGCTATGAAGAGTCAGGGGAAACAGTAATGCTGTTGAAGGCAAAATAACAGTAATGTATTCTTCCCCATCATATTGATATGGTTTTCTCATGTTTATTGAAGAAGTTGAACCATGCTTTCTAAATTTTACGCATATAGTCTTGGGGAAAGATGTGTACCAAACATGGCAGGAAAGCTGCAGAACTTTTGGACCTGAGGCAGCTTACGGAGTCGGGAAATGAGCACCTCAAAGATAAGCTATGTGGAAAGAAGAGGCTGACTATACTTTGTTGCTGTACAAGGCCCCAGGGCTGTTGAACGTTTCACTTAGAAAAAGAGAGTAATAATGACAGAGGCTGAATATTTCTCTCAAACGTGATGAGATTGAGTCTTAACTAAGAGTTACAATTTTGTTGATACAAGAGATATTAAGGAATTTGCTATGTTTTGATGCTTCTGAGTTTGTGGATTGGAGGCTCTTGTGCATCATGTATGAGGACCTCATTCAGGCTTATTAAGAGTTCTTCTACTGCATTTTTTTTTTTTTTTTTTTTTTTTTTTTTGCGGTATGCGGGCCTCTCACTGTTGTGGCCTCTCCCGTTGCATAGCACAGGCTCCGGATGCGCAGGCTCAGCGGCCATGGCTCACGGGCCCAGCCGCTCCGCGGCATGTGGGATCTTCCCGCACCGGGGCACGAACCGGCGTCCCCTGCATCGGCAGGCGGACTCTCAACCACTGCACCACCAGGGAAGCCCCTTATACTGCATTTTTATGCATCATGGACCAATTTCAACTCCTGGTATTGGCAGTTATTCATTTTGAGACAACAATTATGATCATATTTTTTAAATGGTACACAGAAATAACTGTAAACTCTCAGAAGTCCTTTCAAATATATACGATAAAGTGGACTCTGATGAGAATTTGGAAGAGTAGTAAATATTGCTTTAGAACCTCTGATAGCATATAATGTGGTTGTCAGAAGGAAGAGAGAGGGCGAATGTAGCTTTGTTTGAATCTGAAGAGACTCATTTCTCTATGCCTCCCAGAGGATAACCTAGAGATGGAGGCACCTGAGTGGTGAAACTTAAGATGCCCATTTCAAACTAATAAAAAACGAAACCAAACAAAAAAGACAAGATTTCTTTCTAGAGTTGGAGAGTCACAGAGTGGACAATACTACCATAGTAGTACTAGGACATCAAAACAACCTCAAGGGAATTTCCTGGCAGTCCAGTGGTTAGGTAGGACTTTGTGCTTTCACTGCCAAGGGCCCAGGTTCAATCCCTGGTTGGGGAACTAAGATCCCACAAGCCACGTGGCTTGGCCAAAGAAAATAAATAAATGTTAAAAACTCTTAAAAACAATAACAACTTTAATAAGCCAAGACGTGGACCAAAATGATGACCCATGAAAATTTAAAGGTGTTTTTTTTTTTTAACTGACTATAAGCCTCTTTCTCCAGAAGACACATGTGAATTTTGTTTGAAACAGTAAAATTGATGGTGCCAAATAGGTACTGTGACATCCATATATTTGCAGTTAGTGAACATTAGTAATCTCAAAGCAAAAAGTGCTACAGGAGCTATGAATTATATTAAACATAAGTGTTAGGGTAACAGATGTTTAAAACAGAACATACTTAGTAAATTTGGTAAAGATTTTTCAGGAGGCAGGAGTACAATCATACAAAACTGGAAAACTGTCTCATAAGACAGTGGCCTTTGGAAATTTAAGAGTCAGAAATCCTGGATCTGGCCTTTTTAGAACATATTCAGGCAAGCACAGAATTGAACTGGATTGCCTGCAAAGTTTTCTAAATAATGATGCTATTACAGGAAGGGGAGAAGGTTAAGGTAATTGCCCTCCTCCATGGATCCAGGGAAGCCAGGCATGGACAGTAGATTTCAGTGATATCACATCTCCTTGAAGCACCTTTGCCTCAAGGAGAAGCAGAGCCAGCTTCTTGGGTGTATAGCCTGTGCAGTTGCACAGGGCACTTCACTTAGCAGGGCCCCATACTTGGGTTAATTCTCTGTTATCACAGTCTTGAACCTTATTTTAAATAAAACTTTACATTAAGTGCAACTTTACTTTTGTAAAATATTTTGCCAGTTTTATGGAAAAATAATTGACATCATCAGTTTATAATTTTAAGGCATACAGCCTGATGGTTTGATTTACACGTATTGTGAAATGATTACCACAATAGGTTCAGCTAATATCCATCTTCTCATGTAGATAAAATAAAAAGAAAACAAAAGAAAAAATAAATTTTTTCTCCTTGTGATAAGAACCCTTAGGATTTACTCTCTGAACAACTTTCCCATATATCATACATCAGTGTTAACTATAGCCATCCTGTTGTACATTACATCCCTAGTATTTATCTTATAACTGGAATTTTGTACCTTTTGACCACTTTTCTCCTATCCCCCTCCTCCCCCACCCTCCACCTCTGGTAACAAGAAGTCTGATCTCTTTTTCTATAAGTTTGGTTGTTTCTATTTTTGTTTCTTTTTAGATGCCACATATAAGTTGAGATCATTCAGTATTTGTCTTTGTCTGACTTATTTCACTTAATGTAATGCCTTCAAAGTCCATCCATGTTGTCGCAAATGGTAGAATTTCTTCGTTTTTATGGCTGTATAATATTCCATAGTATGTATATGTGTGTGTGTGTGTGTGTGTATGTGGTGTGTGTATACACACACATACCAGAACTTCATATCCATTCATCCATTAATGGACAGTTAGGTTGCTTCCATGTCTTGGCTATTGTAAATAATGCTGGCATGAACATGGGGGTACAGATATCTTTTAAAGTTAATGTTTTTGTTTCCTTTGGATATAGTCCCAAAGGAAATTGCTGGATCATATGATAGTTCTATTTTAAATTTTTTTTTTTTTCCACATTTTTTTTTTTTTTTTTTTTTTTAAACACAAGTTTTTCCTTTTATTCTTAGATTTGTGTGTGTGTGTGTGTGTGTGTGTGTGTGTGTGTGTGTGTGTATGCAATTATATTCTTCTAGAATACATTGGATAGATTTCTTTAATTTTAATTTCTTGAAAAAGTGATATAAAGTGGGAATTATATGTTTCTTAAACGTGAGTCTTGACAAATCTGAAAGACTCTCTGGTCCTAGTTTCTTTTTATGCCTGATACTTTAAATTACCAATTTATTTTTATGGTAATTGATTTTTGTTGTTTTCTAGATCTTCCTGAAGTGTAAAATCCACTTTTTATTTTTCAGAAGCACATTAATTACTCTTAAGTTTTCAAAATTTTAGTATAACTTTGTTCATACTCTGTTCTCTAAGGATTATTTCAATCTTTACTCTCACAATTTAATGCCCTTTGAATCCGTATTTGCTTATATAATTTTCTTAGTTCTAAGTTAGTTGATTTGTCATTTATGCCCTAATTTAATGCTTTTGTTAAGGTAGAGCTTTTAAGAAATGTTAATATTTTGCTGACCTTTTCCCAAAAAACTTCAGCTTCTACTTATTTGTTAATATCTTTCTCTCTCTCTTCTTTTTCTGTTCTATGCTTGATATTCCTATTCATATGTATATTATGTTTTTCTTTACACTTTCTTTTGGTTGATGCTGTTTTTTTTTTTTGCGGTACGCGGGCCTCTCACTGCTGTGGTCTCTCCCGTTGCGGAGCACAGGCTCTGGACGCGCAGGCCCAGCGGCCATGGCTCACGGGCCCAGCCGCTCCACGGCATGTGGGATCTTCCCAGACCGGGGCATGAACCCATGTCCGCTGCATCGGCAAGCGGACTCTCAACCACTGCGCCACCAGGGAAGCCCCTTAAATTTTTATCATAGTGGCTAATTGAACCTGTGCATTAGCCTTTTTGCTTAAGTTAATTCAAGTTGAGTTTATGCATATATAAGAAAGGAATCGGATCAATGAATACTGTATCTTCAAGGTTTATAAAAATAAAATAATAAAAAGATTACTCATTAAGACGGTTGGAAAAATTTACGTTTCTTCATATATTCACCATTAGGAAGAAAGGAAATAAGCTATTATTCCCTAGAACCCATTATAAAAAGAGTCCAGATTTATCTTAATTGATTCCAGACCTCAGAAAGCTGAAGACACATTGTTATAATATGAAGGAATGAATATAAGCTGTAGGCAGATGAGGTAATTAGACCCTTTCTTTTCTGTTCAGGGATTTATCTTTGTATTCATTTGAGTAGTAGCTCTTCCACAAGTGATTAGTTCTTTGAGAATGTATGCAGACCTTTATCAATCCCTTTTTTTTTTTTTTTTTTTTTTTGCGTTATGCGGGCCTCTCACTGTTGTGGCCTCTCCCATTTGCGGAGCACAGGCTCCGGACGCGCAGGCTCAGCGGCCATGGCTCACGGGCCCAGCCGCTCCGCGGCATGTGGGATCTTCCCGAAACGGGGCACGAACCCGCGTCTCCTGCATCGGCAGGCGGACTCTCAAGCACTGCGCCACCAGGGAAGCCCTATCAATCCCTTTTAAAAGCAAATTTCGTGTCCGTGAATGGCTTTCCACCTATGAACTAATAGAAGCATATGCCTTTGATATGTTAGCAGTTTTTGTGTGTTTGATGCAAAAGAGATTTTGGTGTCTTGGGTATTTGATATCCTTTTATTCCTCTTTGTAAATCTCACAGACATTTTCCCTGGCTGGAATGTAAATCATTGTGTATATCAATAAAGAAAGTCATATTGGACTAGAGGATGAGAAGACCTTAAAGAACCTGCAAAGATGCCTCCTTTAGACTGGACTTTTTATTTTGTCCCTATGCTTTCAATTCCAGAGCTTTCCAGTTGCTCAGGACGCTTTCTCCATTAACACTTAACACCTCAGTTTACATCAGTTAAGCAAACATTTACAGAGAACCTATTCTTGTCAGGGACTGTGATAAGTCCCATATGGCTTTTAGCATCTCCCAAACATTTTTCCCCCTTTAATGTGGGGCTTTTTGTAACAAACCTTCTATAGCTTTTTAAAAATGCCTAATGAGGACTTCCCTGGTGGCACAGTGGCTAAGAATCCACCTGCCAATGCAGGAGACATGGGTTTGAGCCCTGGTCTGGGAAGATCCCACATGCCGCGGAGCAACTAAGCCTGTGTGCCACAACTACTGAGCCTGCACTCTAGAGCCCGCAAGCCACAACTACTGAAGACTGCGTGCCACAACTACTGAAGCCCGTGTGCTTAGAGCCCATGCTCCGCAACAAAGAAGCCCACACACCGCAACAAAGAGTAGCCCCTGCTCACCACGACGAGAGAAAGACCGCGCACTGCAACGAAGACCCAGCGCAGCCAAAAATAAATATATAAAAAAATTAATTAGTTTAAAAAAATGCCTAATGATGTATTATACTCTTGCATATGAATTTCAATTTGACTGGTTATATATATCTAGATGAAGAAATCTTTTTCTTCAGTACCTTAAAAATATCACATCATTCTCTTGTCTTTGTACATCCAAATACACTAAGTTATCAATCTGGTTCTTGGTTCTTTGAAGTTCATCTTCATTTTTCCTGGAATTTATCTTTTTTCCTTTGGCCTTTTATGTACCTTTACAATCTAAGTGTAGTATTTATAATCTGTGGATGATTTCACCTTTAATTTGGCAATTTTATCTTTATTATTTCTTCACATCTCTCTCTCCCTTTCTACATTACTTCTTCCCGCTTCCCTCCTCCTCCTCCCCTCATCCCTTCCTCTCTTTTCTCTCTAAAAATTTTCCTCTGCTTCTCCTGGTATGTGTTGCTACTATTCTGTATTCTGTATTTTTAAACTTTTCTTTTGCACACGCTCTCTATTCTTTCTGTTTTCAGGAAAGGTAATTCTATTTGTTGTTCTACCTCATAAACACACCTATTGTGTTCCATATTTCAATGATCATAGGTTTTATGCCCTAATAATTCTACTGAATTCATGATTGTTCTTGTTTCATATTCTTAATATATTTACTTATTTACAATTAATTTATGTGTGACCTCTACTACAGGCTTTTAGGATTTTCTCTTTTTCCTGGAATCCTGAACATTGCTAATGATTTGACATGACACAAGTCCCTTTCATTCATGTTCTAGGCTCTTGGAGAGCCATTTAAATCTGGAGATTTATCATTCAGTTTTGGAAATTTCACTCTTTGATAATTTACCTCCATCTGTTTTCTCTCTTCTCTCTTTCTGGTACTGCAATTAGTCATATGTTAGAATGAGTCAATTGTTTACCTATTTTTTTATTTTTAGTATCTTATTTTCCATCTCTGTCTCATTCTACTTTTTGTGAGATTTTTGACAACTTTATATTTCAGCCCTTCTGTTTAATTTTTAATTCTTAATATCTTATTATTATGAAGAACTCTTTGTAATTATCAAGTTCTCTAACTTTTTTCCTATTTTAATAGAATTCTGTTTTTAATTTTTAGATGAAATATCTTGTGCTCTGTGGATATTAATATATTCAGTTTTCTTTTACTGTATATGTTGTCTCTGTTTCCTCCGATTTTCTCTTCTTTTTTTTTTTCCAAGATTGAGACTCATCAAATGCCTACTAATTTGGGGCAGTTGTTTTAAATTAAGAGTGAGACACTACAAAAGCCTGTCTTTTGGTTACCTTAACTCTAGGGCTTCCAGATGTCAAGTCCAGCTTTTATTAATAGATCTCCCAAATGTCGGTTCCCAAAGGTCGGTTTTAGGACTTTTAAAAAAAAATTATTTATTTTTAAAATTTTTATTTCACATTGGAGTATAGTTGATTAACAATGTTGTGTTAGTTTCAGGTGTATAGCAGAGTGTTTCAGTTATACATATACATGTATCTATTCTTTTGCAAATTCTTTTCCCATTTAGGTTATTAAGGAGTATTGAGCAGAGTTCCCTGTGCTGTACAGTAGGTCCTTGTTGGTTATCTGTTTTAAATATAGCAGTGTGTACATGTCAATCCCAAACTCCCAGTGTATCCCTCCCCACCCACCCTTCCCCCCGGTAACCTTAAGTTTGTTATCTAAGTCTGTGAGTCTGTTTCTGTTTTGTAAATAAGTTCATTTGTAGCATTCTTTTTAGATTTTACATATAAGTGATGTCATATGATATTTGTCTTTATCTAACTTACTTCACTTAGTAAGATAGTCTCCAGGTCTATCCATGTTGCTGCAAATGGCATTATTTCATTCTTTTTAACGGCTGAGTAATATTCCATTGTATATATGTACCACATCTTCTTTATCCGTTCATCTGTTGATGGATATTTAGGTTGTTTCCATGTTGACTATTGTAAACAGAGCTGCGGTGAGTATTGAGGTGCACGTGTCCTTTCAAACCATGGGTTTCTGCGGATATATGCCCAGGAGTGGGATTGCTGGATCATATGGTAGCTCTATTTTTAGTTTTTTAAGGAACCTCCATACTGTTCTCCATAGTGGCTGTACCAATTTACATTCCCACCAACAGTGTAAGAGGTTGCCCTTTTTTCCACACCCTCTCCAGCATTTATTGTTTGTAGGCTTTTTGACAATGGCCATTCTGACTGATATGAGGTGATATCTCATTGTAGTTTTGATTTGCATTTCTCTAATAATTAGCAATGTTGAGCATCTTTTCATGTGCCTCTTGGGCATCTGTATGTCTTCTTTGGAGAAATGTGTATTTAGGTCTTCTGCCCATTTTTTGATTGGATGGTTTGTATTTTGATATCGAGCTGCATGAGCTGTTTGTAGATTTTGGAGATTAAACCCTTGTTGGTTGCTTCGTTTGCAAATATTTTCTCCCATTGTGTGGGTTATCTTTTCGTTTTGTTTATGGTCTCCTTTGCTGTGCAAAAGCTTTTAACTTTATTTAGGTCCCATTTGTTTATTTTTGTTTTTATTTTCATTACTCTAGGAGGTGGATCCAAAAAGATATTGCTTCAATTTATATCAAATATGTTCTGCCTATATTTTCCTCCAAGTGTTTTATAGTATCCCACCTTACATTTAGGCCTTTAATCCATTTTGAGTTTATTTTTGTGTATGGTGTTAAGGAATGTTCTCATTTCATATTTTTACGTGTAGCTGTCCAGTTTTCCAAGCACCATTTATTGAAGTGACTGTCTTTTCTCTATTGTATAGTCTTGCCTCCTTTGTCATAGATTAATTGATCACAGGTGCATGGGTTTATTTCTGGCTTTCTGTCCTGTTCCATTGCTCTATATTTCTGTTTTTGTCCCAGTACCATACTGTTTTGATGACTGTAGCTTTTTAGTATAGTCTGAAGACAGGGAGCCTGATTCCTCTGGCTCTGTTTTTCTTTCTCAAGATTGCTTTGGCTATTTGGGGTCTTTTGTATCTTCATACATATTTTAAGATTTTTTGTTCTAGTTCTGTGAAAAATGCCATTGTTAATTTGATAGGGATTGCACTGAATCTGTAGATTGCCCTGGGCAGTATAGTCACTGTGACAATATTAATTCTTCCAATTCAAGAACATGGTATATCTTTTTTTTTTTTTTTTGCAGTACATGGGCCTCCCACCGCTGTGGCCTCTCCCGCTGTGGAGCACAGGCTCCAGACGCGCAGGCCCAGCAGCCATGGCTTACGGGCCCAGCCACTCCGCGGCACGTGGGATCCTCCCAGACCGGGGCACGAACCCGTGTCCCCCGCATCGGCAGGCAGACTCCCAACCACTGTGCCACCAGGGAAGCCCCATGGTGTATCTTTCCATCTGTTTGTGTCGTCTTTGATTTCTTCCATCAGGGTCTTATAGTACAGATTTCTGCCTCCTTAGGTAGGTTCATTCCTAGGTATTTTATTCATTTTGATGCAGTAGTAAATGGGGTTGTTTCTTTAATTTCTCTTTCTGATCTTTTGTTGTTAGTGTATAGAAATGCAACAGATTTCTTTGTATTTATTTTGTATCCTGCAACTTTACCAGATTCATTGATGAGTTCTAGTAGTTTTCTGGTAGCATCTTTAGGATTTTCTATGTATAATATCATGTCATCTGCAAATAGTGACAGTCTTACTCCTTCTTTTCCAATTTGGATTCCCTTTATTTCTTTTTCTTCTGTGATTGTGGGTGCTGAGACTTCTAAAACTATGTTGAATAAGAGTGGTGAGAGTGGCCATCCTTGTCTTGTTCCTGATTTTAGAGGAAATGCTTTCAGCTTTTCACCATTCAGTATGATGTTAGCTGTAGGTTTGTCATATATGGCCTTTATTATGTTGAGGTATGTTCCCTCTATGCCCACTATCTGGAGAGTTTTCATCATACATGGGTGTTGAAATTTGTCAAGAGCTTTTTCTGAATCTGTTGAGATGATCATATGGTTTTTATTCTTCAATTTGTTGATGTGTTGAATCACACTGATTGATTTTTGGATATTGAAAAATCCTCACATCCCTGGGATAAACCCCACTTGGTCATGGTGTATGATGCTTTTAATGTGTTGTTGGATTCTGTTTGCAAGTATTTTGTTGAGGATTTTTGCATCTATGTTCCTCAGTCATATTGGTCTGTAATTTTCTTTTCTTGTTATATCTTTGTCTGGTTTTGGTATCAGGGTGATGGTGGCCTCATAGAATGTGTTTGGGTGTATTCCTTCCTCTGCAATTTTCTGGAATAGTTTCAGAAGGATAGGTGCTAATTCTCCTCTAAATGTTTGATAGAATTTGACTGTGGAGCTGTCTGTTCCTGGGCTTTTGTTTGTTGGAAGTTTGCAAATAACAGTTTCAATTTCAATTCTTTAAAAAAAAATTTTTTTTTTTTTATTCATCTTTGGCTGTGTTGGGTCTTCGCTTCTGTACGAGGTCTTTCTCTAGTTACGGCAAGTGGGGGCCACTCTTCATTGCAGTGCGCAGGCCTCTCTTGTTGCGGAGCACAGGCTCCCGACGTGCATGCTCAGTAGTTGTGGCTCACGGCCCCAGTTGCTCCGCGGCATGTGGGATCTTCCCAGACCAGAGCTCGAACCCATGTCCCCTGCATTGCAGGCAGATTCTCAACCACTGTGCCACAGGGAAGCCCCCCAATTTCAATACTTTTGTGATTGGCCTGTTCATATTTTCTATTTCTTCAGTCTTAGGAGATTGTACCTTTCTAAGAATTTGTCCATTTCTTCTAGGTTGTCCATTTTATTGGCATATAGTTGCTTGTAGTAGTCTCTTATGATCCTTTGTATTTCTGTGGTGTCCATTATAACTTTCTCCTTTTTCATTTCTAATTTTATTGATTTGAGCCCTCTCCCTCTTGATGAGTCTGGCTAAAGGTTTATCAATTTTGTTTATCTTTTCACAGAACCAGCTTTTATTTTCATTAATCTTTTCTATTGTTTTCTTTGTCTCTATTTCATTTATTTCTGCTCTGATTTCTGTGATTTCTTTTCTTCCACT
>NW_006773141.1:666841-712465 GCF_000442215.2 Lipotes vexillifer | reverse complement strand
TTTCCCTAGTTGCTTTAGGTATAAGGTTAGGTTATTTGAGATTTTTTTTGTTTCCTGAGGTAAGATTGTATTGCTATAAACTTTCCTCTTAGAACTGCTTTTGCTGTGTCTCATAGGTGTTGGATCATCATCCTGTCATTTTCATTCGTCTCTAGGTATTTTTTGATTTCTCCTTTGATTTCTTCATTGATCCATTGGTTGTTTAGTACCATACTGTTTAGCCTCCACATTTTTGTGGTATTTTTTAGCTTTTTTCTTGTAGTTGATTTCTAATCTCACAGGGTGGTGGTCAGAAAAGATCCTTGATATGATTTCAGTTTTCTTAAATTTACTGAGGATCGCTTTGTGGCCCAGCATGTGATCAGTCCTGGAGAATGTTCCATGTGCACTTGACAAGAATGTGTATTCTGCTGGTTTTGGATGGAATGCTCTATAAATATCAATTAAGTCCAACAGGTCTAATGTGTCATTTAAGGTCTGTGTTTCCTATTGATTTTGTGTCTGGATGATCTGTCCATTGATGAAAGTGGGGTGTTAAAGTCCCCCACTTTTATTGTGTTATGTCGATTTCTCCTTTTAAGGCTGTTAGTATTTGCCTTATATATCAAGGTGCTCCTATGTTGGATGCATATATATTAACAATTGTTATATCTTCTTCCTGGATTGATCCCTTGATCATTATTTAGTGTCCTCCTTTGTCTCTTGTAACAGTCTTTATTTTAAAGTCTGTTTTGTCTTATATGAGTGTTGCTACTCCAGCTTTGTTTTGATTTCCATTTGTATGGAATACCTTTTTCCATCCCATCAGTTTCAGTCTGTATGTGTCCCTAGATCTGTACTGGGTCTCTTGTGGACAGCATATATATGGGTCTTGATTTTGTATCCATTTGACCAGTCTGTGTGTTTTGGTTGGAGCATATAATACATTTATGTTTATGGTAGTTATCAATATGTGTGTTCTTATTGCCATATCATTAATTATTTGGGATTTGTTTCTGTAGGTCTTTTTTTAAGAAATAAAGGTAAAAAGTAAGATTAGTATTGCTATACATTTGACACTACCATTAAAAGAAGTGTGCCTAAAGTTAGATAGGAACTATTCATGGTTTTTGTGCTTATTAATGCATTCAGGCATCTCATAATTTAGATAAAACCCAAGGTACCAAATTTGGAAAAAGCACTGCATGGTAAGATAGTGTTTGGTAGGCTATAGTGTCAGAGGTACTTTTTATTTTTTATTTTTTTTTTAATTTTTAAATTTTTTTGGCCACGCATGTGGCACGTGGGATCTTTAGTTCCCTGACCAGGGATCGAACCCGTGTCCCCTGCATTGGAAGTGTGGAGTCTTAACCACTGGACTGCCAGGGAAGTCCCGTGAGATGCTTTTTAAATTAATTTTAATTAGCTTTCTTGTGTCTGGAATGTTTTACTTTTCCCCTTTTTTCTTTATTGAGGAATAATTGACCAATATAATTGTACATATTTAAAGTGTATAATGTGATGATTTGATAGACATTATTGAATGAGGTGATGGAGGCATTAATTATCTAGCTTTGCTTTTGATCTACAAAAGATATACCTGACATTAGTATATCTTATTGTAAGTGAAAACAAATGAAACATTGAGGCATGCTTAAAAGTTAAAATTCTTTGTAAAACAGTGAAACAAGATTTAAAAAAAATAAATTGCAATAAAAGTTATGTACATATTCAGTAACAACATAAAATCTGCTAAGCTGTAATTATTTTAGATCAATCACATGGAAGATAACTGGTAGCAGTGGAAATCAGAGAATTGATAGACAAATCAAATAAAAGTTAAAGGAATCATGATTATAATATGGGTGACTTCCAATACAGTATTTAATTTAGAGACTTGAGATATCACATAGAAAATGTTTCTACAGTTTTAACTAGGTCACTCAAATATTTAGGAGAAACTGGGACCTATTCTTTTGCAAAAATGTAAACAAATGCAACTCTAATTGTACTTTATTGTTTCTGAGATAAATTTCTCTCTCTCTGTTCTTCATATTATCCTTAGGCCTTAACCTCCTGATCCCTCATTTATCTTCAGTCTTCACTAAGCATTTGTTAAACTCTGTACTGTGATCTTGATTTTTTAAATATTTTATTTATTTTTATTTTCTTTCTAGTTACATTGAGAAGTAATTGATGTACATCACTGTATAAGTTTAAGGTATGCTGCATGATGGTTTGATTTACATATATTGTGAAATGTTTATCACAATAGGTTTAGTTAACACTCATCATCTTGTATAGATACAATAAAAAGAAGTCTCCTTTTGATGCGAGCTCTTGGGACCTACTCTCTTAACAACTATCCTGTATATCATACAGCAGTATTAACTATAGTCATCATGTTCTGCATTACATCCTTAGTACTTCTTTATCTTATAACTGGAAGTTTGTACTTTTTGACTACCTTCCCCCAATTCCCCCTCCTCCAACCCCCCACTTCTGATAACCACAAATCTCATCTCTTTTCCTAGGAGAAACAGTAGAATGGTGGATGGTGGTTTCCAGGGGCTGAGGGTTGGGGGAACTTGGGAAGTGTTGATCAAATGGTACAAACCTGAAACTAGAATATGAATAAGTTCTAAGTATCTAATGTACAGCATGGTGACTATAGTTAATAATAGTGTATAATTGAAATTTGCTAAAAGAGTAGATCCTAAGTATTCTAATCGCACACACAAAAATGGGAAATGTGAGGTAATGTATGTGTTAATTTACTTGATTGTAGTAAATATTTCACAAGGTCTATGTATGTCAAATCTTGTTATACACTTTAAATATATACCTTTTTTGTTAATTATGCCTTGGTAAAGCTGGTAAAAATTATTCTGTAGTGCATATCATTTATTCTGGGGATTTTGTTGGGTTGGGTGGTGGTTATGTCATAATTTTTATTTCTCTTTTTCCCCTCTTTCAAATTATGCTCCTGAATTTCCAATTTTTTAAATTTTTGCATATATATTTCATTTCACCTTACCCACAAGTAAGGTAGTGGGAAGTTCCATGAATACCATCTATTTGCTCTAGTTTAATGTGTATGAATGATCTTTGATTCTTTCCCAATATATCTGAGACCTGCTTGTCTCAGAGTTTCTATATGAGAGCTATATACTAAGTATAATGTTCACATTTTTTTTTCTAATCCAGTTACCTTTCAGATACAGTGGTGGCCAGAGAAAGAGGGACAGAAGCTTCCAGGAATTGGTATAGGTCTTGAGTGTATCATAATTTTCTAGATGACCTTAGCAAGTAGTGGTGGTGTTGGGGGTTGTGAGGAGGTTAATATTTCAATGCATAAAATTTCTGAAGAAATATAATATATGGGGGTATATTATTTTTGTTATAGGTCCAAGGAAGGTAGACTTGATGTTCTAGGACTTTTATAGACATTATTTTTTTCCTTAACTTTCTTTAACTCTAAAGAGAGTTAAGTTAGTTTGCAAAATGTCTTAGTCTTCTTTTAGTTAGCTCAGCCGATCATTAGCTCTAAGAATTGTGTGAGGGTATTCCTCACATGCTGTAAATTGTTCCTTCAAATCCAGGTGGAGCCTTGGTAACTTGGCTTTAGATAGAGACAGTTACCCTAAGTTCTCATGCCCCATGCTTCATCGACTTCTTTCCTGAAATTATATTAACTCTCTTCTCAACCAGTGGAGGTAAACATAGGTGAAATTTGTCAGGAAAATTCTCTGTAAACATAGGTGAAATCTGTCAGGAAAATTCTCTGAAATTTGAAAATGGGGAAAAGATATTACTGGGCTTGCCTTTCTGTCGTCTGGGCTATTTTATAGTTTTGTAGAGCAGAGGTTAACTGGTAGAGATGAAAGTCATTTCCGTCTGTTGGAACAGATAATCCCTAGTGGTTTATGGCCGTGTTAGACATTAACAAACTTTGTATCTCACCCAAGAATCTAATTCTATCATTTCTTTGGTAAACTGGCTATCTGTCTAACTTTTCAAATGATCTTTGGGCTATTTGCCTTAGATTAATGATTTTATCTTTTTGAAAATTATACCTGAACCATGTTGGAGGTTTCACTGATATGCCCCAGTGGACTGACCTGATGGAGACAAGTAAACTAAACCATGTGGGCTGGTTAGTTCCAGGCCTGTCTTCTCCTGACTCCTGGATTGAATTCCAAATAACAATAGTACTTCCACTTTGCTGACTCTCGATTTTTCCTAAGTTGCTTTTTTTTCCTTTCTTTTGATTTTGTGTTTTTATATTTGTTTCTGTTTTGCACTCAACTGATAAGTTATTTTCTCTTGGTGACAGCAGCGATTGGAAATTTGGTCTTATGGTCTGATCATTTGGTGATATAGGTTAGATCAATGATAGGGATCGGTTCTCCAATGTGAGAGAGATAATGGAGAATATAGTTTGTTAATCTTTTGGGGGTTTTGTTTGTCTGTTTGTGAGCTTATGTCAATTAAGAATTTTGTACCAATTAGAAGGAAAAACATCTCTCTGAGATTTTAACTGGGGAGTTTTGGTGTTTAATGTTCCCCTGTGGCTGAAGTTATGGAACAGAAGCTATAGGTACTCTCTGTGTCTATGCACCTGTACTTGATAAAAGGACTTTATCTTTCATGAAGTCAGTGTGAAATGTTTTCCTACTTCAATAGAGAATTAATAAGTTCTATTATTATGTCCCTTAAACTTAAAGGAATTCTATTCTGATTTGTTTATAGAGGTAAAAGAGCCCTTATATAAATCTAATATTCTTCCTTAAAATCATAGGGAAAAAAAAAAACACCTGACCTAATAACTCTAAATGTGCAATGCACACCAGAAAAATACAGAAATTGCTGGCTTAGAAACATTTTTAATCTAAGTTTACATAATTAAGATGAATCTTTAGACAAATTAGACTGGGTTAGTAGTTTTGGCTAAAATAATAAATAGTAACTCTCTTGTCTTTTCCTTGAATCTATCAGTATGCTTTATAATCCAAGCATTTTGTTTTTGTTTTTGTTTGGGTTTGCTTTCTCTTGAAGTGACAAGTTGATCTGAACTTCTAGGCTTCTTATTATTGGTTTACTGATCAAATAAGTTAATATTACTCCTGGAAAACATTTACAGTTATGAAAGAGATTAGTTTGTGTGTGGCTAAATTGAATCATTATTCTGACACTTTTTTATATCAACAGTGATTATGTGTTGTAGTGTTTTAGTTTAAGTATAATTTACAAATTTGGATTAACATTAAATTGAGTTAATTAATAGATAATGATTAGATGCCTAGATAATTTCTAAGTAAAAGTGAATACTCAAACATTGATTACTAAACATAACTTTAAGTTTATATTCTGTTACTTATTATTTTTATATGCCTTACAGTGGCTATATCTTTGGGTAAGGTTAATGAACATGTTCATTTAAGGTACCTTATGAAGGTGTAAAAGTGCTATGTGTGGCTGCAGGGAATGAGTTTTCTTAGTCTGCTAAAGTATTTGATAGAGAGTTCTCAAATAATAGACCTCTCAGTATTTTTCTGTGAAATAGAAGTTCATTTTATTTATTAAAAGTTACGATTATTATGGTTGGTTGAGACTATATTAGGAGGAAGAGTACCAAGATAAATATACTTAGTATGTATGGTAATAGGATGTGGTTTTGTTTATCAAGAGAAAAAGAGGGTCATTTTGTTTTAAAGGTTCCAGTTGTTCCACAATGTCTAACGGTTTAGTGAGTGACAAAATCTTAACAGATATAGAAAATTGTACACGGTTTAAAGAAAGGTAGTTTTTACTCAACTTAGTTTATAATAATTCAGCATGAAAAGGAACAATGAAATGTATTAAAATTTTGCCAAAGTTGGCTCATTTTAGATGAGGTTATTTATACAAAAAAAGAACATTGAAACTTTTACTGCCCAAAATATAAATGCAAGAGTATACTGTGACTTTTACCTTTGTTAAAATGATTAAGGTGTGTTAGAGATCTTAACAGGAAGCGATAAAGGTTATTACTTACCTTCTGTAGGTAATCCCTGTCTCACCAAAATAGTTTTCTGTTTTGCTTTATTATTTAATTAACAACGAAAGCAGCACAGATTCTTCAATTGTCAAAAAGATAAAGTTCCTTACAACTGTGTTACCTTCTTAAATAATTATTTAAAAATATTTTACTCACTTTGATTAAATAGGTAACCAGGTATTGTTTCTCAGGCATCCATCATCCTATCTTAAACAATTGATCAGATCTTGACAAGTCCTTTGATTTTACTTGCCCAAGATAGGATCTAAGTTAAGAAAAAATAAATAAAACTTTAAGTCTGGGGGCTTCCCTGGTGGCGCAGTGGTTGAGAGTCCGCCTGCCGATGCAGGGGACACGGGTTTGTGCCCCGGTCCGGGCAGATCCCACATGCCGCGGAGCAGCTGGGCCCGTGAGCCATGGCCGCTGAGCCTGTGCGTCCGGAGCCTGTGCCCCGCAAAGGGAGAGGCCATAACAGTGAGAGGCCCGCGTACCGAAAAAAACAAACAAACAAAAAACTTCAAGTCTAACATTCATATTTAAAGAGACCTTACAGATTCTCCAGGAGGCCTTTGGAAAAATCACAAAGATTTATTATTTACCTTATAAAAGAAAAGATGCTATAAATAGGTTTGCTTGATAACTCCATCTTAATTATCATTATTGTAAGAATTGTGTGAACAAAACTGTCAAATCAGAAGAGATACTTGGTTTTCCTAAGGTTAAATTTGTATAGTTAAAATATTATCAGTGGGGCTTCCCTGGTGGCGCAGTGGTTGAGAGTCCGCCTGCTGATGCAGGGGACACGGGTTCATGCCCCGGTCCGGGAGGATCCCACATGCCGCGGAGCGGCTGGGCCCGTGAGCCATGGCCATTGAGCCTGCGCGGCCGGAGCCTGTGCTCCGCAACGGGAGAGGCCACAACAGTGAGAGGCCCACATACCGCAAAAAATAAAAATAAAAATTATCAATGTAAATATTATAGAGATTTTACATTTTATGGGAAGGCTTAGAGATTTGCCAATGCCTATGCTGCCATAATGCATTCTTATGCTTAGAGGAACTATTGATTAAATCTTTATGAAATAGTTATTTACTGTACCCCAATAGAAAACTATGATATTATTAGCACTGTGTTAAATTAACCACAGCCTCTCAGTCTCATCAAATGCTTTTCTGCTCCTAGGTGTTTGCCTCAAGTCCCTGGTATAATCCAGAAGCTAAAATTTGTGTCTTCAACAAAGAAGGACAGTCTTAGAGCCTCTTGGAAAGGATTCTAACAGGTACTCTGAACTACTGATACATCAAAGAATAGACTTTTGGCTACAAGCTGCCCAGTTGGCATTGCTTAACAACTTTGAGTTTATGCTATGGAGTAAGTCAGGATTTCTAGGACCCTTTTTAGTCCAGAAGCAAACAGACTTTGTGAAAGCAGATTGCTGACTTGAGTCCCGATGAAACAAAATTCATCATTTAAGACTGAGGAAAACAATCTTATTATAGTTGTTTGGAATATTATTGGAATTATTTTTTTAATGTTTCATTTTAAATGTTATGGAAGGAAGTCTCATGCATTTTTTTCTTAAGCTGTTCCTAACACTTAATCTAGTAGACTGTGCTTCTGTAAAGCAAAATGAAACGTTTTAATGTTATTTGATTCTCACTGGCCTCTCACAGTTCAGAAACAAATAGTACTTTTTACTTGAGTGCCCTTACCTTTCATAGCAATGATATTTATTTATTTGTACAGGTTCAATAAGAATTTGTCCTCCTTTATTCCCAGATATATAATTGAACAAACTGCTTGTGCAATCATGGCCATACTTAGAACATCGTATTTGCAAGTGACTCTCATCAAATCAGGCATAATAAGCCCACTCTTAAAGAACAAGTATTGACTTCATATGTTGACCAAATGACTACAAAACCCTCCTAAGAAAACTGACTTGGTATCTGGTTTATAAGGTCCCAGTCTCACAGGTAGTAAGAAAGGTCACTTTCTGACAGGCTAGGGACCTTAGAAAAGTTTGGGGACCATGCCATTTTCTGGCATGACTAGTTTTTAAAGATATCCCTCCATGACTAGTTTTTAAAGAAAACTGCATTATTTTGTATTTTGTAAATACAAACCATAGTTTCTTGGAGCTGCATTGACAGGATTTCCATCAGTATTCATTTTTCATGTTATAGTAGTCTTTCATTAAATTATGAAAGGATATGTCATTTAATAAAATGAATCAGTCTTCCTCAAATTATTTCATCAATGTGGTAGATCTGAGAAATGATGGTCAATATTTTATTGAGTACTTTGATTTTCTCATATTTTTTTTGAAACAATGAGGGATGGCATTTATCATTTTATAATTTTTAAAACTGTACTATTTAGGAAACTTTTAAAAAGTAGGTTCACTGTATAAATGTTTGTTTTTATATATAAATCAAAGTATCTTAATTGAAATTAAGAAGGTAGAGTCTGGAGGAAAGTCTTTCAGCATTGAATTTATAGGGAATTTGGAAACTGGGACAGATAAGAAAATATACTGAGACCAAAAACTTTGCTTACCTAAATTATTTGTGTTTCACTAATTCAGTAGTAGAATTCGTCAAGTCATTGCAGAATAAGGAATCATTATAATCAGAAAATTAGGATTTTTCAAAATCTACAGGCATTTGTTTATAAATGATCTGTGCATTAATAGTTCTAAGTTTCATTTTATGCTAAGACAAATGTATTTCCATGTATTCTTCTTTAAATAACTCATTATCAGTAGGAAAACATGTTTTGGATTTTTAAAAACTTTATTACCATACAGATTTTTAAAATGTTCCCATTCCTAGAATCATAGGAATGATTATAGTATAAGCAACATATTCTTTAACATATACATTTTCAAACTAGTGAATTCTACTTTCTTTTGTGAAATGTTTCAGTCAGTTCCTTTCATTTTGATTCAAATACATTTTCCCACCAAATTTTTTCATTAATTGTATTACATTACCTGCCTTCTGATTAAAGAGCCTTAAAGTCCAAAGAGAATCTTTTTGTTTCACATACCAGTGACTTAAATACCTTGCTACCAAGGGATTTTTATCATTCATGCCAAAATTTCTCTCGATTACCACATTTACAGGCAACTAAAATGAATTTTCCTATTGTTTTGTCTTTATGAATTAAATCACATTTGTTTCATAAAATTGCAGTTTTACAACCCAGAGTTTTATAAGTTTCTAGATATTTATAGAAATCAAAAATTCCCTTTTTCTAAAAACTAATGTAATTTGTGTATGTAACATTTCTGGGTTTGATCATAAAATGTAACATATCTTCCACTCAAGTAATTTAAGTCCCATATTTCTTGAGATTTCAGCCGAAATATATTTCAGTGTTTTGTACCTATATAAAATTGTTGGTTGCAGCGTCGCCATGACTAAGCACCAATATAAATATAGCTTTCAGTAAAAGCTGCAGGCAGAGAAACATTTCTTGGCATATTGTGACATTTTGGAAACAGAATTTGAGATGTGATTACAAGTACCAGTATAGTTATGGAAGCAATAGCTGGGGTGTTTAATGGTAGGTCTGTATCCTTCATATACTTTCGAAGCAAAAGCTAGTATAGTGTAGTGGGCGAGTTTATGGTCTATGGATTTATTATGTCTGCATTCAGGTCCCACCTAGGGGGTCACACCAAAAATCTTTGCTACCACTACTGGCGTAGACTAGTGGTACGATGCCAGGGGACTGACATTCTTTATAGCTCATAAAAGCATTTTGGATATTAAACTAATACATGCCAAGCATCTGAAACAGTGTCAGGCTTGTAGTTCGTACAAGTGTATTAGTTCTCGATGTTATCATATACTTTTTACCAAGGGACTATTGTTTATTAGAAACATATTAAGTCAGAAATCACTTTTATCAATGATGTGTGTGTGTATACTACTATATGTTATATACACATCTTATATTTTTACCTTTGCCTAACATTCATTTAGGAAGACTCATTTATGCTCTGCCTGTTGACTGATGCCACTCTGTCTGACATTAAAAAGTCATCCCATGGCCTTTTATAATACCCCTTCCTCTAAATAACATCCAAAGAGTGGTTTATTATCAAAACTGCCCTGTTGAGGTGATATGTAGATATGTATAATAGATAGTCTAGTGTAAAAACATTTCTCATCATTTTTTTCCCTAGGATGGAGTGCTAAAAATGAAATAAGTGAGACTTATAGGATTCTTTTCTTTTCCCACCCACCACCCCTGATGTTGGCAACCACCAGTCTGTATCTGTGAGGTTGGGGTTTTTTTCCCCTTAATTCTACACATAAACATCATATGGTATTTGTCTATTTCTGCCTGACTTACTTCACTTAGCCATAATCCCCTCACTGACCATCCATGTGGTCACAAATGGCAAGTTTCATCCTTTTTTTATGGCTGAACAATATTCCACTGTGTGTGTGTGTGTGTGTGTGTGTGTGTGTGTGTGTAATAACTTTATCCATCAATGGTAGCTCAGATTGTTTCCACATCTTGACTATTATAAATAATGATACAGTGAACATGGGGCTACAGATATCTATTCGAGTTAGTGTTTTTGTTTTCTTTGGATAAATACCCAGAAGTGGAACTTCTGGATCATATGGTAGTTCTATTTTTAATTCTGTGAGGAACTTCCATACTGTTTTGCACAGCGGCTTCACCAATGTGTGCCAAAACTGAAGCCTGACCCTCAGGCAACAGCCATGATTACTTAATAGGCCTTTCTCACAGAAAGACAGAGCTCTTGGGTCTCTGTCCTCTTGTTGTGGCCTGGGGGTGGTAGCTGTTTAAGAACCTTTTCTCCATTGGTTGCAGTCCTACTGGACCCACAAGCGTAAGCCCCACTGGCCACCAGAGCCAGGCAAGGTAGAGGTGTCCCCTGGCAGCAACTGCAAAAATCGGGGCACCAGACAGGGGTATGAGCTCCTTTCTCTGTGACACTGATTATTACAATCCCATGAGACCAGGAATGCAAGCTCCCTGCCCCCCAGGATCAGATGGTCTAGAGGTGTCCCCTGGGTGGCAGCCACAAAAATCATTACACCAGATGTGTAAAAGCTCCCTACCAGGAGATATAGCAAAGGGAGAGTGCAAAGATGGCACCTGCCAATCTCTGTCCTGGAGAGTGTTCCAGCAGGCTCCTAGATGTGTCTGTTTAATTAGATGTGTGCCGCTGAGGCCGACACTTTAATGTGAGCACATGAGCCTTCTTCATTTTAGGTATGGGCATGATCAGCTGCTTCTGAGCTGGGCTCTGGGGTCAGTGAGTCTGAGCATGTGAACCCTGTAAGAGCAGCTTCTGAGATCACTAGAGTCTCATATGTCTTGGGACATAAGTCCCATTGGTTTTAAAACTCTGGGGCTTGTCTATCAGGTGCAGATCTTAAAAGTTGAGGTGCCCCATGTGAGGTTCAAACCTTTCCCTCCTTGGGGAGAAGCTCTGGGTTTTGAGTTCCCTCCTGGTTGTGGGTCACCATGCCAGGGGGTGGGGTTTATGGTGAGATTGGGTTCCAGCCTCTCCTACCGACTTTGATATGTTGTTCATCTTCATCTAGCTGGTGTATTGTCATCACTCAGCCAGGCTTTAGGTTTTTTAAGGAGGAAATTGTTTTATAGGTAGCTGTACACCCAGTTTGTCCAGGGATGGAGGTGAGTTCAGGATCTTCCTAGTCACCATCTTGAGCTGGAAACTCATTCTTTATCTGCAAGATAAAAGAATTTACTACACATTCATATTCAAATGCTATTAATGAAACTACATCAATATTAAGTAATTCTTTCTAGTGGTAACATGTGGAATAAGCTAAGTGTTACAGAAACACTATAATAATCCACTTTAGTATCAACAGTTGTATTTTGAAATAACGGGTTTCGAGTAAAATAGAATCTAAATGGACCTATTTCTAAAGGATTTGAGCCTAAAGGATTTGAATTAGGATGTTGTAAAATAGGTTATTTTTAGAAAGAAAGAAGACATAAAATAACGAAAGAAAGGAAACCAGAAGGGGTACAAGAATGAAAGAAAAAAGGAAGGGATAGAAAGAGAGAAAAAACTATTTTATAAAAAGAAATACAGTTGACGCTTGAACAACATGGGTTTGAACTGCATGGGTCCACCTATGTGTGAATTTTTTGGGGTTTTTTTGATATACAGTCAGCTCTCCATATCCATGGTTGCACAACCATGTATTCAACTAGCTGTAGATCACAAGCTTAATATACAATCTGTGGTTGGTCTAATTTGTGGATGTGGAACTCACAGATGGAGGGTCGACTATGGGACTTGAGCATATGTGGATTTTGGTATCCACAGTGGGTCCTAAAACCAATTCCCTGCGGATACCAGACAACTGTAGTTGTATTATGGATGACCTGTTCTGGCTTAACTGCACAAAGAGTATTGTAAAATTCTAAGTGCCATATTTGCCAAGTGACACTGAAAACCTGGATTACATTCAAAGGTGAGTGACCTGTATATCTTACTCTTGAATTTCTGCCCTAAGTTGCCTGAGAACTATACCTAGATTTAAATCTAGCAGTGTAGCTTAGTAGCTATATTCTTGTGGAATGTGAAAACTAAAAGAATGAAATAATCTCCACACCTAAAATTTGTTGGTGAATTTCAAAAAAAAAAAGGGTAAATTATCCAATTTTACTCATAGTGTGTGGCTTTGTAGTTCATTTAATTTATATACCTCTCTGTGATTAATTACATGAACAGTACCAGTTCGGTGCTCCCCAAGATGTAATCGGCATATGACAAAGTGCTCTCACTTTAAACTCCGGAATAAGCAAGCTCAAACCTTCTTATTTACTGTATTATATCTCTGGGCCTTTACTCTGATCATCTATACAGTGACACTCTAAGAAGGGGTTGTGGTTTGCAGCATTTTCTATATGTATATGACATAGGGACACTTGTTCTCTGGAGAATTTCTTGAGGCTGATATGGAGAATCACTTCTCTGGTCCAGTCTTAGTGGAATTTTTAATTTGTTCACACTTTTCAATAGCTCAGTAACCCTTGATTGTTTTATTTACGCACTTATATTTTGCCAAAATATTCCATTCCAGTCTGATACCATCTCATCATGAGATATTCTGAATTCCCTGAAGTTGGAACTGCCAAATCCAATTGAATTTTTTAGAATTTAAAACCTGATTTTACCTTGACTTTAAAGTATAGCCTCATACCTCGTTTCTTCTACCACAGCCACTCTGCTCTGGGTAAAAGGTAGAATGTGGCCAGGTTTCGCCAGAGATGGGGTCAGGGAATTTTAGTCAGGGTCAGCAGTTTATGGAGCAGTAAGTACAATCCCATGTGGCCACAGGGTTTCAAGTTATGGCCCAAACTCCCTTAATAAATCATGCCTGTGCCACTATATGCAAGTGAGAATAAGAATACTTCTTAGACCAGAGTATATATAAATGTGGGATGGAAGATATACCTACTGGCTCCCACTTTTCTCCAACTTCACCTCCAAAAATAAGCAGAGACAATACTTAACAGAATATCACTAACCTTGATTGCACCTAAGATGGAAAAGAGGGCCTTGAGCCAGGGAGTTCTCTTCTACAGTGAGGGGATCTCAGCAGGTACCTGATAAACTCACATACCTGAAAGCTTTTATCATCTCGTTAGTTTCCAATTGTCTTCCAGT
The DNA here is from genome assembly GCF_000442215.2 of Lipotes vexillifer. Classification (NCBI taxonomy): domain Eukaryota; kingdom Metazoa; phylum Chordata; class Mammalia; order Artiodactyla; family Lipotidae; genus Lipotes; species Lipotes vexillifer. Next base: position 698,744 of record NW_006773141.1, on the reverse strand, counting down.
GCTCTCACACATCATTTAGCTAAAGCCTCAGCTGGTCTTTGTCAGCTCTCATCAGGAGATCTACATCCCAGTGGTATCAAAATCAATTTTATATCACAGTACAAGTCAAATTGTAAGTTTGCTTGGCCAGCATCTATGAACTACTTTATAATAACTGAAATTCAGCATTTCCAAAATCTGTGTTTTGAAAATGCTGCCAGGTGAAGGCCCATAATGGACTTAGGAAGACCAATTAATTGGGGTACTGTTTCATCTGCCAGGATTGTTTAGCAGTATCCAAGTTAACAGCCATGTATTGCTTCCAGGTGTATTGCTCAATTTCCAAACTTTTTGTTGGTATTTTTAGAAGAGTTCAAAGCATCTGTCCTCAACCTTGGCTTCACATTAGAATCATCTAGGGAGCTTTTAAATATATCCATCCTTAGACTTCACCTCCAGAAGTACTGATTTAATTGATCTAGGGTGAATCCCCGGCATTGGTATTCTTTAAAAACCTCCCCAGGTGAGTATAATTTGAAGCCAGCATAGAATGCCACTGTTTTAAAATAACAGCAGTTGCTTTTTCTAAGCTTCATAATAAGCTTCTGCTAGATCAATTAAAAAAGTGTTCCATGGAGAAAAAAAGAAATTAATATTTAATTAAATGCTTTAGTCTTTTTTCTTAACCAATATGTTTCTGTACTGCCTCTAGAAAGTCCATATTTGAATACTCTGTCTTTAGCCTGGACTTTTATCCTTGAAATAAAAGATTCTTTGTTCACCTCAGAAGTGACATATCCATTAAACAACTGCTGATTATTGAGCACCTACTATGAGCAGGTTAAATTCTATGAGAAAAATTCAGATATTTAAAACATGTTATTAACCTCAAGACATATCATTTCTGAAGAAGACATACTTATTTGATATAATGACCACCCATAATACAAAAATTAAGTGATGCTTGTCAAGTTAGAAATAGATGCCAGTATTTACCAACCTAGCCAACACATTGCTAGAATTCTTTCCCTCAGGCCTTGAGGGTGAAACAACCCTCATGGGGATTAGGTGAGAGAACCTAAACTACTGTGATGAAGTGGGAAGGGATGTGAGGTGGCAAAAATTGGCCTTATTATTCTAAGACCACTGATTAAGGTTACAGACATAAGTGCCAGCGGTAGATTGCAAAACTAGCCCCAATTATTTCCTCTTCCTGTATCTACACATTGTAATGCTGTTCTCCATTAATGCTGCATTTGGCCATGTGACTTGCCAGCTGTTGGTGTGCCACCACTGAGTCTTCCATGTTTCTGCTTTCCTCTTAGGCCTCTGTTGTCACCATGGGAACATGCCCTGGCCAGCCTGTTGCAGGATGAGAAATGTGGATGAGAGTAGTCGCCCCAGTGAAGAGTCAGCTGATTCCGGACGTGACTAAACACAGGTAAGTTCAACACAGCCGTCTAGCCAGCCCACAGCTGACCTTGCACCTGTGAGCATTACACTCAAAAAGATGAATAATATAATCCAACAAGTAGATTGGAGGAATGGTATGAATAAAAGCATGTATCTTTTATTTATCTCTCTGAGTTTTAAAATATGAAAATTTTCCAGAATAAAATCACCTTTCTAGTTGCTATCTACAATGATAATTATTGCACAAGTAGTTTTATTTCACAAATAGTTTTAGGAATGCTTGTTATTCTATAGAAATACGTCTACCTTTGTATGTTACCTCCCAGAGAATTACCTAAACTTTTTTTAAAAGAAAAAGCTTTGTTTTGAGACACACACTTTAAATTTTCCTCATCACCCAGAAAAGTGGAAAGGAAGATGAAGTATCTGACTCCTTCATAGTCTAGGAGTTGTACTTGGAGAAAAAAGGTAATAATACCTTCTAAACTTAATTTGCTAGTTCCTCCTCCAGGGTTTTCAAACCATGCCCAATTGCTCTTACAAACAGCTCAAAACATCCAGGTTTATTAGAGTGCTGATACTCCCAGGAATAGATCAACCCACACAGCCAGTAGATTTTTGCAGAAGTTTGAGGCAAAGTGATATTCAGTGAACCTTATGGAATTAATAAAGAGCAAAGTATCAATAAAGTATTTAAGGAGGTACACAGTAAAGACAAAGAACTACTTAATTCACCCCCAGTGTTCTTTAAAGTTTGCCATCGGACTTTCTCAGTATTCCTACTGCCTGTTGCTAATAGCAATGCATATGGGCTTCACACAGCAAATGCTTATCATACCACCTAATAGCAGAGGCACAAGATTAAGGATTAATCTTCATCCTTGGTTCCTAACATATAATCATTCTTGGCCCAGGCATGACCTTCTTTTATTATTCACTTAGTTAGATATGCATATGTTTCTATTTGTCTGTTTTTTAATTTATCTATGTTTTATAATACAATAAGAACCTGGGAAATCATCACTGTGAAAAACAGAACCTGGATGATAACTTAAATTTACGTATGTGATCTTATACAAACCATTCTCCCGCCCGCCACTCACATAATGGAATTGCCATCTGAATCCTGTGTTCATCATTTCCTTAGGTTAAATTGCATAGTTTTAAACTATATGTATTCCTAAAAATTGTATGCAAGGATATAGAGTTTTAGATTTTTATAGATATTTATATGTATTTTATAAATATGCATATTTATGTTATCTTTTAGGATTTTTTAACTTAAAAATTCTGAGTTTTACATATATTATCATATCTTGAGGTAATTTATTCATTTTAACTGCTGTACAATATTTCTTTGTGGGAACATAAACAGTTCATTCATCTATTCTCTTGATGCATAGTGGGTTGTTTCCAGGTTTTTGATACCATAAAAATGGTATCACTATGGATGTTCCTACATATGTCTCTGAATGTAAGTATACGAGTTTCTCTTGGGAGTGGAATTGTTGAGTCATAGATAATGTCTGTGTGTACAATTTTATGAGAGAGTGCCGTATGTTTTTCAAAGTAGTTGTAGCAATTTAGAATCTTACTGCCATCTATTAGAAATACTGTGCATCTATTGGGTTGTCCAGAAAGTTCATTCGGGTTTTCCGTTAAGATGGTATGGAAAAACCCAAATGAACTTTTTGGCCAACCCAATATATTCGCTCCAACATGTGGTATTGCTAGAAATTTTATTTGAATGTATACCAGTCTAAATGGAAAAAGTTATATATCACTTTGATGTTGATTTGCATTTCACTTATTAGAACACACATTTTCAAATTTATTAGCACGAAGTTTTTTATCATCTGTCAAATGCCTGTTCTTTATTTTCCCTCATTTTTCTGTTTCTGGTTTCCTTAGTGATTTGTAGAAGATTTTTACATATTGCTAATATTTATTGTTTGTCATTTGTGTGATGACAAATACCTTCCCAGTCTGTAACTTGACTATTTTTTTTTGGTATCTCTTGATGGCATTTTCAAAACTAAAGAAGAGTTAAAAGAATAGTACAGTGGATACCAGTTGTTCACCATTGTTCACCTAGATTCATCAGTTTTTAACATTTTGCCACATTTTCTGTGTTAACATATATGTTTATGTGTATATTATTTTGCCAAGCCACTTGAAAGAAAGTTGTTGACATCATACTTCATCCTTAACTGCTTCACCATGTATCTCTTAAGAATAAGGACATTGTCCTATATAAACACAATACCATTATTACTACTTTTAAAATAATAGAAATGTATTTCTGTAATATTACACAATATAGTGGCAATACTCTGATATCCCCAGTTGTCCTCAAGTTGTCTTCTAGAGCTTTTAAATATCCAAAGTTCACAAATTTATTTTTGTTTTTACGTCATTTTTAATCTCAAACAGTTCTGCCTTTTTGATTGTCTAGTTACTTATTTTTTACATTTGTTTGTTTCTCATAGTATTAAATTCTTGAAGAATCTAGTCTGTTATCTTTTATAGCACCCTCCGTTCTGCCTAGTCATTGAATTGTTGACCAGATGGCTCCACTGTAACGATAATACTTTTCTCTTTGCATTTAGTAAATAATCTGTGATAATGATAATAGTTGTACTTCAGTACTAAATAACCCCAGTGGTTTTAGCATCAATCACTTCTTATAGTTATTATATTAGATGTTGCGAGTTGGTGATTTCTAAATTATATTATTCCTCCTAAACTTATTAGCTAGCAACTTCTGTAAAAAGAGAAAAAAAGGAAACAAAACCTTCACCCCCAACCACATTTAAAAACATATATCATTATGAGCTTATCTATTTTCTTTAAAAATTTAATGTGATATGATCAGTTATTCTCAATATTCTTTTTTAAGACTTAATTTTTTTAACATCTTTATTGGGGTATAATTGCTTTACAATGGTGTGTTTCTGCTTTATAACAAAGTGAATCAGTTATACATATACATATATTCCCATATCTCTTCCCTCTTGCGTCTCCCTCCCTCCCACCCTCCCTATCACACCCCTCTAGGTGGTCACAAAGCACCGAGCTGATCTCTCTGTGCTATGCGGCTGCTTCCCACTACCTGTTTTACGTTTGGTAGTGTATATATGTCCATGACACTCTCTCACTTTGTCACAGCTTACCATTCCCCCTCCCCATATCCACAAGTCCATTCTCTAGTAGGTCTGCATCTTTATTCCAGTCTTGCCCCTAGGTTCTTCTGACCATTTCCTTTCTTTTTTTTTTTTTAGATTCCATATATATGTGTTAGCATATGGTATTTGTTTTTATTTTTCTGACTTACTTCACTATGTATGACAGTCTCTAGGTCCATCCACCTCACTACAGATAACTCAGTTTCGTTCCTTTTTATGTCTGAGTAATATTCCATTGTATATATGTGCCACATCTTCTTTATCCATTCATCTGTTGATGGATACTTCAGTTGCTTCCATGTCCTGGCTGTTGTAAATAGAGCTGCAGTGAACATTGTGGTTCATGACTCTTTTTGAATTATGGTTTTCTCAGGGTATATGCCCAGTAGTGGGATTGCTGGGTATTCACATTCCCACCAGCAGTGCAAGAGTGTTCCCTTTTCTCCACACCCTCTCCAGCATTTATTGTTTCTAGATTTTTTGATGATGGCCATTCTGACTGGTGTGAGATGATATCTCATTGTAGTTTTGATTTGCATTTCTCTAATGATTAATGATGTTGAGCATTCTTTCATGTGTTTGTTGGCAGTCTGTATATCTTCTTTGGAGAAATGTCTATTTAGGTCTTCTGCCCATTTTTGGATTGGGTTGTTTATTTTTTTGTTATTGAGCTGCATGAGCTGCCTGTAAATTTTAGAGATTAATCCTTTGTCAGTTGATTCATTTGCAAATATTTTCTCCCATTCTGAGGGCTGTCTTTTGGTCTTGTTTATGGTTTCCTTTGCTGTGCAAAAGCTTTGAAGTTTCATTAGGTCCCATTTGTTTATTTTTGTTTTTATCTCCATTACTCTAGGAGATGGGTCAAGAAGGATCTTGCTGTGATTTATGTCATAGAGTGTTCTGCCTATGTTTTCCTCTAAGAGTTTGATAGTTTCTGGCCTTACATTTAGGTCTTTAATCCATTTTGAGCTTATTTTTGTGTATGGTGTTAGGGAGTGATCTAATCTCATACTTTTACATGTACCTGTCCAATTTTCCCAGCACCACTTATTGAAGAGGCTGTCCTTTCTCCACTGTATATTCCTGCCACCTTTATCAAAGATAAGGTGACCATATGTGCATGGGTTTATCTCTGGGCTTTCTATCCTATTCCATTGATCTATCTTTCTGTTTTTGTGCCAGTACCATACTGTCTTGATTACTGTAGCTTTGTAGTATAGTCTGAAGTCAGGCAGCCTGATTCCTCCAGCTCCATTTTTTGTTCTCAAGATTGCTTTGGCTATTCGGGGTCTTTTGTGTTTCCATACAAATTGTGAAATTTTTTGTTCTAGTTCTGTGAAAAATGCCAGTGGTAGTTTGATAGGGATTGCATTGAATCTATAGATTGCTTTGGGTAGTAGAGTCATTTTCACAATGTTGATTCTTCCAATCCAAGAACATGGTATATCTCTCCATCTGTTTGTATCATCTTTAATTTCTTTCATCAGTGTCTTATAATTTTCTGCATACAGGTCTTTTGTCTCCTTAGGTAGGTTTATTCCTAGATATTTTATTCTTTTTGTTGCAATGGTAAATGGGAGTGTTTTCTTAATTTCACTTTCAGATTTCTCATCATGATTGTATAGGGATGCAAGAGAATTCTGTGCATTAATTTTCTATCCTGCTACCTTACCAAATCCATTGATTAGCACTAGTAGTTTTCTGGTAGCATCTTTAGGATTCTCTATGTATAGTATCATGTCGTCTGCAAACAGTGACAGCTTTACTTCTTCTTTTCCGATTTGGATTCCTTTTATTTCTTTTTCTCCTCTGATTGCTGTGGCTAAAACTCCCAAAACTATGTTGAATAATGGTGGTGAGAGTGGCCAACCTTGTCTTGTTCCTGATTTTAGTGGAAATGGTTTCAGTTTTTCACCATTGAGGACGATGTTGGCTGTGGGTTTCTCATATATGGCCTTTATTAATTTGAGGAAAGTTCACTCTGTGCCTACTTTCTGCAGGGTTTTTATCATAAATGGGTGTTGAATTTTGCAGAAAGCTTTCTCTGCATCTACTGAGATGATCATATGGTTTTTCTCCTTCACTTTGTTAATATGGTGTATCACATTGATTTGCATATATTGAAGAATCCTTGCATTTCTGGGATAAACCCCACTGGATCATGGTGTATGATCCTTTTAATGTGCTGTTGGATTCTGCTTGCTAGTATTTTATTGAGGATTTTTGCATCTATGTTCATTAGTGATATTGGCCTATAGTTTTCTTTCTTTGTGACATCTTTGCCTGGTTTTGGTATCAGAGTGATGGTGGCCTCGTAGAATGAGTTTGGGAGTGTTCCTCCCTCTGCTATATTTTGGAAGCGTTTGAGAAGGATAGGTGTTAGCTCTTCTGTAAATGTTTGATAGAATTCTCCTGTGAAGCCATCTGGTCCTGGGCTTTTGTTTGCTGGAAGATTTTTAATCACAGTTTCAATTCCAGTGCTTGTGATTGGTCTGTTTATATTTTCTATTTCTTCCTGGTTCAGTCTCGGAAGGTTGTGCATTTCTAAGAATTTGTCCATTTCTTCCAGGTTGTCCATTTTATTGGCATAGAGTTGCTTGTAGTAATCTCTCATGATCCTTTGTATTTCTGCAGTGTCAGTTGTTACTTCTCCTTTTTCTTTTCTAATTCTATTGATTTGAGTCTTCTCGTTTTTTCTTGATAAGTCTGGCTAATGGTTTATCAATTTTGTTTATCTTCTCAAAGAACCAGCTTTTAGTTTTACTGATGTTTGCTATCGTTTCCTTCATTTCTTTTACATTTATTTATGATCTGATCTTTATGATTTCTTTCTTCTGCTAACTTTGGAGGTTTTTTTGTTCTTCTTTCTCTGATTGCTTTAGGTGTCAGGTTAGGTTGTTTATTTGAGATGTTTCTTGTTTCTTAAGGTAGGCTTGTATAGCTCTAAACTTGCCTCTTAGAACTGCTTTTGCTGCATCCCATAGGTTTTGGGTCATTGTGTTTTCATTGTCATTTGTTTCTAGGTATTTTTTGATTTCCTCTTTGATTTTTTCAGTGATCTCTCAGTTACTTAGTAGTGCATTGTTTAGCCTCCAAGTTTTTGTATTTTTTACAGATTATTTTCCTGTAATTGGTATCTAGTCTCATAGCATTGTGGTTGGAAAAGATACTTGACACGATTTCAATTTTTTTTTAATTTACCAAGGCTTGATTTGTGACCCAAGATATGATCTATCCTGGAGAATGTTCCATGAGCACTTGAGAAGAATATGTATTTTGTTGTTTTTGGATGGAGTGTCCTATAAATATCAATTAAGTCCATCTTGTTTAATATATCATTTAAAGCTTGTGTTTCCTTATTTATTTTCATTTTGGATGATCTGTCCAGTGGTGAAAGTGGGGTGTTAAAGTCCCCTACTATGATTGTGTTACTGTCGATTTCCCCTTTTATGGCTGTTAGTATTTGCCTTATGTATTGAGGTGCTCCTGTGTTGGGTACATAAATATTTACAATTGCTATATCTTCCTCTTGGATTGATCCCTTGATCATTATGCAGTGTCCTTCTTTGTCTCTTGTAATAGTCTTTTTTTAAGGTCTATTTTGTCTGATATGAGACTTGTTACTCCAGCTTTGTTTTGATTTCCAATTTCTTGGAATATCTTTTTCCATCCCCTCACTTTCAGTCTGTATGTGTCCCTAGGTCTGAAGTGGGTCTCTTGTAGACAGCATATATACGGATCTTGTTTTTGTATCCATTCAGCCAATCTATATCTTTTGGCTTGAGCATTTAATCCATTTACATTTAAGGTAATTATCGATATGTATGTTCCTATTACCATTTTCTTGATTGTTTTGGGTTTATTTTTGTAGGTCTTTTCCTTCTCTTGTGTTTCCTGCCTAGAGAAGTTCCTTTAGCACTTGAAGACTTAATTTCTTAGAGCAGTTTAAGTTACAGCAAAAATGAGGAAGGTATAGAGATATCTCATATATCCCCTGCCCCTGCACATGCATAGCCTCTCCTATTATCAATATCACTTACCAGAGTGGTAGCATTTGTTTTTAACTAAGGATTTACCTACATTGACATGTCATAGTCATCCAAAGTCCATAGTTCACCTCAGGGTGAACCCTTGATGTTGTACATTCTATGGGTTTGGACAAAAGTGTAATGTCATATATGCATCATTATAATATCACTGCCCTGAAAATCCTTTGTGCTTTCCCTGTTCTCTCTTCTCCCTCCCCTAGAAACCACTGATCTTTCTTGTCTCCACAGTTTTGCCTTTTCCAGAATGTCATGTACTGGAAATGAATGTCATCATATAGTATATAGCCTTTTCAGATTGGCTTCTTTTACTTAGTAAGCATTTAAGGTTCTTTCCTGTCATTTCATGGCTGGATAGCTCATTTCTTTTTAGTGATGAAGAATAATCCATCGTCTGGATGTACCACACTTAGTTTTTCCATTCACCTACTAAAGGACGTCTTGTTTGCTTCCAAGTTTTGACAATTATAAATAAAGCTGATACAGGCATCCACATTTGGGTTTTTGTGTCTCTGTAAGTTTTCCGCTCCTTTGGGTAAATATCAAGGAGTGCAACTGCTAGATTGTGTGGTAAGAAAATGTTTAACTTTGGACAATAGGTTGGCAGTTTCTTACAAAGTGGCTGAACCATTATGCTTTCCCACCAGCAATGTACGAGAGTTTCTGATACTCCACAGCCTCGTCAGCATTTGGCGTTGTCTGTGTTTCAGATTATAGCCCTTCTAATAGGTGCATAGTGATGAATCTCATTGTTTTGTGTTGCATTGTTTTCATGATATATGAGGTGGAATATCTTTTCATACGCTTATTAGCCATCTGTCTGTCTTCTATGGTGAGGTGTCTGTTAAAGTCTTTGGCCCATTTTTTACTTGGGTTGTTTGTTTTCTTATTGTTGAGTTTTAAGAGTTCTTTGCATATTTTGGATAACAGTATTTTATCAGATGTTTTCTTACAGTCTGCAGCTTGTTTTCTAATTCTCTTCATATCATCTTTGGTAAAACGTAAGTTTTTAATTTTAATAAAGTCCAGTTGATCAGTTATTTTTTTCATGGGTCATGTCTTTGGTGTTCTATCTAAAAAAGCATCACCATACTCAAGGTCATTTAGGTTTTCTCCTATGTTGTCTTCTAGGAGTTCTTTAGGGTTTTTGTTTTTACTGAAGTGCAGCTGATTTACTATGTTAATTTCTGCTGTATAGCAAAGTGATTCTGTTTATATATATATATATATATATATATATATATATATACACACACACATACACAAACATACATACGCATACACACATACGCACACACACTCCATCATGGGAAAGAATATTTTTAAAAAGTGTGTATATATATACACACACACACACACACACACACACACACACACACACACACACTTTTTTAAAATATTCTTTTCCATTATGGTTTATCATAGGATATTGAATATAGTTCTCTGTGCTATACAGTAGGACCTTGTTGTCTATCCATTCTATATATAAAAGCTTACATCTGCTAACCCCAATATCCTGCTCCATCCTGCCCCCAACCCCTCCCCCTGGGCAACCACCAGTCTGTTCTCTATGTACGTAAGTGATTCTATTTTTGTTTCATAGATAGGTTCATTTGTGTCATGTTTTAGATTCCACATATAAGTGGTGAGCCTGGCCAGAGGTTTGTCAATCTTGTTTATCCTTTCAAAGAACCAGCTCTTGGTTTTATTGATTTTTTTCTATAGTTTTTTTAAAAATCTCTATTTTATTTATTTTCTCTCTGATCTTTATTATTTCCTTCCTTCTGCTGACTTTAGGTTTTGTTTGTTCTTTTTCTAATGCTTTTAAGTGGTAGGTTAGGTTGTTTGAGATTTTTCTTGTTTTTTGAGGAAGGCTTGTATTACTATGAACTTCTCTCTAAGAACTGTTTTTGCTGCATCCCATAGATTTTGTATGGCTGTGTTTTCATTGTCATTGTCTCAAGGTATTTTTTAATTTCCTCTTTGATTTCATCGTTGGCCCATTGTGTTTTTAGTAGTATGTGGTTTAGTCTCCATGTAATCATTTTTTTCTCTTTTTTGTCTGGTTAATTTCTATTTTCATGTCATTGTGGTCAGAAAAGATGCTTGACATAATTTCTGTATTCTTAAATTTGTTGAGGCTTGTTTTGTGCCTTAGTATGTGCTCAGTCCTAGAGAATGTTCCACGTGCACTTGAAAAGAATGTGTATTCTAGTTTTTTTATATGTAATGTCCTGAAATTATCACTTAAGTCTAACTGTTCTATTGTATCATTTAGGGTCTCTGTTGCCTTATTGATTCTATGTCTAGAAGATCTGTCCATTGATGTGAGTGTGGTGTCCTGTCAATTTCTCCTTTTATGTCTGTTAGTACTTGTTTTTTTGTATTTGGGTGCTCCTATATTAGGTGCATGTATGTTGATGAGTGTAAAATCCTCTTCTTGTATTGATCCTTTTATCATTATATAGTGTCCTTTATCTTTCTGGCCTTTGTTTTGAAGTGTATTTTGTCTGATATGAGTATTGCAACCCCCATTTTCTTGTCATTTCCATTTCCATGAAATATCTTTTTCCATCGCCTCACTTTCAATCTATGTGTGTCCTTTTCCCTAAAATGGGTCTCCTGTAGGCAGCATATTGTAGGCTCTTGTTTTTTTATCCAGTCTGCCACTCTGTGTCTTTCGATTGGAGCATTTAGTCCATTGACATTTAACGTAATTATTGATAGATATGTATTTATTGCCATTTTAAACCTTGTTTTCCCATTGATTTTATATTTCTTCATTGTCCCTTTTTTTGTTTTTCCTTTTGTGGTTTGATGATTTTCTTTTGTATTATACTTACGTTCTCCTCTTTTTTGGTTTTTGTGAACCTATTGTATGTTTTTGATTTCAGGTTACCCTGTTTTTCAAGTATGTTAGCCCCTTCCTGTATCTACTTGCCTTAGACTGGTAGTCATATAGGCTCAAACACATTTTAGAGAAAAAAAAAAAACCCTACATTTTTGTAGTCTCATCCCCCAACATTTTATGATTTTGATGTCCTCTTTTACAGCTTCATGTTCATACTTCTGCTGTTCATTGTGGTTATTATCACTTTCACAGAAAATATTTTGATTTTTCTTTTTAATCTGTGTACTGGCTTATTTAAGTTATTTACCTTCCAATTGTGATTTTTCTCTTTCTTGTAGATTCTTACTTCTTTTCTGTTTAGAGAAAACTTTTCGATATTTCCTCTAGGATAGGTTTAGTATTGATGTATTCTTTTAGTTTTTGCTTCTCTGAGAAATTCTTTCTCTCTCCTTCTATTCTAAATGATAATCTTGCTGGGTAGAGTATCCTAGGTTACAGATTTTTCCCTTTCAGGACTTCGAATATATCTTGCCACTCCCTTCTGGCCTGCAATGTTTCTGTAGAGAAATGAGCTGATAGCCTTATGGGGGTTCCTTTGTAATTAACTCTTAGTTTTTCTCTCGCTGCCTTTAGAATCCTCTCTTTAACTTTTGCCATTTTTATCATAATAGGTCTTGGTGTAGGTCTGTCTGGGTTTATCTTATTTGGGACCCTCTGTGTTTCCTGTACCTGGATATCTGTTTCCTTCTTTAGGTTTGGGAGGTTTTCAGCCGTAATTTCTTCAAATACATTTTCAATCCCCCTTTCTCTATCTTCCCCTTCTGGAATCCCTATTATGCATAGATTGGCATGCTTTATATTATCCCATAGGTCTTTTATATTGCTTTCTTTTTTTTTTTTTTCATTTGGCTTTCTGTCTGCTCTCCTGATTTGGTGATTTCTTTTATTCTATCTTCCAGGTCACTTATTCTTTCTTCTGTATTATTCATTCTGCTATTCATTGCCTTTAGCTCAGCTTTTGTCTCTGCAATGAGTTTTCTAATTTTCTTGGTTCCTCTTTATAATTTCTAGTTTTTTTTTATAGTACTCCCCATTTCTGTTGATAGCCTTTCTTAATGCCTTCAGTATTTTCATTACCTCCTTTTTGAAATGAGTGTCTTTTAGACTGAAGAGGTCTGTTTCATTGTTTGTTCTTTCAGGGGAATTCTCTTGGTCTTTTAACTGGGAGTTGTTCATCTGCTTCTTCATTTTACTTATATTTCTCTTACTCTGTGAGTTTAGGCGAAACAGTTTTCTACTGTGGTCTTGGAGGACTATTTATATGTGGCGGGCATCCCTGTGTAGCTTGTGTGAGTTTAATATATTTGATGAAAGGACTGTTTTTAGTATGGATGACTGTTGCCTGTTTCTTCAACATGTGCTGGTCGTTATCCCTTCAATAGAGGGTGTACAGAGGCAGCATCTATTTCCCGGTCCTGGGATTCTCAGCAGTGGTGGCAGCTCAGGCGCGCCCCCAGAGCACATGATGGGGGCGGAGGCAGCTCGCAACCACTTCTGGAGTCCAGGTGGGTGGCAGTGGTGGATCGCAACCAATCCTGGCATCCAGGAGTGCGGTAGTGGTTGTTTCTGCACAGCCAACCCCAGTCCTGTCCCCAGGTCTGATCTCTGAAGCCCGAGTTTCAGCACCCAGCCCCCACCTGCACCAGCGGACCCACGCCTCAGACTGGGGAGTGCAGGGCGGCAGCACTGACCATCTGTGCAGTTCTCCCTCCACTCTGGCTGTTGCAAGCCAGCTGCTGTGTTCTCCTCCAAGGCTCTGAAGCTCCCCTTGTATCTGGGCCAATCTCCCCACTCCTGAGGGGGCTTCCCAGGGTGCAGGAACATTTCCTCTTTCACAGCTCCCTCGCAGGGGCTCAGGTCCCATCCTGATTCCTTTCCCACTTTCTTTTTTTTTCTTTTTTCCTACCAGCTTACATGGTGATTTTCTTGCCCTCTCAGCAGCCTGAGGTCTTATGCCAGCATTCAGTAGATATTCTGTGAGAATCCTTCCACATGTAGATGTAATTTTGATGTATTTGTGGGAGAAGGTGAGCTTCATGTCCTACTACTCTGCCATTTCTATTGTGCCTCCCTTATAGTAGGAGTTTTATAATTTTGTGTTTTACATTTAGGTCTATGATCTATTTTGAGTTAATTTTTGTGAATGGTGTAAGGGCTGTGTCTTGGTTCATTTTTTTGCACATGGATGTCCAGTGTTCTAGCACCATTTGTTGAAGAGACTGTCTTTGCTCCCTTGTATTGCCTTTGCTCCTTTGCAAACATCAGTTAATTATATTTACATGGGTCTATCTCTGGGCCGTTTATTCTGTTTCATTGATCTGGTTGTCTGTTCTCTCACCAATACCACACTGTCTTTATTACTGTAAGTCTTGAAGTCAGGAAGCATCCATCAAAACATCAAAGTTAAGATTTTGTTCTTCTTTGTTCTTCTCCTTCAGTATTATTTGGTTATTCTGAGTCTTTTGCCTCTCCATGTAAACTTCAGAATCAGTTTGTTGATATCCATAAAACAACTTGCTGGGGTTATTGGAATTGCATTGATTCTATAGCTCAAGTTAGGAAGAACTAACATCTTGACAATACTGAGTCTTTCCATTTATTTAGCTCTTTTATTTTATTCATCAGAGTTTTGTAGTTTTCTCGTACAGATCTTGTATATAGATTATACCTAAGTATTCATTTTTTGGGGTGCTCATGTAAATGGTATTGTTTTTAATTTTAAATTCCACTTGTTCAGTGTTGGTATATAGGAAAGCAATTGACTTTTGTGTATTAACCCAGTATTATGGAACCTTGCTATAATCACTTGTTAGTTTCCAAGAGGTTTTTTGTTGATTCTTTCAGATTTCTGCATGTGGTCATGTCATTTGCAAAGATAATTTTATGTCTTCTTTACCCATCTGTATACCTTTTATTTTCTTGCCTTATTTCATTAGCAAGTGCTTCCAATATGACAATGAAAAGGATTGGCAAGAGGGTACATCCTTGCCTTGTACCTGATCTTACCGGGAAAACTTTATTTACATTTCCCACTGTTAAGTATGACATTAGCTGTAGGTGTTTTTTAGATGTTCTTTATGAAGTTGAGAATTTTCATCATGAATGAATGTTGGATTTCTTTCAGATATTTTTTCTGCATCTATTGATATGATCATGTGATTTTTTCTTTTTTAGTCTGTTGATATGATGGATTTCATTAATTGATTTTCAAATGTTGAACCAGCCTTGTATAACTGTAGTAAATCCCACTTGGTTGTAGTGTATAATTCTTTTCATACTCGTTTGGATTTGATTGCTAATGTTTTGTTGAGGTTTTTTGCATTTGTGTTCATGAGAGATATTGGTCTGTAGTGTTGTTTTAAGGTCTTTGTCTTGTTTTGCTATTAGGGTAATGCTGGCCTCCTGGAATGGGTTAGTAAGTATTCCCTCTGCTTAATCCTCTGAAACAGATTGTAGAGGATAAGAATAATATCTTTCGTAAATGTTTGGTAGGATTCACCAGTGAATCCATCTGAGCCTGGTTCATGTTGTTTTGGAAAGTTATTATTTATTCAATATCTTTAATAGATATAGACCTATTAAGATTGTTTATTTCTTCTTGCATGAATTTTGGCAGATTGTGTCCTTCAAGAAATTGGTCCATTTCATCTAGGTTATCAAATTTGGGGGCATAGAGTTATTAGTGTTCCTTTATTATCCTTTTAATGTCCATGGAATCTTTTGTGATGTCCCCTCCTTCATTTCTGATTTTAATCATTTGTGGCTCTCTTTTTTTCTTAGTTAGCCTGGCTAATGTCTTACTGTTTTTATTGCTCTTTTCAAAACACCAGCTTTTGGTTTTGTTGACTTTCTGTATTGATTTCCTGCTTTCAATTTCATCGATTTCTGCTCTAATTCTTATTTTTTCTTATGCTTACTTTGAATTGAATTTGCTCTTCTTTTATAGTTTCCTAAGGTGGAAACTTAATTATTGATTTTAGATCTTTTCTAATGAATGCATACAATGCTATAAATTTCTCTCTAAGCACTGCTTTCACTGAATCCCATAAATTTTGTTTTTATTTTCGTTTAGTTCAAATATTTTAAAATTTCTTGAGATTTATTCTTTAACTCCTGTGTTATTTAGAAGTGTGTGGTTTAATCTCCATGTATTGGGGGATTTTCCAGCCGTCACACTGTTACTGATTTCTCATTTAATCTATTGTGGTCCAAGATCAGACATTGTATAATTTCAATCCTTGTAAATTTACTCAGGTTGTTTTATTGCCAAGAATGTTGTCTCTCTTGGTGAATGTTCCTAGTGAGCTTGAGAAAAATGTGAATTCTGCTGTTGTTGGATGAAATGGTCTGTAGATGTCAGCCATATCCAGTTGACTGTATTGTTGAGTTCAACTTTTTGCTTACTGGTTTTCTCCCTGCTGGATCTATTTCTAATAGAGGGGTGTTGAATTCTCCAGCTTTGATAGTGGATTCATCCTTTTCTCCTTGCAGTTCTATCAGTTTTTGTGTAGTTTGATCCTCTGTTATTAGTTTAGTATACCTTTCAGTTTTCAAATTGTTCCAAGTTAGGTTAGTAGAAGCTCATCCAAGTCACCATCTGTCTTTTGACATGAGACCATTAGACTTTGAGCATTTCTTTGGTTTTGGCTAAAAAGGAATCTGAGGCTTACCCTTACACTTCTGTGACCAAGACCTATAATAACCTATTTCTCCATAAAGATCTGGTTCCTTTTCATGAAGGATGGTATTTAGAAATCAAGATCTGGTATTGTGCTTTTGCTACTTGGAGGTGTTGCTCATACATTTCTGGACTATTTTTTTCATTAATCTATGTATTCATGTACTGGTACCATGCTATTTGATAATTTAGGCTTATGTCATATTTTAATGTGTTACAGCTATCCCTTATAATTATTTTACTTTTGCATAATTTTAACATCATAATTTTAATATAGTCAAATACATAGTTAGTATTTGTAAAAAACTACATTATTTTCCCATATACTTGATGCCCTTCAAGTGAAAGGATTATATATCACTATCCTGGGGAATTTACTCATTGTCGTGTGATTTATTTCAGTCAGCTGGGAGCAGAAGTGACATCTGTCTCTCCATGCAGAATATTTAAGAGGCAGCATGAAATTAAACTTGTTTTCTTTTCCCTGCCCTTATAATTAAGATGAAGCTTTGGTCAGCCTGGGTCCCTGAGTAAGGAGCACAGCTCTTTTGCAAAACTGGACAATATAGTGTGTTGTTTAAAGCCTAGCTTATCCTAACTGAAAAATCTTACTTTTGTTGTTTTGGTGGGTGATTGTATTGTTTGCAAAGAAATCCTTTTCTTTTCCAAGGTCTAGTAAATCGTTACCACTATATTTTACTAAGGGCTTTAAGTTTTATTTTGGACATTTAAATCCTTCATCTATGTGGAGTTCTTTTTTTTTTAAACAGTGTATGGTAGGAATGCAATTTTATTTTTTATCACATGTGGATACATTTTTTTAGGTCCATCTATTGAGTAGTCACTCTGCTATAATCTGATCTAGTCTAAGACCTCTGATATACCAAAGTTCCATACAAGTGTGTTCGGTTTCTGCACTTTCTGTTTGACTCTACTGGTGAACACGTCTATCCCCATGCCGCTAATATATTTAATTAATATAGGTTTGTAATGACTAACGAGATGTTAGAGCAAACTTTTACTTCTCCTTTTCAGAAATGTCCTTTTCTATAAATACTATAATCAGGTTATTAAATTCTGTGAAAATCTCTGAAAGAATTTATTTGAAATTGCTGTTGGGATGTGGTGGGAATTCCCTTGAATCTAGAAATCGAACTTAAGAACTTTTTTTTTTTTTTAATGATACTCTCTTCCTAACCATGAATATAGCATATTTCTCCATTTATTTAGGTCTAATTTAATGTCACTTAATAATCTTATAATTATTTTCTGTAAAAGTTTTGCATTTTTAGTCCTACATATGTGATATTGTATGATATTAGTGTAAGTAGCACATATTTTTGAATATATATTTTTAAAAATACATTTTTGAGTTGTTTTTTATATATGCAGTGTGATTGACTTCTGTAAATTCATCTTATATCAAGCTGCTAAACTCACCTATTTTTTCTAAGTCATCTGAAGACTTTTTGAATTTTTTCTGTAAATAATTATATCACGTCTAAATAATGGCAGTTGTATTTCTTCCTCTCTAAGACTTTTGTCACTAATATCTCTTGACTGCTGTATTTTGCTGACTACAACTTATGGCACAATATTGAAGTGGTAATAGTGAGTTTTAAAAGGAATGTTTCTAAAATTGGCCCAAAGTAACTGTTGTCTAGTTTTTTAAAAAACAGATATTCTTTATCAAGTTATAGAAATTACTTTCTATTCTTAATTTACTGAGTTATTAAAATTTTATGTTGATTTTCAGCAAGTATATTTTTCCGCATCTATTTAAACAGTGGTTGTTTTCATTTCCAATCCATCAATAAATTGGTTGTCCAAAATTAAATCATCATTATATATCCAAGATAAAACCAGGTTGAACGCACAGTATGTATATATTTTTATGAACTGTTGGAATTGATTTGTAAATATAGTTTTTAGGATTTTACAAGAGTGAAAAAAGGCCTAACAACTTTGTTTCGTTTTGGCCTGAAGATTATCCTGGTTTTGTAAAATTAGGTAAGGACTGATAACCCTTTTACTCTCAGAAGATTTTGCTTAAGAGTAACATGAATTTATTTTATTCTGTTTTGCTCTATTCCTTTTTTAAAAACTTTTATTTTATATTGGAGTATAGTTGATTAACAATGATGTGTTAGTCACAGGTGTACAGCAAAGTGATTCAGTTATACCCATACAAGTATCCATTCTTTTTCAAATTCTTTTCCCATTTAGGTTATTACCTAATACTGAGCCAAATTCCCTGTTCTGTACAGTAGGTCCTTGTTGGTTACCTATCAAGATTGACATAAATTTGAATGTTTGGTAAAATTTTTCCTGAAATACTTTTTTGATTATTATAGAAGTAATAATTTGTACAGATTTTTCCAGCTTGCCCACATTTTCATAATGGTTGACATATTGCAGTGGGAAGAATTCTCTTACTATCACTTCAATTTCTACACTATAATTATGTCTTCTTTTTAAACATAATATTTTTGTGTGTGTCCTCTCAATCAGTCTTTTAGAAGTTTTTATTTTTTCTAAAGAACTTCAGGTTTTTAAAAACTAATTTCTCTGCTTTACTCTTTCATTGAATTATCCTATTATAAATAACTGCTTCCTTCTGTTTTTGAAGATATTCTCTTGTTCATCGTCTGCCTTTTTATTTATTTAAAACTGTTTTATACAATTTTTAAAGGTTACACTCCATTTACAGTTATTATTAAATATTGGCCATATTCCCCGTATTGTATTGGGTTGGCCAAAAAGTTTGTTTGGGTTTTTCCGTAACCTCTCATGGAAAAACCCAAACGAATTTTTTGGCCAACCCAATATTATACATCCTTGTAGCCTGTCTTACACCCAATAGTTTGTACCTCTCACACCCCCCAACCCCTATATTGCCCCACTGGTAACCACTAGTTTGTTCTCTATGTCTGTGAGTCTGCTTCTTTTTTGTTACATTCACTAGTTTGTTGTATTTTTTAGATTCCACATATAAGTGATATCATACAGTATGTGTCTTTCTCTGACTTACTTCACTTAGCATAATACCATTTTCTACCTTCTTAATTTTGGAACTTACCTCATTAGTTTTGAGCCTGTGTTCTCTAACGAGTTTCGAAGTTTTTCAATTTCCCTCAATACAGCACTTTTCACTGCCTTATGTTCTGCTATGTAGTATTTTCATTAATCTGTTTTATTTAAAATTTCCATTATAAATTATTTAGCATTATGCTAAATTTCCAATGTTGGGGGCTTTTATGTCATTTTGTTATTAACTTTAATTATAGAGGTCAAAATGCACAGAAAATACGATGCCTAATCTTTGAAATTTGCTTAGCTTTTCTTTTCACATAATAAATCACCAGTTTAGAATATATTGCACGGGTTCTAAAAAATATTGTTGGATGGAGAATTCTGTGTCTGTTCAATAGATCAAGCTTGTTGTTAGCACTTTTCCAGATATATTATTGCTTTTTTGTCCGCCTGCCATATAAAAAAAGTCATATCAAAATCTGTAATCCCATTTACAATAGCATCAAAAAGAATAAGACATTTAGGGATAAGCTAACTAAGGAGGTGAAAGATCTGTACACTGAAAACTATAAAATGTTGAGGAAAGAAATTGAAGACATATATAAATAGAAAGGTATCTTGCGTTCATGGATTGAAAGAACTAATATTGTTAAATCATTCATGCTGCCCAGATCAATCTACAGATTTAATGTAATCACTATCAAAATCCCAGTGGAATTCTTCACAGAAATAGAAAAAACATCCAAAAATCTATGCTGACCCACAAAAGACTACAAATAGCCAAATAAATCTTGAGAAAGAAAAACACAGTGGGAGGCATCACACTACCTAACTTAATACTATATTACAAAGCTATAGTAATCAAAAGTGTGGTACTTGCATAAAAACAGTCACAGAGACCAGTGGAACAAAATCCGGAGAATTTGACAAGGAAGCCAACAATACTCAGTGGGGAAAAAATAGCATCTTCTGTAAATGGTGTGGGGAAAACTGGATGTCCACATGCAAAACAGTGAAATTAGAACTCTGTTTTACACCACGCACAAAAAATAACTCAAAATGGATTAAAGGCTTTGTGGTTTTAGGTCTTCTAAATGGAAGACCTAAAACCACAAGACTCCTGGAAGAAAACACAGGAAAAAAGCTCCTTGATGGGTCATGATGTTTTTGGAAATTGCATCTAAAGTACAAACAGCAAAATCAAAACTAAGTTGGGACTACATCAAACTAAAAAGCTACACAACAAGAAAAACAATCAAGAAAGTGAAAAGGCAACCTATGGAATGGGAACAAAACATTTGCAAATGATATACGTGATAAGGGGTTAACATCCAAAATACATAAAAACTCAATAGCAAAAACCCCCAAATAATCCAATTAAAAAATGGGCAGAGGACCTGAATAGACACTTTTCCAAAGAAAATATACAAATGGCCAAAAGATACATGAAAAGATGCTTGAGATCACTACTCACTAAGGAAATGCAAATTAGAACTACAACGAGGTGTCACCGACTACCTGTTTGAATGGCTGTTATTAAAAAGGCAAGAGATAAATGCTGGCAGGGTTGTGGAGAAAAAGGAACCCTCGTGCACTGTTGGTGGAATTATAAATTGGTACTGTCACTGTGGAAAACAATATGGTGGTTCCTCAAAAAATTAAAAACAGAACTACCACATGATCCAGCAATTCCATTTCTGGGAATATATTCAAAGGAAACAAAAACACTACCTTAAAAAGATATCTGTATCCCCGTGCTCATAGCAGCATTATTTACAATAGCCAAGACATGGAAACAACCTAAGTGTCCAATGACAGATGAATGGATAAAGGAGTTGTGGTATGTGTGTGAGTGTATACACACACACACACACACACACACACACACACACACACACACACATACACACACACACACACAATGGAATATTAGCCATAAAAAAAAATGAAATAATGCCATTTGCAGCAACATGGATGGACCTAGAGATTATCATACTAAGTGAAGTAAGTCAGAAAGAGAAAGGCGTATGATATCGCTTATATGTAGAATCTAAAAAAATGATACAAATGAACTTATTTACAAAACAGAAACAGACTCACAGACTTTGAAAACAAACTTATGTT
Organism: Lipotes vexillifer; assembly: GCF_000442215.2. Classification (NCBI taxonomy): domain Eukaryota; kingdom Metazoa; phylum Chordata; class Mammalia; order Artiodactyla; family Lipotidae; genus Lipotes; species Lipotes vexillifer. Next base: position 677,375 of record NW_006773141.1, on the reverse strand, counting down.
TACTTAAAGGGGAAAGGTGGGGGAAGGGATAAATTAGGAGTTTGGGATTAACAGACACACACTACTATATATAAAATATATAGTATACACACCCACAGAATGGAATATTATTCGGCCATAAACAAGTGAGGCAATCCTACCATTTGCAACAACATGGATGGACCTTGAAGGCATTATGCTAAGTGAAATAAATCAGAGAAAGGCAAATACTGTATGATCTCACTTATTTGTGGAATCTAAAATGAACAGAAACACCCCCACCAAATTCAGAGAAAAAACTATGGTTACCAGAGGCTTGGGGTAGGGGTAGGGGGAATTAGGGGAAGGTGGTCAAAAGGTACAAACTTCCAGTTATAAGTACTAGGGATGCAATTTACAACATGATGACTATAGTTAATACTGCCATATGATATTTAAAGTTCTTAAAGAGAGTAGATCCTAAGAGTTCTTATCACAAGAATTGTTTTTTTCTTTTTTTGTATCTATATGAGATGATGGATGTTAACGAAACCTATTGTGGTAATCATTTCACAATATGTGTAAATTAAACCATCATGCTGTACACTTTAAAATTAAACATATAGCGATTATTTCTGTATAAAACTGGAAAAAAGTTTTAATTAAAAAACAAAACATGATTTTGGCTTCTTTATAAGGTTCTTTGGCCTCTTCAAAAGTGATTTTTTAAAAGTTTCTTTGAGAAAATATTAAAATTCCTTTACATTCAAATTTTACTTAAAAACAATCTAAAATACACCTGTAAAAAGGAGTACATTTTGAGGGTTCCTGTTCAAGATGATAACATAGGAAGATCCTGAACTCACATCTCCACGGACACACCAAATCTATAGCTATATATGGAAAAATTTCCTCTGGGAAAAAACTAAACCTGGCAGAGCCACCCCTTCACTTTGAGCAAGGGAGAGGGAAATCATACTGAAACGGGTAGAAAATGCTGAGCCCCGCAGTCTTGCCATAAACCTCATCCCTCGTACAGCAACCCACAGTTGGGAGGGAACTCAAAACCCAGAGCCTCTCCCTGAAGAGCTCTGGCTTTGTACCCCACATTAGGTACCCCAACTTTTAACAGCACATGAGAGTTGAGCCCCCAAAACATCTAGCTTTGAAGACCAGTGGCGCTCACACCCAGTAAGCCCACCAGGCTGTGGCAAAGTGAGGAGAAACTGTTTAAATGCCTGAATTCACACTCTCCCACCGCAGGGCACAGCACAGAAGCAGTTCTTTGAAATGCACCCAGATTTTATGTGAAAAAAGGTCCTTTGCTAATTTTAAAGCATTGGTCTGAGAGGCAAAGCCTGCTGGGATACTCTGGGGGTCTATGCTGGCGGGGACCATCTTCCTGCTCTCTGCCTTGCTAAAGCTGCAGGCACCATCTTTTTTTTTCCTTTTCCTTTTTTCGATCAGTGCCATCTTTACAATTCCCCTGTACTTTGCTGCAGCCAGTGAGTGCCATCTTCATGCTGTCCCTCTGCCAGTATCGGAGAGGAGCTTCAACACACGTCTGGTGCCCTGGTTTTTACATCTGGTTACCTTGTTTTAGCAGATGCCACCCAGGGCCCACCCCCTTGATCACCTAGCTCTGCTGCCTGGGGGCTTGCATTACTGGGTACCATGGTACTGTCCCCTTAGGGGCAGGCTTCTGTTTTGGCACATCAATAGGGGCCTGTGGAGGTCCTCTTAGGGAACAGAGGCCAGTGGACCAACCATGGGTTAAAGAGGAAATCCAAAGGGAAATGTGAAAAATACCTTGAGACAAATGAAAATGGAAACACAACATAATAAAATTTGGGGGGTGCAGCAAAAGCAGTTATAAGAGGGGATTCACAGTGATACATGCGTACCTCATGAACCAAGAAAAGTCTCAACTTTACACCTCACAGAACTAGAAAAAGAACAACAAATGAATGCCCAAGTTAGTAAAAGGAAGGAAATAATAAAGATTAGAGAAGAAACAAATGAAAAAGACACTAAAAAGACAATTGAGAAGATTGATGAAACTAAAAGCTGTTCTTTGTAAAGATAAAACTGAGAAGTCTTCAGCTAGACTCGCCAAAAAAAAAAAAAAAGTCAAATAAAATCAGAAATTAAAGAGAAGTTACAACTGATAGCACAGAAAACAAAGGATCTTCTTTGTAAAGATAAAACTGAGAAGTCTTCAGCTAGACTCGCCAAAAAAAAAAAAAAGTCAAATAAAATCAGAAATTAAAGAGAAGTTACAACTGATAGCACAGAAATACAAAGGATCCAGAGAAACTACTATGAATAAATGCCACCAAATTGGAAAACCTAGAAAGAATGGATAAATATTTTTGGCAATATATAACCAACCTGGACTGAATTATGAAGAGATAGAAAATCTGAACAGGCCAATTACTAGTAAGGAGATTGAGTTAGTAATCAAAAACTTCCCATAACAAAAGTCCAGGACTGACAGCTTCACTGGTGAATTCTGCCAAACACTCAAAAAAGAATTAACACTAATGCTTCTCAAATTCTAATAAAAAGAGGAAGAGGAGGGAACATTCCCAAACTCACTGTAGGAGGCCAGCACAGCTGTGATACTAAAACCAGACAAGGATGCCACAAGGAAAGAAAATTACAGGCCGATATCCCTGATGAACAAAGATGCAGAAATCCTGAACAAAATATTAGCAAACCAAATTCAACAATACATTAAAAGGATTGTACACCGTGATGCAGTGGGATTTATCCCAGGGATGGAAGGATGGTTCAACATCCACGAATCAGTGTGATACCCCACAAAGCAGGTATAGAGGGGAACATACCTCAACATAATAAAAGCCATCATTACAAACCCACAGCTAATATCATACACAACAGTGAAAAGCTGAAAGCCTTGCCTTTAAGAGCAGGAAGAAGATAAGGATGCCCACTCTTGCCAGTTTTATTCAACACAGTGCTGCAAGTCTTAGCCAGAATAGTTAGACAAGAGAAAGAAATAAAAGGCATCCAAATTGGAAAGAAGTAGAACTGTCACTATTTGCAGATGACATGATATTATATATAGAAAGCTCTAAAGACTCCACCCAAAAAAAATCCTGTTAGAATAAATGAATTCAGTAAAGTTGCAGGACACAAAATCAACATGCAGAAATCTATTGCATTTCTATACACTAAAAACAATCAGAAAGAGATATTAACAATCCCGCTTACAATTGCATAAAGAACTATAAAATACCTAGGAATAAATTAAACCAAGGATGTGAAAGACCTGTACACTGAAAACTGTGAGACACTGATGAAACAAATCCAAGAAGACACAAATAAGTGAAAAGCTATTCCATGCTCACAGACTGGAAGAATTAATGTTGTTAAAATGTCCATACTACTCAAAGCAATCTACAGGTCAACACAATGCCTATCAAAATTCCAATGGCATTTTTCACAGATATAGAATAATCCTAAAATTTGTGTGGAACCACAGAAGGCCCTGAACAGCCAAAGCAATCTTAAGAATGAAGAACAAAGCTGGAGGCATCATGCTCCCTGGTTTCAAACTATATTGCAAAACTATAGTAATCAAATTAGTATAGTATTTGAATAAAAACATATACATAGGTCAGTGGAACGGAACAGAGAGCCCAGAATTAAAGCCACACATATATGGTCAATTAATTTATGACAGAGGAACCAAGAATATACAGTGGGGAAAAGACAGGCTCCTTAATAGATGGTGTTAGGAAAACTGGACAGCCACATGCAAAGGAATGAAACTAGACCACCGTCTTATACCATACACAAAAAATAACTCAAAATGGATTAACGACTTGAATGTAAGATCTGAAAACATAAAATGCCTAGAAGAAAACATAAGTAGTAAGTTTCATGGCATCAGTCTTGGCGATGATTTTTTGGAATTGATACTAAAAGCATAGGCAAGAAAAGCAAAAATGAACAAGTGGGACTACATCAAAATAAAAAGCTTTTTCTCAGCAAAGGAAACCATCAACAAAATGAAAAGGAAACCTACCAAATGGGAGAAGATATTTGCAAATCATATATTTGATAAGGGTTAATATCCAAAATACATAAAGAATTCATACAACTCAACAGATTAAAAAATAATCCAAGTGAAAAATGGGTGAGCAATCTGGATAGACTTTTTTCCAAAGAAGATATACAGGTGGCCAAGAGGTACATGAGAAGATGCTCAGCATCACTAGTCAGGTAAGTGCAAATCAAAACCACAGTGGAATATCACCTTACACCTCCTAGAATGGCTACTATCAAAAAGACAAGAAATTGCATACATAAGTGAGGATGTGGAGAAAAGGGAACCATTGTACACTATTGGTGGGACTGTAAGTTGGTATAGCCACTGTGAAAACAGTATGGGGGTTTCTCAAAGAATTAAAAATAGAACTGCCATAGGATCCAGCAATTCCACTTCAGGATATATACCCAAAGGAAATAAAGTAACTATTTGGAAGGAGTACCAGCACTTCATGTTCACTGGAGCATTATTTACAATAGCCAAGATATGGAGACAGCTTAGATGTCCACTGATGGATGAATCGATGAACAAACTGTAGTTTATATATACTGTGGAATATTATTCAGCCACCCAAAAGGGAAGTCTTGCCATTTGCAACAACATGGATAGACCTCAAAGGCATTACGCTAAGTGAAGTAAGTGAGACAGAGAAAGACAAATACCATATGATATCTTTTATATGTGTAATCAAGAAAAAAATAAACCACTCTCATAGATACAGAGGACAGGTTGGTGGTTCCCAGAGGTAGGATTTTGAGGTAGGGTGGGCAACATGGGTGAAGGGAGTCAAAAGGTTTAAACTTCCAGTTATAAAATAAAGAATTCATGGGGATGTAATGCACCACATGGCCACTGTAGTTAATAGTACTGTATTGCATATTTGAAAGTTGCTAAGTGAGTAAATTTATAATGTTCTCATCACAAGAAAAAACAAGTGTAACTATGTATGGTGATAGATGTTAACTAGACTTAATGTGATGATCATTTACACAAAATATACAAATATTGAATCATTATGTTATACATTATATTAGTTTTTGGTGTACATCAATTATACCTCAATAAAAAATAGAGTTACATTTCTAAGATAATTTCACAGAATTAAGCTCAATCTTAAGGAATGAAATTGGAACAATCCCTAATACCATACACAAAAATAACCTCAAAATGGATTAAAGACATAAATTTAAGGCCGGATACTATAAAACTCTTAGAGCAAAACATAGGCAGAGCACTCTCTGACATAAATCGCAGCAATGTTTTTTTTAATCCACCTTCTAGGGTAATGAAAATAAAAACAAAGAAATGGGACCTAATTAAACTTAAAAGCTTTTGCACACCAAAGCAAACCATAAACAAAACGAAAAGACAACCCAGAGAATGGGAGAAAATATTTGCAAATGAAGCAACCAACAAGGGATTAATCTCCAAAATATACAAACAGCTCATGCAGCTCAATATCAAAAAAAAAAAAACAAACCAAAAAATGGGTGCAAGATCTAAATAGACATCTCTCCAAAGAAGACATACAGATGGCTAAAAAACATGAAAAGATGCTCAACATCACTAATTATTTGAGAAATGCAAATCAAAACTACAGTGAGGTGTGAGGTATCACCTCACACCAGTCAGAATGGCCATCATCAAAAAATCTGCAAACAACAAATGCTGGAGAGGGTGCGGAGAAAAAGGAACCCTTTTACACTGTTGGTGGGAATGTAAATTGGTACAACCATCATGGAGAACAGTATGGAGCTTCCTTAAAAAACTAAAACTAGAACTGCCTTATGATCCAGCCATCCCACTCTTGGGCATATATCCAGAGAAAACCATAATTTGAAAGATACACGCACCCCAGTGTTCACTGCAGCACTATTTACAATAGCCAGGACGTGGAAGCAACCTAAATGTCCATCAATAGAGGAATGGATAAAGATGTGGTACATGTATACAGTGGAATATTACTCAGCCAGAAAAAAGAAGAGCAACATGGATGGACCTAGAGATTATCATACTAAGCGAAGTTAAGTCACACAAAGACAATTATTATATGATATCACTTATATATGGAATCTAAAAAATAATGCATATGAATCAATATACAAAACAGAAACAGACTCACACACATAGAAAAAAAACTTAAGGTTACCAAAGGGGAAAGGATGGGGGAGGAGGATAAATTAGAAGTAGGGAATTAACAGATACACGCTACTATATATAAAACAGATAAACAACAAGGATTTACTGCATAATATTTTTAATATCTTTTAATAACCTATAATGGAAAATAATCTGAAAAAATATATATAATTGATGTGTTTGTTGGCAATCTGTATATCTTCTTTGGAGAAATGTCTATTTAGGTCTTCTGCCCATTTTTGGATTGGGTTGTTTGGTTTTTTGTTATTCAGCTGCATGAGCTCAACATCATTAATCATTAGAGAAATGCAAATCAAAACTACAATGAGATATCATCTCACACCGGTCAGAATGGCCATCATCAAAAAATCTAGAAACAATAAATGCTGGAGAGGGTGTGGAGAAAAGGGAACACTCTTGCACTGCTGGTGGGAATGGAAATTGATACAGCCACTATGGAGAACAGTATGGAGGTTCCTTAAAAAACTAAAAATAAAACTACCATACGACCCAGCTATCCCACTGCTGGGCATATACCCTGAGAAAACCATAATTCAAAAAGAGTCATGTACCAAAATGTTCACTGCAGCTCTATTTACAATAGCCAGGACATGGAAGCAACCTAAGTGTCCATCATCGGATGAATGGATAAAGAAGGTGTGGCACATATATACAATGGAATATTACTCAGCCATAAAAAGAAACGAAATTGAGATATTTGTAGTGAGGTGGATGGACCTAGAGTCTGTCATACAGAGTGAAGTAAGTCAGAAAGAGAAAAACAAATACCGTATGCTAACACATATATATGGAATCTAAGAAAAAAAAAATGTCATGAAGAACCTAGGGGTAAGACAGGAATAAAGACACAGACCTACTAGAGAATGGACTTGAGGATATGGGGAGGGGGAAGGGTAAGCTGTGACAAAGTGAGAGAGTGGCATGGACATATATACACTACCAAACGTAAAATAGATAGCTAGTGGGAAGCAGCCGCATAGCACAGGGAGATCAGCTCGGTGCTTTGTGACCACCTAGAGGGGTGGGATAGGGAGGGTGGGAGGGAGGGAGACGCAAGCGGGAAGAGATATGGGAACATATGTATACGTATAACTGATTTCACTTTGTTATAAAGCAGAAATTAACACACCATTGTAAAGCAATTATACTCCAATAAAGATGTTAAAAATGTATATATATATATATATATATATATATATATATAAATGAAAATAATCTAAAAAAATATATATAACTGAATCACGTTGCTGTACACCTAAAACTAACACAGTATTATAAATCAACTATATTTCAATTAAACAAAAGCTGGACACAAAATGTGTACATTAATAACAATTATGTAAAAGTACTCTACATATTAGTGAAAAAATAACAAGTGTTGGCGAGGATATGGAGAGAAGGGAACCCTTGTGCACTGTTGGTGGGAATGTAAATTGATACAGCCACTATTGAGAAGAGTATGGAGGTTCCTTAAAAAACTAAAACTAGAACTACCTTATGAGCCAGCAATCCCACTCACGGGCATATATCCAGAGAAAACCATAATTTGAAAGATACACGCACCCCAGTGTTCACTGCAGCACTATTTACAATAGCCAGGACATGGAAGCAACCTAAATATGCATCGACAGAGGAATAAAGATGTGGTACATGTATACAATGGAATATTAGTCATAAAAAAGAATGAAGTAATGCCATTTGCAACAACATGGATGAACCATGAGATTATCATACTAAGTGAGGTAAGTCAGAGCAAGACAAGTTTCATATGATATTGCTTATATACTGAATCTAAAAAAGTGGTACAAATGAACTTATTTACAAAACAGAAATAGAGTTACAGATGTAGAAAACAAACTTATGGTTACCAAAGGCGAAAGGAGGGAGAGGAGGGATAAATTAGATTGGTATTAACAAGTATACACTACTATATATAAAATATGTAACTAATAAGGACCTACTGTATAATACAGGGAACTCAATATTCTGTAATAACCTATACAGGAAAAGAATCTAAAAAATGAATGACTATATGTATATGTATAACTGATTCACCTTGCTGTACACCTGAAATTAACACAACACTGTAAATCAACTATACTCCAATTTTTTAAAAAAATTTTTTAATAGAAGCTCTATCTTAAAATGCCAGTGTGTTTGATAATGATTCTACAAACCTATCTATCATCTGCCTCCATTCATTGCACCTTTATACCTGTCCATAAGCACGAATGAAAGCAGATAGTGATGGGAGTATCTGAGCTCACAATCTCGGGAGAAGTGAAGGAGCAAAACAAAGATAGAAATAATCTCGAAAAACTAATTTATTTTATAAATCAACTATAAACTGAAAGAGCTCCTATCCTTTAACTTCTAAAAGAAATACTTAGAAATAGATAATAAATGTTTATTCAACTATTAATTAATCAGTGTGATTACATAGATTTGGGGTTATAAAATCTGTAAGTGATAGGAGAATTCAGTTTATTATTGGTATTAAATCACTGGAATATTTTAAAGTTAACTATCTGAAAAATACTGAGACCATCAAAAAGGGAACAATGAAATGCAGCAAAGTTTCTAAAAGCCCCTCGTTTTTATCAATACAAATATGATGAAGGGATGATTGTCATTTCTACAGAGTTTATTGAAAATGTTCATATGATTGCCAGGTCCTAAATTGTGATATTTACTATTATTCTGGTTTTCTAAATAAAGGGCAGTACAGTCCATGAAAGCTGAATATAAGGTATGGACAAACCAAGATCATTTATTCTACACAGTAATTATCCCTAAAGCAAGAGCTCTGCTAGGGTATTCCCTTTGCAGCAGAGGGGTCATTTTATCTTAAGGTCATGTCTACCTAAATTTCCCCATTCCCTGACGTTAACATCAATAACCCATGCTGGGATTAATACAGCGTACCTTCCTAAAATAACCTTCTATTACAAGGTTGGATAGTTCTCAAAACCGCCTTCAATATCAATCTTATGTAATGATGAAAACACAAGGTTAGAAAGTTTAGGTTTAATATGAATCTCTGAGATTCTTCTTCATAATAATATGGAATGATAATGACTCAAGGTAATGGGAGAATCTATAGCTTCCTCTTGATTTCTTCAAATTACAGATAAAATATAAAACTCACAAATTAGGCGAAGTCTTCATAGACAAATAGCATACAACTCAGCTTAATTACTGTGCTGGGAGTATAAGTAAGCTCACCTTAGATACTGTATTTCTTCAGAATTTTAGTCGACAGTGCTGTAGAAATGCTTTACTCTATCCAGTCTGGAAAATTATTTATTTTGTGCTTATTTTGGTAAAGATCTACTATGCGTTATTCCTCATATATAAAAGTAAACATTACATAAACCATGCTAGGATAACAATATAATACAGTGCAAAGAGAATCATATTTGAGGTAAACACATTTGGGTTCAAATCCTGTCAAGACTTTAGAAGGGTAATTTTCCAAGTAATTATAACCCATTTATAAAGGGTTAAATTGTATGTCTCTCACAGGATTGATGCGAGGATTCTAAGATTACTTACATAAATCACCAAGCAGGTAATTGGTGCTCAAATATCTTGTTCTCTTTCAGTCTCATCAGTAACACTGTGGATTGTTTGAAAGAGTAACTGTGTGTATGACTATTTAAAAGCTGGAACAATTTAGAATTTAAGACTATTTTTCGAAATGCAGAGGCAGTCTAAAAACTTTGAAGTGAAATGTGATTAGGATTCTTTTCATATAATGTCAGTTAAAGTGAAAGAGAATGAGAGAGAAAATAATCTTCCAATAATGTTTATAGAGAAAAATATATACTATGATCTGATTATTAAAAAATTATGATTATAAAAGTAGAATACATTTTATAAAATGTACTATTTTATATATCACTATATACATTATATGAAATATTCCACATAATTATTATAGACGAATTTTATATACTAAACATACAGTATCACATATTACATAATATTCATTAATATATATTATTCACTGTATGGTACATAATTGTTTATTACTATATATCATAATTTGTATTTTTAATATCACTTATAAGTTAACATATTAGCTCATATGTTGTACATTATAACATTTATATTATTGCATGTTATATATTATATGCTATATATGTTTGTGGGGATGGACAGATAGATATTTGGGTGTGTGTAAAATAACCACTTATTACTGCTCTTGTTTTCCCCAGTTAATGGAGCATCCTTTAATCCTCATACACTGTTGGTGGGAATTTAAATTGGTACAGCCACTACAGAGAACAGTATGGAGGTTCCTTAAAAAACTAAAAGTAGGGCTTCCCTGGTGGC
>NW_006773141.1:635044-666672 GCF_000442215.2 Lipotes vexillifer | reverse complement strand
TCCCCAAAAAAAAAAAAAAAAAAGCCTAAAAGTAGAGCTACCATATGATCCAGCAACCCCACTCCTGGGCATATATCCGGAGAAAACCTTAATTCATTTTGAAAAAAGAAATGCACCCCAGTGTTCATTGCAGCACGATTCACAATAGCCAAGACATGGAAGCAACCTAAATGTCCACTGACAGATGAATGGATAAAGAAGATGTGGTACCTAAATACAATGGAATATTACTCAGCCATAAGAAAGAATGAAATAATGCCATTTGCAGCAACATGGATGGACCTAGAGAATATGATACTAAGTGAAGTCAGTCAGAGAAAGACACTTAGGATATGTGGAATCTAAAAAAAAAAATGATACAAATGAAATTATTTACAAAACAGAAACAGACTCATACAAAATAAACTTAGGGTTACCAAAGGGAAAAGGGTGGGGAAAGATAAATTAGGAGTATGGGATTAACAGATACACACCACTATATATAAAATAAACAACAAGGATTTACTGTATAGCACAGGGAACTATATTCAATATCTTGTACTAACCTATAATGGAAAAGAATATATACATATATGTATAATGGAATTACTTTGCTGTACATCAGAAACTAATACAACATTGTAAATCAACTACAATTAAAAAGCATCCTTTATTGAATAAGAGTATATTAATACATTTCAAAGATTCTTTTTATACCAGTAGCTCCCATGTGTTAGGAAAAATAGGTTGAACATTTCTTAGAATCTCTCATTTATTTAATTTTTTGTCTCTAATTCCAAATTTTATACTTGATTTTCAACAAGAGTGGTGGAGTGGAATCCAATCTGTCTACTGATCACAGATATTCTCCCCAGTTGACTTGAAGATTTCTCATATTTGTATATCATAAATGATAACTCTGTAAGCATCCTGTCTACTTGAATTATTTTAATACTACCAAGTACTCTCTGTGATTACAGAACATCTAGATAAATTTAGTATTATAAACACAGACTTTGTGTTCCTAAAACATTATGTAGTGATATAGCACTCGTATGTCTGCCTTATTCTTAATTTATTGAGCCATTAAAATCACTTTTTGATATTATAATGTACACTTTATTTTACTACAATTTGCAAATTCAATTTAAAAACTTCCTCTTGTTGCTTCAGGACTGTACTTGCAAGCTTTCAAAATGTCTCTGACCCTACAAAGGGTCAAATGTTAGCTTTCTGTACAAAAAGAAGACACTAATATGTATCTGAAAATAATTTAATCAAGAAAAATGAAAAGCCAAAATAGTTCTTCCAAAGTACTATAATTACCAGCTCACAAAGTTTCTCCCCTGTATCTCTGCAAACTCACAGTTCATAGGAGGGAGCAGAGTGAGGTGGGAGAAGCACAGGCTGAGGAGTCTAATGGCCAAGTACTAGAATCTCATTCTGGCACGTAGGAGCTGTGTGACTTTGAGCAAGTTACATCACCTCCCTATGCCTCAGGGTGTATTTGTTTATTTCTTTGTTCATTTGCATTTCTGCAAAATTGAGATAATAATGATTACCTGAAATATTTTATGGAGGTATAATACCTGTAAAATACATAGCATAGAACCAGGCCTAAAATCTGCAATGCATACATTACTGTTTATACCCATCTTGGTTTGCAGTAGCCTTCCAACTGGTTTCCCTGCTACTAGTTCTCCTCAGTAATCCATCCTTTGCTGAAACTCCTTACTCTGTAATGGATTCTTAATAAACTTGTACCAACCAGTCACAATCTTTCTATCTTTATCTTTAAACATTCTTCCCCCTATAATAAAATTTATGTTGAAATAAATGGGCTTACTCACTTTTCTTTCATTCAGGTAAGCAATTATAAATATTTAGAAATTTCCCAAAAGGAATTTATAAAAATGAACTCTGTGTACTAGCACTATGCTAGACACTGAGAAATGATAAAAATACATCAGAAACAAATGCTATTTTCAGGGACAAGGAGCTTTCTGTCTTTGGAGAATAGCTTTGTTTGCTTAATTTTGTTTTTAACTTGTATTGTTTAGGACTGAAAATCAAATATAGTTGAATATTTTCCAAATGTTGGTAATATGATAACTGTCCAAGTCCCAGTTTTATTCATCTTACTAATATTAAAAGCAAGAAAGTCTGAAGTGTTAAACTTGATTGTCCCTTTACTCTTTAAGCCAAAAAGCACACAGAGTTTAACTTATTTCACAGTGACAAGCCTTGCAAAGCAGTAGCAATGATGAGCTTTCAGTGCATGGTAATGTAAACAGTATATGCATGAAAATATATGGGTTCATAAATACACTGTTAAGTGAAACTAAGTTCTCTCTTCATTAAACCGTTTATGTAGTCCAAAAAACAAATAAAAACATAAAAATTAAAAGTTCACAGAGTTAATATTCTCAACTCTGAGATACACATACAATGTGGAATGCTACAAAGGGAGATACTGTTTGTAAGCATGTACTGGTTTTAAGTGTGTTTCCAAAAATTCCCACATTTGTGTGCTATCCATGGCAGAGAGAAAGAAGGCAGAGCACAGTGCAGAGGAAACTTATATGTGTGTAGTTTACACATTGACAATAAATAAATTAAAAGGCCAGACTCATTCATTACAATATAGATAAATTTACACAGAGAGACTGGAAAATTGGATTCCTAAGTCTTGCCAAAAATATCGTAAAATGTATCCAGATTCCTCCAAATTAGCAAGACGATTTGTTGTAGATACTATATTGCCTTTCCATATGCTCAGGCTGCCCTCTTAGCAGCTCAAGAGAAAAGGGAAGAGGTACAGAAATTGGGTCAAAAATGGCTATTCAACTGGGTTCTGCTTTCTGCCCATTTCCTTGTCTTCTGATGCTCTGAAATCAGTTGAAAGACTAATATGCCTTCTCTGCTAATGGAATTCTTTCCTAATTCTTTATTTTCTCCTGGACCATATAAAATCATTTTATAGTACCTTGGACATTCCCAGTGTAGCTTTAGTTTTTATCACCTGTGGTCTCTAAAACTCCATTATGTACCAGACAGGTAGCCTAAAGTGTACAAGAGAATCAGGCCTCTGCCCCAAGGAATTTTGCAATCCATAAGGACTGCTAAGGCAAACATTTCGACAAAGGGATTAAAAGTCAGAAGGGCTATAAGAGCTCATCTAGTCTAACCACCCAACACAACTAGCATCTGAATTTACACATTCCAGGAAGGTGAGAAACCCACCAGTGATTGTACCTTTCCAGAGAGGACAAGTTCAGTTCCTCATTTTATTGTTGCATACCTTCAGTTACTAGACAATGCTAGCTTACGCTGACCAGAAATTAGCTTTCCTGTAAACTTCTACCCTTTGGTACCCTCTTGTGTGTCAAAGGATCATTTCCTTTCTCTATATACTAATACATTCTGAAGTAAGTATATTTATACAAACAGTCATGTGCATTAACATCTCAAATGTTTACTGTCATGGAGTAATTTAGAATCAAAATTATGTATGTTAAGTTTTAAGGAAATATTTTTATATTAAATAGAAATTCAGCATCTTAAATAGAGTATTCTGAACATAGTTTATGTTTTGCTCAATGGCTGTAGGTTATCACCATTATTAAAAGAAATTATTGTATTGTGTTCTTATGTGTTGATGCCTTCAGGGTTTGTGGGAGTTGGTAGAAAAAATTGTCCCTGTACTGCGTGTTCTCAGGATGTTTACCTTTAGGGCTTTGTATATTTTTTCCATAGATTTTTTTCCCTTTTGTTTCTTAGTATCGTATTGTATGATCTTGATCCTGCCACTGTGCCTGCCTCTAGCTGAAACCCTGTGCTTCTAATCTTATGTGACTTTGGACAAAGATATCTAAAAGTGCCTCTGAGTGAGAATTCTCATAAACACATAAACTCATACTATGGTGGACAGACTCTGAAGGGGCCCTCATGATCCCTGCACCTTGGTATCTAAGTCTTTGTGTATTCCCTTCCTCTTGACTGTGCACAGAACCTGTGACTTACTTCTAAACAATAGATTATGGCAAAGGTGACAGGAAGCCACTCCGTTGATTAGGTTACATTAATGTGCTGTGAAGGGATTTTATAGATGTAATTAAAGATGATAAATCAGTTGATTCTGAGCTATCAAAAGGGAGATTATCCTGGATGAGCCTGACTTAATCAGGTGAAATCCCTTATGAGAGGGACTTGGCCCTCCCTGAAGTTAGAGGCTCTCTCTCCAATGCTGGCTTTGAAGAAGCAAGCTGCCATGTTGTGAGAGGGCCTATAGTGTGAGGCCCATGTGGCAAGGAACTGCGGGCGGCCTCTAGGGCATAGGGTAGCTCACAGCCAGCAAAAATGCTGGGGCTGTCAATCTTACAGCGGGGAGAAAATGAATTTCTCCAACAACCCAAAGGAGGTTGGAAGCAGATCTTTCTTCAGTCAACCTTGTGATGAAACCAAAACCCTAGTCACCACCTTGAATGCAGCCTTATGAGACCCTGAGCAGAGGACACAGCTAAGCCACGCCCAGATTCCTGCCCCACTGAAATTCTGAAATAAGAAATGGGTACTAGTTTAAGTTGCTAAGGTTATGGTAATGCATTCTGCAACAGATAAGTAATATTCTGTAACAGCCTAGTTGAGAAAAGAATATGAAAAAGAATAGATATATGTATGGCTGAGTCACTTCGTTGTACACCTGAAACTAACACAACATTGTTAACCAATTATAGTCCAATATAAAATGTTAAAAAAAAGATTCAAGAGGGAAAGGAAAAAATACAGATAAGTAATACATATAATACATATATGCTACATGCCATTTTGTGTGTACAGAGAAACTTTTGGTCAATTTCTTATCCTTTCCTGGGTTCAAGATGGTTAAACGTATCTTCACTAATTAAAGTATTAACCAAAAGATATAATATACACATGTATGTTGTACAAATGAATGTATGAATATTCAGCACCTTTTTCAACCAAGATATGTGCCTTGAAAACGTAAGCATATGCTGTATGTGTTGTAATTATTTAACGACTGGTGGAGTGAAAACAAAGAGGCTCTTTTGAACAGAAGTATACACAGGTATAAGTAAAGGTACCTTATACAAAGGTACTCAATAAGAGGATGTAACATGCATAAACAAAGAGCTGAATTTAGAACATATAAAGTGTGCCACAAGTTTAATTGCTTACCCAGGCTAGGCATTTCACTTAAGTGAGTGAATCTCACCATAGAGTAAAGGATAAGGAGTGGTGGAGATTGGTAAAAATGCCCCAGCCGAAAGAGACAGCTATCATTTTGCCCTTAGCTGACAATTATCATGTAGGTATACAAACACAGTGTTGTCAGACACACTACTTTTCAAAAGGAATGTAAAAATTTAGATGCTCGTGTGGTCTATCCATACTTCCAAAAGTTGATTACAAATGCAAATTTTAAAATAAATTATACTGGCCAAATAAGAGGACTGTAGGCTTTATCTGGTTGCCAGTTTGTGACATCAATTAAAATTAATGGCTTATAAGCCAGAACAATGGAGCATACATGTCTAATTTCCTTAGATCAGCAGTAATGAACATGTCAGTGGGGTAGAGAAAGTCTACATGGGTTTGTCCAAATATAATGAGGGATACAATATCCTCTGACTTTTGTTATTCCCTGTGTTCTATTTCCATTGGAATGCTTGAGTAAAGAGAGCCTATATCTGACAAAACTTTGTCCATTCTCAATATTTTGGTAACAGTAAATGAGGGCACTGAGAGGGAATTAGTAGGAGCAATGAGAAGTTAAGGTACATCCTTAAGTATTCCTAATTCAGTTCCAGAAAGTGATGTCCACACCTTGACTCTCCTTTTCCAATAAATTTTTGCGCTAAATGGAACCCCAAATTAATGGATTTCAGACACAGGTTTCCAAGGAGAGAATAACCTGTGTTTCTTGAAGTCATATTTGCCCAGGGTTTAAATGGTATCAGAAAAACAGTAACTACTCATATTTCTATAACGCTTGCCACAAGCTGCTATGATAGACATCCATCCTGCTACAAATTCCACCATCTCCCCCTACCCCAAGTTATATATGGTAGTTCCATATGGCTGTTCTATGTGAGATTATGCAAGTACTCTGTCAGCAATCACAGAGTATCTTCCAAGTCCTTCCCCTCTTGCTTCAATGACATCTCACCCTAAGCCCAAGAAGCCTATTATGTTATATGAACACATAAGCCACTGTTACCACTGTCATTTCCTAATGCTGGTGCTGATACCAATCAATGTGATCTAGAGTTGGCACTGTGTCAGTGACAAAATGAGGTGTGTGTAGCTTGGGGCCCCTGCCTGACGTGGTGCTCCCCAAAGAGTGCTACCTTGAGCAAACCACAGTTTGTGCTTAGTATTCCTCTTGCCTTAGAACTCAACTTCTGATCCATGAAGGTTGGCTAAAGTCTTGTCCCCTGCAGCATCAGCATCACCTGGGAGCTTGTTAGGAATGCAGAATCTCAGGCCATATTCTGGACCTACAGGCTCAGAGCCTGAATTTTAACGGGTGATTTGTATGCATCTTAAAGTCTGGGCTAAAGGACCAATACCTGAAACAGATATGTTGGCATTCTCTAAACCTGTCATAAATAAGCTCCTCCTGCAACCCACATTCCCCCTACCACTTTATATCATCCTTATGTCTCCCAGAATTTTACGTTTTGAAACAACTTGCATTTCATTTTTCACTATGCAAGGTTATACTAGAAGCTACTGAATTTTTCACTAGAAACTGCCCTTTGTAGCTAATATAAAATTGGACATATTACTTCCCATTATAATTGTGAAACCACGTTTTCTCTCTTTTTAAAATTTAAAATGTGCACACCTTTTAACCTAGCAATTACACTTCAAGCAATTTATATTGATGATATACTCACACAAGTGCAAAAGGATATATGTCCTAAGATGTTCACTATAGCACATTGATAATAGTACTGAGATCTAAATGTATAAATGCCCATCAATCAGGAACTGGTTAAAATAATTATGATATATCCATATAATCTGTGCCTTTGAAAGTATGAAGGAAATTTGCATGTGGCCGATTAGGAAAGATGTCTAATATTTAAGGGTCCATCCAAAGTTATAAAATTATATATTGTATGCTATCATTTGAATAAGTCCTATATTTAAATACATGTATCTACATGTGTTCATGTGTGTGTATAGCGTGTAGAAGCTATATATAGAAACTGTATAGCTGTCATTGTATGTTGGCTTATCTGACCTCATTTTCAACTCTTCTCTCCTACCTACCTCTCCTGTGGAGGCTGTAAAAGATAAAAACTTGATTTCCCAGATTCCCTTGCAGCTAAGGTTGAGCATGTGAAACAGTTATGACTAATAATCTATAATCAGAAGTCTACTACTGCTGCCTCTTCCTCTTCTTTTACCCTCCCTGGAATACCACTCTGAAGCCTGGAGGTGAAGCAGCCATTTGGTGACCATGAGGTAGCAAGCATTAAGGACTAGAACCAACACAACAGAGTAAGAAAAAGAATAATGTGCTTGGCCTCTCATGGCATCCTATGTCAACAGCACCAGTAGTGAGATACCTACCTCTGTTTTTCGCTTTGAAAGATAATTAAATCCCTGGATATTTAAGCCACCATATAGGGGGGGTTTGGGGGGGGGTGTGTGGTAGTTATTATTATTACTATTATTTTTAAAGTTAGGCAACCCATCCTTGATACAAGTGTTAAGTCTCAAGAGTCGGATGAGAGGCAAAGGCAGTATTTATACTTTTCAAAATTTTTACTCTTTCGTGATGTTTGAATTCTGTAATCAAAGAAATGACACATATACACAAACATTTAAAAAAACTGATTTTAAAAGGCAGTTGAAGTCAGTGAGTTTTATGCAGAGTTGTTTCAAGCCCTGGCTTAAAAGAGAACTATTTTTTCACAAAATTGTTTCTAGTATTTAAACTGTATGGATAATAACAGAAACAATTTAATATGTCATACCATAGCAGAATGATTGCTAAAAGGACAAACATAATTACATTAGTGATTGTACAACTTAGTTGACAAACAGTTACCCTTCTGAGGAAGAGGAGGTAATTTCTCTTGTTTAAAAGATTAATTAATTACACATGCCTGTTTATAGAAAAATGATAGTGATAGGGTTTCATAGAGTTGAATGATAATGCCCTTCTTCTTTTTTGTTCTTGATTTTTGATGTTTAGAGAAAGATGAAAACAGAACTCAGAAGAAGAAAGAGCTAAATATTTAGGGGATTGTTCTTCATGAAGTTGTTTCCAAAAGCAGTGGTCACAGGATGTGTTCCTGTGTAGGAAAGAACTAACTCAGTAGGTCTGAATTGTTCAAACTCTGCGCATTCAGAAGAAAGGCCTGTTTCCAGGACTGGCCCATGGCCAGCTCCTGGGATCTGAGCTCTGGGAATTGAATGTTCTACCTGTACATTTTGACCCTATAGTTAATGCTAACAGTGTGATTTACAGTAAACACCTGTTTCTGCTCTGAGAGTGTGGAGTCTGAGTAGCTGAAGTCAGATGTGCAGGTACTACGTGCCTATGTCAGTGACCCTGGATAAAAACCGTGAACACCAAGGCTTCAGGTGAGCTTCCCTGATTGGTGCAACTTTGTATGTGTTGTTACAAGTTGGGAGAATTAAGCACATCACGTGCAACTCCAACGGGGGTGGGGGGTGAAATGTGCAGAGACTTGGCAGCTTGCACCTGCTTTCTGCTGGACTTCACATCATGAGCCTCTTCCCTTTGCTGACTATCATCTGTATTACTTTTGCTGTAGTAAATCGTAACTGTGAATACAATAGCTTCTGAGCCCTAATAAAAGCAAAAATAAACAAAAGGGACCTAATCAAACTTACAAGCTTTTTCACAGCAAAGGAAACCATAAACAGAACTAAAAGACAGCCTACAGAATGGGAGCAAATATTTGCAAACAGTGCAACCAACAAGGGCTTAATTTCCAAAATATACAAACAGCTCATACAACTCAATAACAGAAAAACAAACAACCCAATCAAGAAATGGGCATAGGGCTTCCCTGGTGGCGCAGTGGTTGAGAGTCCGCCTGCCGATGCAGGGGACACGGGTTCGTGCCCCGGTCCGGGAAGATCCCACATGCCGCGGAGCGGTTGGGCCCGTGAGCCATGGCCGCTGAGCCTGCGCATCCGGAGCCTGTGCTCCGCAACGGGAGAGGCCACAGCAGTGAGAGGCCCACGTATCACAAAAAAATAAATAAATAAATAAAATTTAAAAAAAAAATGGACATAAAACCTAAATAGACATTTCTCCAAAGAAGACATACAGATGGCCAACAGGCACATGAAAAGATGCTCCACATCACCAATTATTACAGAAATGCAAATCAAAACTACAATGAGTTGTCACCTCACACCAGTCAGAATGGGTATCATTAAAAAGTCTACAAATAACAAAGCTGGAGAGGGTGTGGGGAAAAGGGAACCCTTGTTCACTGTTGGTGGGAATGTAAATTGGTGCGGCCACTATGGAAACAGTATGGAGGGTCCTCAAAAAACTAAAAATAGAACTACCATATGACCCAGCAATTCCACTTCTTGGTATTTATCTGAAGAAAATGAAAACCTAACTTGAAAATATATCTGCACCCCCATGTTCATAGCAGCATTATTTACAATAGCCAAGATATGGAAACAACCTAAGTGTCCACTGATGTATGAATGGATAAAGATGTATCCATTGTGTATATCCATGTATATACACAATGGAATATTATCTAGCCATAAAAAATAATGAAATCTTGCCATTTCTGACAACATGGATGGATCTTGAGGGCATTATGCTAAGTGAAGTAAGTCAGAGAAACAAATACCGTATGATCTCACTTATGTGTGGAATCTAAAAAAGAAAAAGAAAACAAGTTCGTAGCTACAGAAGATCAGAAGACTGGTGGTTGCTAGAGGTGAGGGAGGTGAGTGAATGCATCAAGGGAATCAAAAGGTACAGACTTCAAGTTATAAAATAAGTCATGGAGATGTACGGCATGGTAACTTCAGTTAATAATACTGTATTGCATATTTGAAAGTTGCTAAGAGAGTTCTCATCAGAAGAAAATTTTTGTAACTGTGTGTCAGCTGATGGGTGTTAACTGGACATTGTGGTGATCATTTCGCAATATATACAAATATCAAATTATGTTGAACACCTGAAACTAATATAAAGTTATATGTCAATTATACCTCAACAATTAAAAAAAAATTAAGAGACAAAGTGGGAAACAACTTCAAGGGGTAAAACCTTGTGCCTAAATGAGAAATAACTTCATAAATAGTCTGAAAATATTCTGTGTGATTAAAAAGGCTCAGATATCTTTTAATGTTTTTTTTATTAGTATCACTATCACTAGGAAGAAATCAAGGTGTTGATGGGATCACACTCTCTCTGGAGGCTCTGGGGAGAATCCATTCCTTACCTCTTCCATTTTCTCGTGGCTGCTAGAATTCCTTGGGCATTTCTGGGCTTGCAACTACATCACTCCAATCTCTGCCTCCATAGTCAGAATGCTACCTTCTCTTCTGTCTGTATCAAATTTCCCTTTTGCTTTCTTTCTAAGGATACATTTGATTACATTTAGTTTCCACCTGGATAAACCAGGATCATCTCCCCATCTCAACATCCATAACTTAATCACATACGCAAAAACTCCTTTTTCATATTTACAGGTTCCAGAGATTAAGACTTGGTATCTTTAGGAGCCATTATTCAGCCTACCACATCAACCAACTTTAAATTATAAAACAGTACTCTTTAACATTCTGATCCATCACACACTTACATCTCTGAATAATATGATGGATATGGAGCTTACAAGCTTTAAAATAGATCTAGCTTTCACCAATTAAGGAGAAAAAATGAATTCCATAAATGGAAACACTTCATTGGAGACACCTAATATTGAAGGTCAAATTATTATGAACTTAAATGCCACAGTTACTTCAACTGCTGAATCAGTGCCCACAAGACAGATTAACTGGAATGCAACCAAGAGCATGATCTTCTGAATTGCTAAATTAATATCATCAGCTTTTATCAGAAGGCAGAAGCAAACAGCTTCTTCACTCTTAGAAAACCCCAAATTACAAAATAATTACCTCTATGTTAAAAGGTGGCTGTTTATATTGCCTTTTAGTGAGTCATATAATGATTCACCACACACTTTCTTTCTTTTTTTTTTTTTTTTTTTTTGCGGTACGCGGGCCTCTCACTGTTGTGGCCTCTCCCATTGCGGAGCACAGGCTGCGGACGCGCAGGCTCAGCGGCCATGGCTCACGGGCCCAGCCGCTCCGCGGCATGTGGTATCTTCCCGGACCGGGGCACGAACCCGTGTCCCCTGCATCGGCAGGCGGACTGCCAACCACTGCGCCACCAGGGAAGCCCCCACACACTTTCTTTACACGATAAATTCCATTAATTTTATTTTTGGTCACTGTAGTAATATATTTTCTATGAAAAGTTATCAATGGCCAACTTGATGTCTCCTCCCATGTTGAAAACTTTTAAATTTTTATGTTTACATTGTATTTTTTCCTGGGGATCAAGTTTTAGTTTTAAGGTATTTTCCTGCAGAATTACTGAAACAGCTTTCCACTGTCTTCTAAATATTTTAATATAATGCTTGCATTCAAATGTGTAAATGAAGCTAGTTTATTATGACGTTTTGGTACTATTTTATTAGCTTTCTGTATAAAAATTACCCTTCATATAGCCAGGGGATTTCCAACTATACTATGGTCTGTAATTTTTAAATGACATCTAGATAATCTATTTTGCCAAAGTGAGCTGTTAACAGATCTGATGCCCAGTGTTTTCTCAAATAATATATTTCTAATAAATTTTTCAATGTCTTCCATGACAGTTGGCTTAAGAAATTTTGATAATTTATGTTCTGCTAAAAAATAAGCCACCTTGTTTTGACTGTCAGATTTTTCAGTTTCATGCAACATTCTTATATAACTATTTTTATCTCTCCAGTATACCTGATATGTTTCCTTTCATGCATATTTTTTTTTTCTTAATTAGGTTCATGGGATATTTATCTACTCTATGTGGTAAAGATATAAACTGGAATTCATCTTGCTAAAATGGAAGTAAAGCCTGGGTAAATATCCCAGGCTTTTAGATGAGATCTCTACATTCTAGAAGTAACAGCAAAGAAGAAGAGTAACTCTCAAAATATGAAATACAGCCTCAAATAATCTCAGATCCATTAGATCATGGTAATATGCCCATATCTACCTTCTTGCCAGAAGAAAATTAAATCATCTCATTAGGAAGATAACATCATTTAGGACTTCTAGGATTTGTTACACATTATATCTAGCATTGATTAAAATTATCAGGCATGTATATCCATGCAATGAAATACTACTCATCAGTAAAAAGAAATGATTTATCAAGCCATTTAGAGACATGGAGAAACTTGAAAGGCATATTTTTAAGTGATAGAAGCCAGCCTGCAAGGCTACCTACTGTGTGATTCCCAACTACAGATAGTCTGGAAAAAGCAGAACTATAGAGACAATAAAATTATCACTGTTTGCCAGAGGTTCAGTGGGAGAGAAGGAAGGATGAATAGGTGGAGCACAGGGGATTTTTAGGGCAGTAAAACTAATCATTATGATATTATAATGGTGGGTAACTGATTATGCATTTGTCAAAACCCATGGAACTATACAACACAAAGAGTTAACCCTAATGAAAACCATGGATTTTAGCTATTAGTAACATCATCAATGTTTGTTCGTCAATTTTAACAAATATAACCATATAAAAGCAAGATGTTAGTAATAGGGGAAACTGGGGCAGGAGAGAAGAAAGTACATAAGAACTCTCTATACTTTCTGCTCATTTTTTTTTTCTGTAAATCTAAAACTGTTTTAAAAAATAGTCTGTCACTGATGCATAAGCTACGGCAACACGTGGCCCCAAAACTTCTCATAAGTGGACAATTATATTGCCTGCTCTCTCAAGTTATTTCTTTTTAGAAATATAGCACTTACCAACCACAAATCTTTAATACACTGAACATAGCATCAACCACAAAGTTGAAAGTGAGGTCACAAATCGTTACATTTAAGTTATTGCTTGTGGCATCCAAGCAGTCTAAGTAACCCAAACAACCCTTTCAATGGAAAAAAAACAACAACAACGAAAATGCTGGATAAAATATTTTTAACTGCATCTAAGAGTTGAAAAAATGGTAAGGAAACACTGAAAGGCCAGTAAAATAAATGTAAGTTGGAACCCAGAAGTAAAATAAGTTGACAGATAGCTTTCAACTTGATAACACTTGACAAAAAGGTGAACTTGCACTTTGGTTTCCAGACCCTCTCAAGACCCAGAGGAGAATAGGCAGGAATCAGCCAAGTTGGGATATCTAATAGGAAACACCCTAACATTGAGACCTGGGGTCCCAAGGAACTATACCTTCAAGATAAGAAGATACTCAAAGCAAGTCTGCCTCCCTCTGCTTTCCCTCCCTGCCTCCAGAATAATGCAAGGAATAATGTCTAATTGAACTTTGGCACTGAATGCAGGGGAAGAAAAACAAATATTCTTAGAAAATTTGTAGCCAAAACCCAGCCCTTATGTACATTTACAACCTGAATTCTCACTATGCAAGTAGTCTGAAAATTTTCTATCCAAGAATTTAAAGAGTCCAGAGCTGGTAAAACCTCCTGGTAGCCTGCAGAAGAAAATACTCTCTGGATAAACTCACCTAAAACACAGGCTTCAAAGAATCCCCAGAGGTAAAGCTTCCAGAATTCTGAACCCAATTCAGAAATTACAAAACACAAAATAAAATAAGGTGTCATATGTGAAGACCGGCAAAAGCATCAGACAGTGGAGTCGGACCTGCAGATATTCCATATATTTGAATTATTAGAAAGAGAACATAAAAATAAGTATAATGATAGATTTAAAAAATAAAAGATGTGACTAATATGAGAAAAATAAGGAAATATAAAAGGAGCAAACAAATCTTTAAAATATCCATCTTGAACTTGAAGAATTAACAAATATAATATTGGATATTAAGAGTGCAATAAGTGAAAACATTTGATAATATTTCACATCAATTTTTAATATAAAAAGATTTCAAAAAGTAATATGAGGGAGCTTCCTTAATTTGATAAAAGATAGCTACACAAATCCTACTAAAAAATCACAATTAATGGTAAAACATGAAGAATGTTCCCTTTAAGCTCAGGGGCATGGTATGACTTCTATTTAACATTATACTGAAGTTAAAAGCCAGAATAATAAAAGAAAGATAAATCAAGTGATTGGAAAGGGAGAAACAAGACTGTCATTTTTCTCAGATAATATCATTTTGTTTTAAAAATTCACCATCTACAAATTTATTTACTACACATACAAAAGTTTTTTAAAAGTTGCTTGATAAAAAATTCAATATATAGGGCTTCCCTGATGGCGCAGTGGTTAAGAATGTGTCTGCCAATGCAAGGGACACAGGTTCGATCCCTGGTCCGGGAAGATCCCACATGCCACGGAGTAACTAAGCCCGTGTGCCACAACTACTGAGCCTGCGCTCTGGAGTCTGCGAGCCACAACTACTGAGCCCACGTGCCACAACTACTGAAGCCTGGCGCCTAGAGCTGGTGCTCCGCAACAAGAGAAGCCACCACAATGAGAAGCCTGCGCACCGCAACCACAGAAAGCCCACGTGCAGCAATGAAGACCCAACGCAGCCAAAAATAAATAAATTTTTAAAAAAGAGCCAATGACCTTTTAAAAAAATCAATACATAAAAATCAATTGTATTTTTAATCGATAAATGTTGCAAGCAGATGAAAAGTGTAACTTTTTCAATTTTCAAGTTTATATTCAGAGTAGAGCATACACCTATATTCATAGTTAAACAAATATTAATGGAGTGAAGAACCATGTAACCAGCTAGCCAAAAACTAGAATACTGTCAGCACCTCAGCAATCTCCTCCATGTTCCTCCTTAATCATAACCATTTCCTTCCCCCTAGATGTCAACATTATCCTGGTTTGAGGAATAATAATTCCCTTACTTTTACTACTAGTTTTAACATATATGTAGGCATACATAGACATTATAAATTAATTTGCCTGGCTTTCATCTTTATATAAATATACCCAACACGTTCTTCATGTTTGTTTTACCTCTTTTGTCATTATGTCAATAAGAAAAAGACAATTGTATAGAAGAAATGGGCAATGTACTTGAATAGGGACTTTGCAGAAGAAACCCAAGTAATGGATAAACATATAAATAACCAGATAATCAATCTCATTACGAATCAAGAAAATAAAAATTAAAGCCACGATGAGATGCCATTTCAGTCCCAACATATTGGGGGAAAAAATTTAAATATCAAGGATGTACAGGGATGTGAAGTAACGAGAACCATTATATACTGTGGTGAGAATGTGACTTAGTACAACCACTTTGGCTTTATCAAGTGCAATTGGAAATGTACATATTCTATGTTCCAGGTGTTCTACTCTCAGGAAAATAACCTAAAGAAACTCTTGCTTAAATAATCAACTATTTATATATTTATATAAACAGTTCTTACAGCATTGTTTTTAGAGCAAAACCTGGAAACAACTCAAAGGTACATCAACAGTAAAATAAATGAAATAATATATAAATCACAATATACTACTACTATACCATATAATACTATATAAATACTATAAAACTGATGAATCATAGTTACAAATGACGAGTGTGAATATGAAATACTAGCATTTCTGGACCTGAGATTCCTTGTCTAATAAAATTAGGGGTTTTCCCAGAAGAGGAATTTGTATTATCCCTTACAAGCAGACAGGAAAAACAAAACCCTCTAAGGACAAATTATCAATACTGAAAAAAATCAGAGTATTCACTAATGGATAATTCAGGATGTACTGTGCAGAATTTAGGTGATTTCATTTATGTAGTAATTTTTCACTTAACTCTTTTTTTCAGTTAATAGGATCTTTTGTCTGCAGAAGGAGGAAGAGTCCGTGGTTCAAGGTTATGCCCAGGCAGAACTATTAGCCAACATGGTTAAAAAAAAAAAAAGACTAGTCACAAGATTATACCAAGAAATAATCATCAGGAAAGCAGGTTGAGGAAATGCCTTGTCAGGAGTATGTAAGTCCAAAGCTGAACAGAACAAAAGTGCCAAGAGCAGAGAGAGGAAGTTGATGAGTAACATCTGAAGAAGGTAAGCTGCAAACACAGCGTATGTTTATGACAAAAACTACTGGAACAGGAGGCTCAAAGTCTGAGTAGGGTCATCCTGCTATTTCTGGTAGGAGTGTTTCCTTATATTGACAGAATAACGCTGGACATCTTAAATGGCTCTATAAAAGTAAAGTCCACCAAATCCATTTGAGAGGTTGGGGTGAAGAGGGGTGGGTGGATTTTTCACCAGCTTTACAAATTGAAAATTAATTTCCACTTCTCCACTTTTGAGAAACTTATTACATAATCAGTAGCAGAAGTGGGGTCACTAGAATGACATAGCAATGTGGAGATTATATTTAAACAGGGGAATATGGATCATTGCAGTAAACTGCCTGCTTTCTCATCCATGACTTATTTTTTAATGAAAAATCATCAAGAGGACATTCAGGTCAATTTCATTCTGTCTACCAGGAGACTCTAGGGAATCCCAAATTGTGTTTTTCAGCTGGTGGCTGGTAGAAAACCAGCCAACACTTTTAGTGCTTTGCATATACAACCATCTTTGCCCCACATCACAGTGAAAGCAATTGGTTTCTCTACCTCCTTCATTCTCCCTCCCATTCCTGAATCCAGATCAAAGAGGTGGTCTTCAAACTCACCATTCTGGACCATTTTGTAAACTGATGATGGTTGGATCAAATGATTCAAAATCCTTCACCAAACATTGTGATGTATCAATTCTAATTTACTGTTATCTTTATCCTAGGTAGGTAGGAACAACATAGTAATTCAGTATCTTTATCTTTGCAATAAAATACTGGAAGATTAAAGCCAATTTTAAATCAAAAATAATGTAATATCTACTTCCAGGGGTGTTGAGTTGGTTTTCCTAAATACGGAGCCTGATATGGGGATTCTTGAACAAGTGATTTATTGAGCGAGTACGCTCTGGAGAAAGAAAGTGAAGGAAGCTGATAGAGCAGGTGAAAAAAGTCAAGCAAGAAAGTGGTCTAACCTGGAGTCTAGATTGAACCAGACCCCACAGGGCATTCCAGAGCGTGAATTGCACCACAAAGTAGGTACTGCCTTTTGTATGCCCATACCAGTAAGTCATTGGCCAGGAGGGCATAAAGGGTGTGTGTGGGGGGGGGCGGGTTATCTCCCAGGCAAGATGACTCCAATTCTCTGGAGAGGGGCCAGCTATGCATATTAGCAGCCAAAACTCAGCAGCTGAAGGATAGGAACAATAGCCAGGTAAAGAGGATCTTGGCATGGCGCCAAGAAAGTCTACTAGAAGCAAAAAGAAATTTTCTAGAAATACTTTCATTGCTTATTGGACCATGGAATTTGTATAATAAAAGTTGCCAAGTTTGAATTCTGTACACTATATTGCTTGATACTTCACAAGCATATTTCAATTTACTGGAACAAAAAAGACTGAGTTTTTAGAATAACTTCAGTTTAAAATGAGACAGGATCCACACTTTCAGGGCATAACTACTAATACGATTTCACTGAGCAATAGTACTTATAAACTGAATCACTGATAACTGTCAACTGGAAGAAACTGTACCAATACAAATTGCAACATTTTGAAATATATGACAGAATAATGAGAATTTGGGTATTTCAAGACTTTCATATAATCTGTAAAATATTATAATTACAAAATAAAAGTAAATCACATCTATCTGACCCAAAAAAGGGAAAACTTCATAAAACGAGGTGTTTTCCCAGACACCTCTCAACAGAAACATAGAGCTTTTCCCTCAAAAAAATTCTAAAATCAACATTTATCACCCACACCAGATCAGACATAATTTGAAAAAGACCCACTGCTACTAAGTTTTAAGATCATTTATAAGCAGAATAGAGCACTATTTATTATAATTCATACCACTGGCCTAAAGCCAGTCAACATCTTAAGTGCAGATAAGGCTTCAGCTGCTAACGAGTCTTCTTTTTTTTTCCCTGACTGCCTTTAAAATCCTTTCTCTATCATTGAATTTTCACTATTTTAATATATGCATTGGAGAAGGTCTTTTCTGTGTTGATATAATTTGGTGTTCTATTAGCTTCTTGGACTCATACATCCCATTCCTTCCTCGGGTTTGGAAAGTTCTCAAATATTATTATTGTTTTTTTTTAACATCTTTATGGGAGTGTAATTGATTTACAATGTTGTGTTAGTTTCTGCTGTGTAACAAAGCAAATCAGCTATATGTACACATATATCCCCATATCCCGTCCCTCTTGCGCCTCCCTCCCATCCTCCTATCTCACCCCTCTAGGTGGTCACAAAGCACCAAGCTGATCTCCCTGTGCGATGCAGCTGCTACCCACTAGCTATCTATTTTACATTTGGTAGTGTATATATGTCAGTGCTACTCTCTCACTTCATCCCAGCTTACCCTTCTCCCTCACCGTGTCCTCAAGTCCATTCTCTACCTCTGCGTCTTTATTCCTGTCCTGCCCCTACGTTCTTCAGAACCTTTTTTTTTTTTTTAGATTCCATATATGTGTGTTAGCATACGGTATTTCTTTTTCTGACTTACTTCACACTGTATGACAGACTCTAGGTCAATCCACCTCACTACTAATAACTAAATTTCGTTGCTTTTTACGGTTGAGTAATATTCCATTGAATATATGTGCCACATCTTCTTTCTCCATTCATCTGTCGATGGCCACTTAGATTGCTTCCATGTCCTGGCTATTGTAAATAGTGCTGCAGTGAACATTGCAGTACATGAATCTCTTTGAATTATGGTTTTATCAGGGCATATGAAACCTGCATAGTGTTCTCCATAGTGGCTGTATCAATTTACGTTCCGACCAACAGTGCAAGAGGGTCCCCTTTTCTCCACACCCTCTCCAGCATTTATTGTTTCTAGATTTTTTGACGATGGCCATTCTGACTGGTGTGAGGTGATACATCATTGTAGTTTTGATTTACATTTCTCTAATGATTAGTGATGTTGAGCATCCTTTCATGTGTTTGTTAGCAATCTATATATCTTCTTTGGAGAAATGTCTCCTTAAGTCTTCGGCCCATTTTTGGATTGTGTTGTTTGTTTTTTTGATATTGAGCTCC
Source organism: Lipotes vexillifer (assembly GCF_000442215.2). Classification (NCBI taxonomy): domain Eukaryota; kingdom Metazoa; phylum Chordata; class Mammalia; order Artiodactyla; family Lipotidae; genus Lipotes; species Lipotes vexillifer. The sequence goes on along the minus strand of NW_006773141.1, from coordinate 647,352 downwards.
ATGAGCTGCTTGTATATTTGTAGATTAATCCTTTGTTGCTTCATTTGCAAATATTTTCTCCCATTCTGAGGGCTGTCTTTTCATCTTGTTTATGGCTTCCTTTGCTGTGCAAAAGCTTTGAAGTTTCATTAGGTCCCATTTGTTTATTTTTGTTTTCATTTCCATTTCTCTAGGAGGTGGGTCAAAAAGGATCTTGCTGTGATGTATGTCATAGAGTGTTCTGCCTATGTTTTCCTCTAAGAGTTTTATAGTGTCTGGCCTTACATTTACGTCTTCAATCCATTTTGAGTTTATTTTTGTATACAGTGTTAGGGAGTGTTCTAATTTCATTCTTTTACATGTAGCTGTCCAGTTTTCCTAGCACCATTTATTGAAGGGCTGTCTTTTCTCCACTGTATATTCTTGACTCCTTTATCAAAGATAAGGTGACCATATGTGTGTGGGTTTATCTCTGGGCTTTCTATCCTGTTCCACTGACCTATATTTCTGTTTTTGTGCCAGTACCATACGGTCTTGATTACTGTAGCTTTGTAGTATAGTCTGAAGTCAGGGAGCCTGATTCCTCCAGCTCCGTTTTTTGTTCTCAAGATTGCTTTGGCTATTCGGGGTCTTTTGTGTTTCCATACAAATTGTGAAATTTTTTGTTCTAATTCTGTGAAAAGTGCCAGTGGTAGTCTGATAGGGATTGCATTGAATCTGTAGATTGCTTTGGGTAGTATAGTCATTTTCACAATGTTGATTCTTCCAGTCTAAGAACATGGTATATCTCTCCATCTGTTTGTATTGTCGTTAATTTCTTTCATCAGTGTCTTATAATTTTCTGCATACAGGTCTTTTGTCTCCTTAGGTAGGTTTATTCCTAGATATTTTATTCTTTTTGTTGCAATGGTAAATGGGAGTGTTTTCTTGATTTCACTTTCAGAATTTTCATCATTAGTGTATAGGAATGCAAGAGATTTCTGTGCATTAATTTTGTATCCTGCTACTTTACCAAATTCATTGATTAGCTCTAGTAGTTTTCTGGTAGCATCTTTAGGATTCTCTATGTATAGTATCATGTCGTCTGCAAACAGTGACAGCTTTACTTCTTCTTTTCCGATTGGGATTCCTTTTATTGCTTTTTCTTCTCTGATTGCTGGGGCTAAAACTTCCAAAACTGTGTTGAATAATACTGGTGAGAGTAGGCAACCTTGTCTTTTTCCGGAGCGTAGAGGAAACGGTTTCAGTTTTTCCACCATTGAGAATGATGTTGGCTGTGGGTTTGTCATATATGGCCTTTATTATGTTGAGGTACATTCCCTCTATGCCTACTTTCTGGTTTTTATCTTAAATGGGTGTTGAATTTTGTTGAAATCATTTTGTGCATCTGTTGAGATGATCATTTGGATTTTATCCTTAAATTTGTTAATATGGTATATCACATTGATTGATTTGCATATATTGATAAATCCTTCCATTCCTGGGACCCCGCTTGATCATGGTGTATGTTTCTTTTAATGTGCTGTTGGATTCTGTCTATATGTGTATAACTGAGTCACTTTGCTGTACAGCAGAAATTAACACAACTTTGTAAATCAACTATACTTCAATAAATTTTTTAAAAATATCCATGCAAAAAAAAAAATGGCAGAATAGGAGGGCATAAAACGAAAGATTAACTGATGTATTTATTAGAACACAAATAGCCAGATGGTAGACTTAAACCCAACCACATCAATAAACACATTAAATTTAAGTGGTCTAAATACCCCAATAAAAGGTAGAAATTGTCAGATGGAATAATATAAAAAGGAAGACCAAACCATAGGCCAAACCAAGAAACTCATTTTGAATATGAAGACAAAAATAGGTTATACCTAAAAGAATGAGAAAAAATATACCACAGTAACACTAATCAAAAGAAGGCCATAGCAGTTATATTGATATCATAAAAAATAGATTTCAGAACTAAAAATATTCTTTAGGGTTAATAAGAGGCTACTATTAATAACGTAACTGAAAACAACAAAGTAGGGTGAATTAATCACTGAAACCTGAATTATGATCACTATCCATTTTTTCCTTTTCTGACCTTTATCTTCCTCAGATATGTGATGCGGAATTGGGACTAGAAGATTTTAAATTCTTGAACATTACTAGAAGTCTAGATTTTAGTTTTCAATCACTGAAAATTGTCAAACTGTTTGCCAATTCTTGGTTAATACTTTCAATGGTATTCATGAATGGTGTAAAATATGGCTGTTACAATCATCAAGTCTCTTATAAAACTGAAATTCTCGGGTTTTATATCAATATCAGTAACCAGGCATTTTACCGAAGTTCATGAATTACTGAATAAAGTAAGGATCTCACAACAACTCAATGGGAGTTTTGGTAGGTCCAAAAAAAAAATTCTTTCTTGAACTTTCCATTAAACATTTTTAACATAGTGTTTACTTTAAAATTTCTACATTGGTAGGTAGATCTAGAGGGAGATGAGCAAAACCTGTTTCAATGCTAGGCAACAGATGGCAGATAAAAGATATTATCATATACCTTCAACCAGGCAGGATAAATTGTTCAAATATATTTTAGCAGCTGCTAAAGCAAACAGAAATTTGCTAAAGCAAATAGAAATAAACAAAAGAATTTCAAATGATCCTATGGAGACTAATTAAGGAATTGTGCAGTTTTAAAGCTATATATTTCTGTAAATTCCAGCCTTGTCTAGGGTCTTAATTGTTGTCTTTAAAATTTTAACACATCTGAGAACTATTATTCTGTTTCCTGGTGCTCTGCGCATCTTAAAGAACTACCAAGAAGTCCACAGCAGTCTCCTGGGGAAAGTGAAACTCAAGATAACCACAGCCAAGTCAGTTTCTAGCTAGAGAACTGACTGTTCTCAACACTGAAATACATATCCTAATTGACTCATGGAACTGACTTGGCAGGCTATAAGGTTTGAAGTTACACCAAACGACAGGTTGGTGTATTAAGAAGAATAATGGTCCAGGAGTCAGGAGACAGCTCTTTGTTATGGTAGTAACAGTTATGGGAGCCCTGATAAGTTACTCAGCATCTAGTGGCTCAATTTCCTTGTTTATACACAGGGGAAATCATTCCTGCCCTGCCTATCTAAGAGGGCTTTTATGTGTATCAAATTATATAAATTATATAAAACATTTGGTAATAGTAAATAGAACAAAAAGAGGAAATGGGCAATAATGAAGGAAAAATTATTTATGAAGTAATCTAAAATTTTTAAAGCTTAAAATGTTTTACAAATTTAAGATATACTTTATCATTTTATTTGTATTATTTTTGTCACTTATCATTTTATTATTGAAACCACCCTATGAATTATATAAGGAAAATACTCCTAATTTTCTAAAAAAGACACTGAAAAAGTGGTTGCCCAAGTTAAAAACCTAATTCATAACATAGTCATCAACCTATCTTCTGTGTAAAGAAGACTTTTCTCAACAGTTTAAGCTGCCCAGGAAACGGAGTGATGTGTCTTCTAATGTAATGAATTCCACTACTGTAGATATTATAAGAAGAATTATTCCTGCATTGAAAGGAAGGAGATAAATGAATATTAAATGAAACCCAGGCTGACAAAAGGGGTCCATGTCACAAAAAACGCTAAAGAACGCTAGGGCCTAGTGATGCTCCTACAAAATGGGGCTTATAATATCTACAGGGACAGATATCTGCAGGAGACAGAGAAGGGCCTTGCACAAACTGGATTTTTCTACTGCATAGTAAGAAACAATATATTGCACCAATCCTCTGGATGTGATATATGAACACTTTCTCTCCCAGTTGACAATGGCAGTGATCATTCTACTGTCCAGTTTAAGAAGATGAAATAAGTAGCCACTGCTCTGGAACATTAACCAAGCCTGGTAAAATCCTGGTTAAATGCACTACCAGCAGATTTAAGGTCAACACAACAAACACACATGTGTGCACGCACACACACACACACAACTCTGATATTTTGCCAAGGTAATAATGATTCCTATTCCACCATATTTAAAACATTAAAATGTATACATTTCAATGTCAATATGTCTGTCTGTAATTAATAATAAAATTTAAATTCCTATATCTGTGCATAATCCAAACAGTGAAACAGACCTGAGGTTAGCTATAAAATGCTCATGTTCACCGAAGAAGAAATTTTTTTTTAATAAATTTTATTTTTTTATTTTTGGCTGCATTGGGTCTTTGTTGAGGCACGCAGGCTTTCTCTAGTTGCAGCAAGCGGGGGCTACTCTTCATTGCGGTGTGCAGTCTTCTCGTTGCTGTGGCTTCTCTTTGTTGTGGAGCATGGGCTCTAGGCAGGCGGACTTCAGGAGTTGTGGCACTTAGGCTCTGTAGTTGTGGCCTGTGGGCTCTAGAGCACAGGCTCAGTAGTTGTGGCACACGGTCTTAGTTGCTCTGCAGCATGTGGGATCCTCCCGGACCAGGGCTCAAACCTGTGTCCCCTGCACTGGCAGGTATATTCTTAACCACTGCACCACCAGGGAAGTCCCTGAAGAAGAAATTTCTTCAGCAACTATATTTTGGAAGAAAAGCAAATATTCCTAGAGGTATATGTCCCAGTATTTTCTCTAGTTTTAAATGGCACTTTAAAACTTACAAATTGGTTTAAAAGCACTGCATTTTCCACTGAGTCTGGAAAGACATTTCTAAGCAAGATGGTACTATATTAACAATATTAATAAAGATATTAATAAGAAAGATAATATATTAAACAATTACTAATCCTCATAAGAACTCTATAAGGTAGATATGATCATTATCTTCATTTCAAACAAGAACTTGAGATTTGGAGAGACTGAAGTACTTGCCCAAGATAACAAAAGTGGAGAAGCCTGGATCTGAACGAATTCATTCAGAATTAGATCACAGCTGCACATGATGGCAGTATGGTAGGAACCATGGTAAGGAATTTGCTTATAGTGTTCCATTTAATCCTTTATACCCTCATTAATTTAGTACTATTATGATCCTCTTTCCAGATGGGCAAACTGATATTAGTGAGATCCGAAGTCTCCCTATTAGGATAACACAGATCTGGGATTTTCCCCCCCGGCAGTCTGTCTCCAAAGTTAATGTCTTTAATTCCGGAATTCTACTACTTTTGCAAAGGAAAAGAGGTACTTAAAGTGACTTGTGCATAGAACTGTTATGATCATCTTATCCTTGATTACAATGCAGGAACATAAATCCTTCCAATTCTTCAAACTTTATTATCCTTTTCATTTGTATTGAGTTACTTTTTAGGAACGTAGTACACATTAAGAATTTTAGGGGGGCATTTAAGATGGCAGAGGAGTAAGATGTGGAGATCACCTTCCTCCCCACAAATACATCAAAAATACATCTACATGTGGAACACTCCTACAGAACACCTACTGAACGCTGGCAGAAGACCTCATCCCAAAAGACAAGAAACTCCCCACGTACCTGGGTAGGGCAAAAGAAAAAAGAAAAAACAGAGACAAAAGAATAGGGATTGGACCTGCACCTCTGAGAGGGAGCTGCGAAGGAGGAAAAGTTTCCACACACTAGGAAGCCCCTTCACTGGTGGAGATGGGGGTGGGCGGGGGCGGGGGGATGATGGAGAGAAGCTTCAGAGCCACAGAGGAAAATGCAGCAACAGGGGTGCAGAGGGCAAAGCGGAGAGATTCCCGCACAGAGGATCCGTGCCAACCAGCACTCAGCAGCCTGAGAGGCTTGCCTGGTCACCCGCCAGGGCAGGCGGGGGCTGGGAGCTGAGGCTCGGGCTTCGGATGTCGGATCCCAGGGAGAGGACTGGGGTTGCCTGCGTGAACACAGCCTGAAGGGGGACAGTGCGCCACAGCCAGCCGGGATGGAGTCCAGGAAAAAGTCTGGAGCTGCCCAAGAGGCAAGAGACCATTCTTTCAGGGTGTGTGAGGAGAGGGGATTCAGAGCACCACCTAAACAAGCTTCGGAGACGAGCACGAGCCACAGCCATCAGCGCAGACACCATAGACGGGCATGAAATGCTAAGGCTGCTACTGCAGCCACCAAGAAACCTGTGTGCAAGCACAGGTCACTGTCCACATCTCCCTTCCCAGGAGCCTATGCACCCTGCCACTGCCGGGGTCCCATGATTCAGGGACAACTTCCCTGGGAGGACACACAGTATGCCTCAAGCTGTTGCAACGTCACGCTGGCCTCTGCCACCGCAGGCTCGGCCCGCATTTTGTACCCCTCCCTCCCCCCAGCCTGAGCGAGCCAGAGCCCCCAAATCAGCTGCTCCTTTAACCCTGTCCTACCTGGGCAAAGAACAGATGCCCTCAGGCGACCTACATGCAAAGGCAGGGCCAAATCCAAAGCTGAACCTCAGCAGCTGTGCAAACAAAGAAGAGAAAGGGAAATCTCTCCCAGCAGCCTCAGGAGCAGCGGATTAAATATCCACAATCAAGTTGATCTACCCTGCATCTCTGGAATACCTGAAGAGACAACGAATCATCCAAAAATTGAGGTGGTGGACTTTGGGATTAACTGTAGACTTGGGGTTTCCTTTCTGCATACAATTCGTTTCTGGTTTTAGGTTTATTTTAGTTTAGTATTTAGAGCTTATTATCATTGGTAGATTTGTTTATTGATTTGGTTGCTCTCTTTCTTTTCTTAATGGATATATACTTTTTTTCCTTTTTCTCTATTTGTGTGTATGTTTCTTTGTGTGATTTTGTCTGTATAGCTATGCTTTTACCATTTGTCCAAGGGTTCTGTCTGTGCACTTTTTTGTGTGTTTTTTTGTTTTTTGGATATATTTAGCACTTGTTATCATTGGTGGATTTGTTTTTTGGTTTGGATGCTCTCTTCTGTCTTTTTTTTTTTATTACTTTTTAGTTGCTTATATTTTTAATTTTTAATTTTTTTATTTTAATACCTTTATTTTGTTTTATCTTCCTTCCTTCCTTCCTTCCTTCCTTCCTTCCTTCCTTCCCTCCCTCCCTCCCTTCCTTCCTTCCTTCTTTCTTTCTTTCTTTCTTTCTTTCTTTTCTTTTCTTTCTTTCTTTTTCTCCCTTTTCTACTGACCGTGTGGCTGACAGGGTCATGGTTCTCCAGCTGGGTGTCAGGCCTGAGCCTCGGAGGTGAGAGAGCTGAGTTCAGGACATTGGTCCACCAGAGACCTCCCGTCTCCACGTAATATCAAACGGTGAAAGCTCTCCCAGAGATCTCCATCTCAAGGCTAAGACTCAGCTCCACTCAACTTCCAGGAAGCTACAGTGCTGGACAACCCATGCCAAACAACTACCAAGATGGGAACACAAACCCACCCATTAACAGAGAGGCAGCCTAAAATCATAATAAGGTCACAGACACCCCAAAACACACCACCAGACGCGGTCCTGCCCACCAGGAAGGCAAGATCCAGCCTCATCCACCAGAACACAGGCACCAGTCTCCTCCACCAGGAAGCCTACACAACCACGGAACCAAACTTACCCACAGAGGGAAGACACCAAAAACAACAGGAACTACAAACCTGCAGCCTGCTAAAAGGAAACCCCAAACACTGTAAGTTAAGCAAAATGAGAAGACAGAGAAACACACAGCAGATGAAGGAGCAAGGCAAAAACCCACCAGACCAAACAAATGAAGAGGAAATAGGCAGTCTACCTGAAAAAGAATTCAGAGTGATGATACTAAAGGTGATCCAAAATCTTGGAAATCGAATGGAGAAAATACAATAGACGTTTAACAAGGACCTACAAGAACTAAAGAGCAAACAAACAATGATGAACAACACATTAAATGAAATTAAAAATTCTCTAGAAGGAATCAATAGCGGAATAACTGAGGGAGAAGAACAGATAAGTGGCCTGGAAGATAAAATAGTGGAAATAACTACTGCACAGCAGAATAAACAAAAGAGAATGAAAAGAACTGCAGACAGTCTCAGAGACCTCTGGGACATTAAACACACCAACATTCGAAGTGTAGGGGTCCCAAAATAAGAAGAGAATAAAAAAGCACTGAGAAAGTATTTGAAGAGATTATAGTTGAAAACTTCCTTAATATGGGAAAGGAAATAGTCAATCAAGTCCAGGAACTGCAGAGAGTCCCATACAGGATAAATCCAAGAAAAAACATGCTGAGACACATATTAATCAAACTATCAAAAATTAAATACAAAGAAAAAATATTAAAAGCAGTAAGGGAAAAGCAACAAATAACACACAAGGGAATCCCCATAAGGTTGACAGCTGATCTTTCAGCAGAAACTCTACAAGCCAGAAGGGAGGGGCAGGACATATTTAAAGTGATGAAAGGGAAAAATCTACAACCAAGATTACACTACCCAGCAAAGATTTAATTCAGATTCGATGGAGAAATTAAAACCTTTACAGACAAGCAAAAGCTAAGAGAATTCAGCACCACCAAACCAGCTTTACAATAAATGCTAAAGGGGCTTCCCTGGTGGCGCAGTGGTTGAGAGTCCGCCTACCAATGCAGGGGACATGGGTTCGTGCCCCGGTCTGGGAGGATCCCACATGCCGCGGAGCGGCTGGGCCCATGAGCCATGGCCACTGAGCCTGCGCGTCCGGAGCCTGTGCTCCACAACGGGAGAAGCCACAACAGTGAGAGGCCCGCATACCGCAAAAAAAATATAAATAAATAAAATAAATGCTAAAGGAACTTCTCTAGGCAGGAAACACAAGAGAAGGAAAAGACTGACATTAACACGTGCAAAGCAATTAAGAAACTGGTAATAGGAACATACATATCGATACTACCTTAAATGTAAATGGATTAAATGCTCCAACCAAAAGACAGTGACTGGCTGAATGGATACAAAAACAGGACCTGTATATATGCTGTCTACAAGAGACTGACTTCAGACCTGGGGACACACACAAACTGAAAGTGAGGGGATAGAAAAAGATATTCCATGCAAATGGAAATCAAAAGAAAGCTAGAGTAGCAATTCTCATATCAGACAAAATAGACTTTAAAATAAAGAGTATTACAATAGACAAAGAAGGACACTACATAATGATCAAGGGATCAATCCAAGAAGATGATATAACAATTGTTAACTATTTATGCACCCAACATAGGAGCACCTCAATACATAAGGCAAATACTAACAGCCATAAAAGGGGAAATCGACAGTAACACAATCATAGTAGGGGACTTTAACACCCCACTTTCACCAATGGACAGATCATCCAAAATGAAAGTAAATAAGGAAACACAAGCTTTAAATGATACATTAAACAAGATGGACTTAATTGATATTTATAGGACATTCCATCCAAAAACAACAGAATAGACATTTTTCTCAAGTGCTCGTGGAACATTCTCCAGGATAGGTCATATCTTGGGTCACAAATCAAGCCTTAGTAAATTTAAGAAAATTGAAATCGTATCAAGTATCTTATCTGACCACAATGCTATGAGACTAGACATCAATTACAGGAAAAAAATATGTAAAAAAATACAAAAACATGGAAGCTAAACAATGCACTACTAAGTAACTGAGAGATCACTGAAGAAATCAAAGAGGAAATCAAAAAATACATCAAAACAAATGACAATGAAAACATGACGACCCAAAACCTACAGGATGCAGCAAAGGCAGTTTTAAGAGGGAAGTTAATAGCAATACAATCCTACCTCAAGAAAGAAGAAAAATGTCAAATAAACAACCTAACCTTACACCTAAAGCAATCAGAGAAAGAAGAACCCAAACAACCCGAAGTTAGCAGAAGGAAAGAAATCATAAAGATCACATCAGAAATAAATGAAAAAGAAATGAAGGAAACGATAGCAAAGATCAATAAAACTAAAAGCTGGTTCTTTGAGAAGATAAACAAAGTTGATAAACCATTAGCCAGACTCATCAAGAAAAAATGGGAAAAGACTCAAATCAATAGAATTAGAAATGAAAAAGGAGAAGTAACAACTGACACTGCAGAAATACAAAGGATCATGAGAGATTACTACAAGCAACTCTATGCCAATAAAATGGACAACCTGGAAGAAATGGACAAATTCTTAGAAAAGCACAACCTTCCAAGACTGAACCAGGAAGAAACAGAAAATATAAACAGACCAATCACAAGCACTGAAATGGAAACTGTGATTAAAATCTTCTAACAACAAAATTCTATCAAACATTTAGAGAAGAGCTAACACCTATCTTTCTCAAACTCTTACAAAATACAGCAGAGGGAGGGACACTCCCAAAGTCATTCTACGAGGCCACCATCACCCTGATACCAAAACCAGACAAAGATGTCACAAAAAAAGAAAACTACAGGCCAGTATCACTGGTGAAGAGATGTAAAAATCCTCAACAAAATACTAGCAAACAGAATCCAGCAGCACATTAAAAGGATCATACACCATGGTCAAGTGGGATTTATCCCAGGAATGCAAGGATTCTTCAATATACGCAAATCAGTCAATGTGATACATACACCATATTAACAAACTGAAGAAGAAAAACCATATGATCATCGCAATAGATGCAGAAAAATCTTTCAACAAAATGCAACACCCATTCATGATAAAAAAAACCCTCCAGAAAGCAGGCAGAGTGGTAATTTACGTCAGCATAATAAAGGCCATATATGACAAACCCACAGCCAACATCGTTCACAATGGTGAAAAACTGAAACCATTTCCACTAAGATCAGGAACAATACCAGGTTGCCCAATCTCAACACTATTATTCAACATAGTTTTGGAAGTTTTAGCCACAGCAATCAGAGAAAAAGAAATAAAAGGAATGCAAATCAGAAAAAAAGATGTAAAAGTGTCACTGTTTGCAGATGACATGATGCTATACATGGAGAATCCTAAAGGTGCTATCAGAAAACTACTAGAGCTAATCAATGAATTTGGTAAAGTAGTAAGATACAAAACTAATACACAGAAATCTCTTGCATTCCTATGCAATAATGATGAAATATCTGAAAGAGGAATTAAGGAAACACTCCCATTTACCACTGCAACAAAAAGAATAAAATACCTAGGAATAAACCTACCTAAGGAGACAAAAGACCTGTATGCAGAAAACTATAAGGCACTGATGAAAGAAATTAAAGACGATACAAACAGATGGAGATATATACCACATTCTTGAATTGGAAGAATCAACAATGTGAAAATGACTATGCTACCAAAAGCAACCTACAGATTCAATGCAATCCTTATCAAACTACCAATGGCATTTTTCACAGAACTAGAACAGAAAATTTCACAATTTTTATGGAAACACAAAAGACCCCGAATAGCCAAAGCAATCTTGAGAAAGAAAAACAGAGCTGGAGGAATCAGGCTCCCTGACTTCAGACTATACTACAAAGCTACAGTCAGTGAGAGAGTATGATACTGTCACAAAAACAGAAATATAGGTCAATGGAACAGGATAGAAAGCCCAGAGATAAACCCACACACATATGCTCTCCCTATTTTTGATAAAGGAATCAGGAATATACAATAGAAAAAAGACAGCCTCTTCAGTAAATGGTGTTGGGAAAACTGGACAGCTACGTGTAAAAGAATGAGATTAGATCACTCCCTAACACCACACACAAAAATAAACTAAATGGATTGAAGACCTAAATGAAGGCAAGACACTATAAAATTCTTAGAGGAAAACATAGGATGAACGCTCTTTGACATAAATCACAGCAAGATCCTTTTTGACCCACCTCCTAGAGAAATGGAAATAAAAACAAAAATAAACAAATGGGACCTAATGAAACTTAAAAGCTTTTGCACAGCAAAGGAAACCATAAACAAGACTAAAAGGCAACCCTCAGAATGGGAGAAAACATTTGCAAAGGAAGCAACTGACAAAGCATTAATCTCCAAAATATATAAACAGCTCATGCAGCTCAATATTTAAAAAACAAACAACCCAATCCAAAAATGGGCAGAAGACCTACATAGACATTTCTCCAAAGAAGACATACAGATGGCCAAGAAGCACATGAAAAGCTGCTCAACATCGCTAATCATTAGAGAAATGCACATCTAAACTACAATGAGGTAGGAATGTAAACTGATACAGACACTATGGAGAACAGTATGGAAGTTCCTTAAAAAACTAAGAATAGAACTACCATATGACCCAGCAATCCCACTACTGGGCATATAACCTGAGAAAACCATAATTCAAAATGAGTCAGGTACCGAAATGTTCATTGCAGCTCTATTTACAATAGCCGGTCATGGAAGCAACCTAAATGCCCATCGACAGACGAATGGATAAAGAAGATGTGGTACATATATACAATGGAATATTACTCAGCCATAAAAAGGAA
>NW_006773141.1:600060-634934 GCF_000442215.2 Lipotes vexillifer | reverse complement strand
GGGCGGGGGGGTGGGGTCTGATGAATTGGGCGATTGGGATTGACATGTATACACTGATGTGTATAAAACTGATGACTAATAAGAATAAATATAAAATAGTTTTTAATAAAATAAAATATATAAAAAATAAATTAATTAATTAAATTAAATTTTAAAAAAACGTGCTTGGCATTTATGTCTCCTTTATATTAAAGTTAGAGTATTATAGTACTTTTAAAAATTTGCCCGTTGGTTCTATTATCTATAAATTTTATCTCAGGATATTAAATGAGACATTAAAATATTTAATATTAAAATAGATTGTTAGGTTCGACTGAGTTGAGAAACACTAACTTAGAATCTATCCTGATTGATGAGCCTAATCCATATTCATGTCAAGGTTAGAAATGCAGTGCAGTCATTCCGTCTCTGAAATGACATGTTTCATTTTTGCCAAATTATGAACTTATCACAGTGTGCAGCATCATTTCTTAAACCTTGAAGAAAGCTTTCTTGTTTAAAAATTCAAGGACCTAATTTCCCACTTAATTGTTTTTCATAATCATTGAACAGGATTCATGTATACTGATTCTACCACTCTTCATTGTTATAGCTTGTGCCATCTCAAAGAAGAAATTGTCAAAACACATATAGTATATTCATTAAGCATCTATAAAATGTGATTTATGTTCACACTTTTACTAGAGAACCCCAGTTATTAATGATGCTTTCAAGACTACTACAGTCTATTGCCAAAATCAGAGCCCTGTGAGCTACAATCGCTTCCTCTAATTTTCAGATTGTGGTATCCCAAGCTTAAAATGTAAGACTCTCATTGAGATTTAACTAATAATCCCATTCTTGGGGAAATAAAGAAGTCTTTGTTATTAATGACTTATGATAGCTTAAATTCTCCTTTAAAATGACCTTCAGAAGTTTTTGGAAGTTCTACCTGGAAGTCAGATTCAGCTATATGCTTATCAAAACCACTTAAGGAAGTCATCTTCTTAAGTGAAGCATGAAACTTCAGAAAGAATACAAGAGGAGTGGTAAATATAGGAAGGGGCCACCCTCCTGGCCAGCCAAATGAACTAAATTAATTCTGGATGAATCAGTAGGTTGAGGCAGCCGTGTGTAACCCAATTTCATCTGCCAGAAATATCTCCCCACAATGTCATCTGAATCCACTTAAGCTATTCAAGTCTACAGTAGGCATTCTCCTCATTGTGTTGTCATGGACTCTTGAAAGCCTAATTAGAATGCAGCATAATAACCAACCAACCAACAAGTAAAAATTAGAAAAATTCTCCCTCCAACATTTGTTTTCTCGGTACTACTATCACCATTGACCTAATAAGTTTAGAGCATAGTGTAGTGCTCATTTCTTTGTTACCATTTCACATAACATCTACCTCATTCCTACTTCCATTAGTTATTGAAACAAAAAATCCCTATCCCATTTCCCCCTTTAAATTTATCCTCTTACATCTCCAAATAAATCTCACATTGTGTCACTTTTCTGACACCTACAAAGTCAAAACCTCTGAAACTGACATTATTGAACAAGTTGGACTCAGTGGGTTGACATCCTGAAACAGCTTTATTTAACTCACACTGCTTTTTTTTTTTTACATAGCTTTAATGATGTTTAAGTCACATACCACACAATTCATTTAAAGCATACTATTCAACCCTAAAAGAGACCTCGTACCTATAAGCAGTCAATCCAAATCCCCAGCTCCAGTCCTAAGCAATACTAATATACTTCCTGTCTCTATAAATCTGCCTTTTCTGGACATTTAATATAAATGCAATCATACAATATGTAGTCTTTTGTGGCTGAGTTCTTTTACTTAGCATAATGTTTTCAATATTCATCCATGTTGTAACATGTATTGGTACTTCATTCCTTTTTACAGATAAATAATATTCTACTATATGGATATATCACACTTTGTGTATCCATTAATTAATTGATGGGCTTTGGGTTGGCCTTTATAGATAATGCTGCTATGAACACTTATGTACAAGTTTGGATGTGGACATAAGTCTTCATTTCTCTTTAGTATATACCTAGGGTATATTGCTGAGTCATATGGTAACTCTATGTTTAACTATTTGAGAAACTGCCAAAAATTTTTCTCAAGTAGTGGCACAATTTTATATTCCCACTAGCAACGTACAAGGGTGCCAATTTCTATACATCCATGCCAAATCTTGTTAATGTCTTTTTTATTACAGTGATCACATAGGAGTAAAGTGGTATCTCATTGTGGTTTTGACTTCCATTTCCCTAATGACTAAGGATGGTGAGCATCTTTTCATGTTCTTATTGGCCATGTGTACATCTTCTTTGGAGAAATATCTACTGAACTTCTTTTCTCATTTTTAATTGGGTTATTTTTCTTTCTAATGAGTTGTAAGAGTTGTTTATATATCTCAGACACCAGACCCTTATCAGATACATGATTTACAGATATTTTCTCCCATTCAGTGGATTTTCTTTTCACTTCCTTGATGATGTCCTTTGAAGCAAGAGTTTTTTATTTTAATGTAGTCCAATTTATCTATTTTTTTGTCATTTGTGTTTTGATATCATATCTGAGAAACCATTACCTAACCCAAGCTCATGAAGATTTACTCCTGTGTTTTCTTCTAAGAGTTTTATAGTTTTATCTCTTACATTTGGGTCTATGATCTATTTTGAGTAAATTTTTTGTATGCCTTATTCTAAAAGTGGTCATAGTTTCTTCAGGGTAGAAAAACTTTAACAGCAAATGTAGCATCCCTTAAAAGTGCTAATCGTGGTGTGTTACCATTCAATGTTTACCTTAAGAACCTAAATTCAGGGGTTCCATTTTGACTGCCACAGATAGTTTTAGGAATCATGATAGGGGCCACTAAGCTCCACATGCTTATGTGGTGCACTAAGAGGAATCATTGGCTATCTACATGATATTGGGCAAGTCATTCTCTGGCCTTCAATTTCCTCAGTAAAATGGAGATATAAGAGGGCTCTTAAAGGGTTGTAATAGAAAATAGGTATAAAATGCACGTCAAGTGCTCAGCATGGTACTTGGCACATAGTAAGCATATTATATCTCTTTAATAATAACATTCTTATTATTTGTATTATGAATATTATTTTTACTATCTCATTTAATCTCCACACCAAACTCTCTTGCAGCCAGTTTGTACCAGTCAAAGTCTAGTCAGGAAAACAAGTATTTCAATAGAGGTAATTTAATACAGGGAATTAGGCACAGAGGTGCTAGAGAGACTGACACAAGGGCAAGGTGAGAAACCCAGAGAATAAAAACTATAGAAAGCTCCTGCCAACTCTAAAGCTGGAGGAATTAAAAGAAGAAATTATTTTAGTTGATCTCAGAAAACAGGGTTGGCAAGAGAGCTTGGAAACTTGGAATAGATGATGTCTGAGAGGCTATCCAAGCAAGGACTGGCAAAATGGGGAAGGCAGCTACTATGGAGGGGAGGGCCCAGGTAGAACAGGAACCAGAGAAAAGAAAATGCCCCTCAGAAGCTTCAACAAGAGAAGATATGCAGGCTCCACTGGAGCCGCCACCCTAAGTAGAGAAAGAGGGAAGAGATATTCTGCTTTCTCCCCTAGTCCTGTCGTCCAGGGTCCCATCAGTGCTACCCATTTGGCTAAACCTAATCAAAAGCAAGGTTGCCTAGGAAATATGGTATGCCAAGGTCAGGCCCTGAGGAACAGAGGAAAGAAGGGCGGAGAATGGATCTGAGAGAAAACATGCAGACAGCTGGCACAGAGACTCTGTGTAAGAATCTTGTCTCATATCATTGCAGGGTCAGGATTAAGCTAGTTAATGCTCTCTTTCTATCATAATTTAAAACCTCTCTAGAATCCTTAAGGAAAAAGGCATTGGAGGATGCCTGGAGTAACCCCAGGAACAGTAATTTAGATAGTAATTAATTTAGTAATTGAGGTAGCACTCTCTTTAATAGAGGCTCAGATTGTTTTTACTAGTGCCAAAATCATACAAATCATACATCTAATCTGATTATTTCTGCTGTTGCTTAGAAGTTCCAATTATAGTTACAACAACATGTACACAGGGAGAGAGACAGGAACAGAGGAAGAGATACCTCAAGTATAGTGAGTTAATAATTTTACTCAGTTTATGGTACATTGTCCCACACAAGGACCCAGTTTTGTCTTTATTGGTGAAGTGAATGCTTGAACAATACCCCCTTTTCTCCGTACCCTACTCTCACTGTTCTCCTCTTGCCTTAGGTCTCCATTTAAATTATATCTTTATATATGTTCTTGCAAAATGTATAGTGTTTTGTACGTACACATTTTTAACGTGTGTAAAAGTAAGTTTTAGTTCTCTGTTTATTAATCTTTGTCACTAACCTCCATTGATGCATTTAAGATCTACACAAGTTGCTCTTTGTACATTCAAGTGTCGCTTCTAACTACTTGCAGTATTTTAAGTTGTGCATCATCCACATTTTACCTGAACAATCTCCCAGGGATTGACATGCAGACTACCTGCATCTCCCAGGCATACAGTCAGCACTTCAATAAACGTCCTGTACACGTACCCTTATGTACCTTTATGAAAATTCCACTGGAATACAAAGACAGTTGCGAAATTGTGAAAGCTTAGGTATGCATATATCTAATTTCACTAAGTAGTGCAGGTTGCTCTCCTGAATGGCTGCAGTGGTCTACAGTTTCAAAAGCAATTATGAGAATTTCTATGTCCCCGAATCTCTGACTGCGCTTGGCATAATCCACATTTCCAATTATGGCCAGTCTAATAGGTACAGAGTGATCCTGTTTCCTTTTTATTTCTTTTTTTCTAATTAACAATAATGTAGATAATCTTATCACATGCTTGTTACTTTTGGGGGCTTTCTTTTCAGTAAACTGCTTCTTTACATTTTGGTCCATTATCTTTTATAATTGGTGTTATTTGCAGGAGATCATTTTATATAAAAGATAAAACCCATTATGATTTTAGATATTACAACTATATTTTTCCATTTTGTCATAAGTGAATTAAATTTGTCAAGTGTTCTTCTCTGAATAGAAATCCTTAATCTTTATATAATCAAATTTATAAATTTTTTGCCTTATGGTTGGTATTTCTGAAGTTTTAAGGTGTACTTACTTGCCTCTGAATCATGCCCATTTACCTTTTCTTCTATTATTGTTTTACCATTCAAATTTTGGCCTTTATTCTAGTTATAATCCACCTTTCCATGTGGTAGGAGATAATAATCCAGTTTTATTTTACTCTATGTAGTCATCTGGTCTGCCCAACACCATCTATTAAAGAACATTTTCCCCATTGATGTATGTGTCACACCTATGTCAAGTTCCTATCTTTGTCTGTCTCTGAACACACTTGGGTGCTTCATTTGCTGAGCTTTTCTTGCTTTGACAGCACACTCTATTTCTGTGACTTTATGTCTTAAAATCTGGTAGGGTAGTCCTCCATTTTTACTTTTATTTTAAAAGACTGACCTAGGTATTCCTGGATTTGCTTTTATCCATATACATTTTAGAGCAGAAAGTGAGTTTATCACATTCCTCAACAACATACTGTAATTTTTTTGGAATATTATTGAATTTATGAATTAATTTGGGGAGAATGAATATCTTCCTAATATGTCATCCCAATCAAGAGCATGGAACATTTTGGTCCTTAATAAGTTTTAAAGTTTCTTTATAAAGATCTTATTTGTTCTTTTTTAAACTAATTCTTATATTATTAATGGAAAGTTGTTCTTTTATCATATGTTCTAATTAACTATTTCTGATCATTATTATGGGCCGATCTTATCAGCAACACAGAAGCTGAACTTTTAAAAAAATTATTAATTCTCATAGTTTGTCTGGAGTCTGTTGGTTCTTCTAAGTAAATCATTTCATCCACCAAAAAATGCCAGTTTTACTGTGCTATCTTCCAATCTTTTTTTTTTTTAAGATTTATTTTATTATTTATTTATTTTTGGCTGAGTTGGGTCTTAGTTGAGGCACGTGGGATATTCGTTGAGTCATGCGGGATCTTTCGTTGCGGCACGTGGGCTTCTCTCTAGTTGTGCCACGTGGGTTTTCTCTCTCTAGCTGTGGCATGCAGGCTCCACGGCGTTTGGGCTCTGTAGCTGTGGCACCCAGGTTCCAGAGTGCATGGGCTCTGTAGTTTGTAGCACACAGGCTCTCTAGTTGAGGCACCTGAGCTCAGTAGTTGTGGCACGTGGGCTTAGTTGCCCTGTGGCATCTTATTTCCCCGACCAGGTGTCAAACCTGCGTCCCCTGCATTGGAAGGCAGATTCTCTACCACTGGACCACAAGAGAAGTCCCTCTTCCAATCTTTACATGTGTTTTTCTTTTTTTTTAATATTGGCTAGTTCTTCCTGTCCTAGATTAAAATGTAGTAGTAATAGTAGACATCCTTGCCTTATTCCAAAGCATAAAGAGAATGCATTAAAGTTACTTCCGTAAGTATAATATTTGCTGTAGGATGTTGGAATACAAATTTACCAAGATAAGGAAGTTCCTTTATATTCCTGGCTTGATAGTAGTATCAATTTTAAGTTGATGAAGAACTGTATCAAATATTCTGAATTGGTTGAGATAACTGTATGAATCCTCCTTTAATCTACTAATGTGGAAAACGACATTGATAGATTTTCTGATGTCAGACATTCTTGCATTTCTGGGATAACCTTACTTGATTATCTTGTATTGTTTTAACATACTATTAGATTTAATATTTTATCTGGGATATTGGCAACTATATAAGATAAAGGGAAATTGTTGTTATCTGATTTTGGAATCAGGATTGAACCATCATCATAAAATTACCTGGGCCTAAGTGCTTTGGTTTTTATACTGTGGTCCATGAGACAAGTGAAGAAATAACTGATCTTCAAACGTTTGGTAGAACTCATATGTAAAACCATCCAGTCCTGGAGTTTTTTGAGAGAAGAGGGCTTAACAACCATTTCTATTTCTTTGATTCTTATTGGCCTATTGAAAATTCTCTATTTTTTCTTTCACCAATTTGGACATTTTACATTTTTCTAAGAAATAACACACTTAAACCATACTTTCAACTATATTAGCATATATTTGCACATGCAGATATTTTCTAAATTATTTATTGCATATAGATTTTTTCTCATTATGCATTTTGTTTATTTATATCCTCTCTTTTTCCCTCTTGACTACACTGCCAAAAGTCTGCCTACTTTATTAATCTTTTCAAAGTATAAGCTTTGATTATGTTTATCTTCTCTATTAATGTTAGTCATTATTTGATTGATTTCTACCCTTTTACTTTTTTTTCCTTTTACTTCTTGCTATTAGCAAACTACTTGTTATGTTTTTAGCATTTATTAACATTTTAAATTTACCAACAAAAAAGGTGAAACTATAAAATTTCCTCTACACACATTTGTAGCTGTGTCCTATGCATTGTGACATATACTATTTTGACTGGCTTTCACTTCTGAATGTTTCTTATATCCTTTTATAATTTCATTTTATTCAAAATATTACTTTTGGAATATGTTTTAGTATTGATACTTTCCAAAAAGATGGTACATTAAGTTAAACTTTCATTACTAATTTCTATTTTGTTACACTGTAATCAGAGAATATGATATTTGGACTTCATTAAGGCTTTCTAAACTTTGGTCTATTTTTTCATAACGTTTCCAATATTTACCAGGAAGAGTTCTATACATATCTAAAAATGAAACCGTAGTATTCAAGCCTTCAATAATCTCTGCTGATTTCCTGTTTGCTTGATCTGTTATTTTTTGAGAAGAATGTGTTATCAGTCTTCAGATCCACTTGATGATTTCATTTTTTAATGAAAAATTTATTTCAGATGTTGTTTCACATATTTTGAAGCTGTGGGTAAGGTATAGATATGTTTAGGATGATATATCTGTTATTTTTTCCCTTTAGAAGTACTGTATAAAATCTCTTCTTAAGTTCTCATGATGTATTTGGCTTAAATTTTATTTTGTCCATAATTGGAATCATTACTCAAGTTTCTTTTGATTGATATGTATCTTTTCCCATTTTAAAAAATGTGCAAACTTTCCATGACTTTTTACATTACATGCTTCTTCTATAGATTCTGCCTTTGAATCAGTGACTTTAAAGGATTTATATTTATACTGTATATGTTAGGACATATTTATTTGCCTCATTTCATATTTTTTCTTTGAATTTCTTTGTCATTTACTTTTACTCTCTTTCCAGCTTTCAGTTAGCTAGATTAAGATTTTTTTTTCTTGGTTTGAAATTTAAGCATTCTGTTTTGGAGAGATACACGCACCCCTATGTTCATAGCAGCACTATTCACAATAGCCAAGATATGGAAACAACCTAAATATCCATCAATGGATGAACAGATAAAAAAGATGTAATACACACACACACACACACACACACACACACACACACAATGGAATATTCAGCCACAGGAAAGGAGAATATCCTGCCATTTGTGACAACGTAGTTGTACCTGGAGGGTATTATATTAAGTGAGATAAGTCAGACAAAGACAATGCTGTATGATATCACTTATATGTAGAACCTTTAAAAAAAAAAAAGAGAGAGTTAAATGGTAGTCACCAGGGAATGGGAGGTGGGGGAATAAAAATTATGCTGTTTGTAGGTACAAAGCTGCAACAAGTAGTAAATAAGGCATAGTGATCTAGCACACAGTATAATTAATATAAATAACAATATTGTACTATAATTATATAATGTGATAAAACAGTTACCAAGGCAATCATATTACAATATACCTATCAAAGTAACACATTGTATACCTTAAATTTATACAATGTTAAATGTCAAATATATTCAGTTAAAAAATTAAAAGACAAATTTTAACATTCTATTTTGGCTTTACATTGTTTGCCCTGAAATTAAGATACACCCATATATTTGTTTAGCTCCACTGATATTTTAAGCCACACTGGTATCTCTATTGTCCCCATGAAAAACAAAGTGTATTAGCACACATTTACTCTCTTTGGTTCTCCACCTTAATGTAACAATAATGTCTAAAACTTTCTTTTAATTGTTCTAGAATTTTTCTTAGATGTCACATTTTCAGCAAATACTGGTTTACCCATGATTAACATACATTTTTCATCTTCTCCTGAATGTGTTTCTTTAATCACAACAAAGCATTTAAATACCAGTTTGTGGATGTCACTCATAACTAACATGACAGTTTGGTCAAAAAGTCCTAAAAGAGAATACCCTTTTTCAAGCAAAAAATAGTGCAGAAGCCAAAATAATAAGAAAATACTTTTTCAGTTGTTTCTAGCATTTCTTACAGTAAAAGTGAAGGATGCATTTTTATATAGTAAATAAAAGGTTAAACTCTCTCTTCCAAAAGTCATAAATTTCAGGCCTTGCTTTTCAAGAGATGAATTCAAGATTCTTTTGCAAAATTAAAAACAAATCCAAAGAACCTTCTACTATGATGGCAGATCTTTCAGCAGAATATGAACTGAAACTCAAACTTCTATATAAAGATGGGGCACACTAGTTGAATTGAGGTTTTGAATTAAAGTGGGTAAATTGAAGTAGGGGCAAACTAGGGGCATAAGCATTACAAATTTAGTATCCTGAAATAATAATGTTGTTCAAACAATAATCAAACTTCATTTAAAATTCAGAAATGTATAGGGATATAGAAAAATCACAAGAAGTCAACTGATGTAGTTATACTTTTTAGAAACAATAATTTAGAACAAATATACTAATTTTTATCAGTTTCAGAGACAAAGTTAGCTAATAAAATATATATCAGTGGGGACAGGGGGTATATGAGAACCCTGTACTTCCTACTCAATTTTCCTGTGAACTTAAAATTCTTTAAAAAATAGAGTCTATTAATTAAAAAAATAATAAATCGGTGACTGGCCTCATCATGCCAAATATCCTCACTAAAACTGGAACTAGAAATATCTTTAAAATAATCACATTATCCACTTTGCAAGAAAAGCAATTTAGTAACTCCTTCATTGATGTATACATACAAGAGTACTTTTCCTTAGAACAGGGATTACTATTGTAGAAATGAGTCTTCCTTTGTTGGGTATGCACAGATTAATGAAGATATGCTCATTTGTAAGATATTTCCTAATAACAATTATACCAAATTACTCTGGAGGATCCTGAGCAAACTACAATGGTCATAAAAGATATCTGCAATGAACACAGCACTAATCTGAAAAGATATCTGCACGCCTAGGTCCACTGCAGCATTACCTTGCCAGGATATGGAAGCTACCTAAGTGCCCATCAACAGATGAATACATAAAGAAGATGTGGTACATCTTCCGCCCACTTTCTGCTTGGGTTGTTTGTTTTTTTGCTATTGAGCTGCATGAGCTCTTTGTGTATTTTGGAGATTAATCCCTTGTCAGTTGCTTCTCCAAAGAAGAAATACAGATGGTTAAAAAGCACATGAAAAGATGCTCAACATCACTAATTATTAGAGAAATGCAAATCAAAACTACAATGAGGTATCACCTCACACCGTCAGAATGGCCATCATCGAAAAGTCTACAAACAATAAATGTTGGAGAAGATGTGGAGAAAAAGGAACCCTCCTATACTATTGGCGGGAATGTAAACTGGTACAGACACTATGTAGAACAGTAAGAAGGTTCCTTAAAAAACTAAAAACGGAGCTACCCTATGATCCAGCAATCTTTCTAATTTGAAAGATAGACGCACCCCAGTGTTCACTGCAGCACTATTTACAATAGCCAGGATGTGGAAGCAACCTAAGTGTCCATCAATAGAGGAATGGATAAAGAAGATACGGTACATATATACAATGGAATATTACTCAGCCATAAAAAGAACGAAATAATGCCATTTGCAGCAACATGGATGGACCTAGAGATTGTCATAATGAGCAAAGTAAATCAGGCAAAGACAAATATCACATGATATCGCTTACATGTGGAATCTAGAAAAAGGGTACAAATGAACTCATCTACAGAATAGAAATACAGATGTAGAAAATTTATTGTATTTATTTAAAATAAGGTGGTAAAGGGGGAGGGATCAATTGGAAGATTGAGATTGACACATACACACTACTATATATATAATAGATAACTAATAAGGACCCACTGTATAGCACAGGGAACTGTACTCAACACTCTGTAATGGCCTATGTGGGAAAAGAATCTAAAAAAGATTGGATATATATGTATACGTATAACTGATTCACTTTGCTGTACATCTGAAACTAACATAACACTGTAAATTCACTATACCCCAATAAAATTTTTTTAAAAGGTGTGATATATGTATATATCACACATATATATACACACACACAGTGGAATACTACTCAACCATAAAAAGATGAAATCTTCCCATTTTTGACATGGATTGACATTGAGGGTATTATGCTAAGTAAAGTAAGTCAGGCAGAGAAAGACAAATACCATATGATTTCACTCATAAGTGGAATCTGAAAAACTAAAGGAACAAACAAAACCAAACAAAGGCAAACACACAGATATAGAGAACAGATTGGAGTTACCAAAGGGAAGAGTGGGGGAAGGGCAAAATGAGTAAAGGGGGGTCAGCTGTACGGTGATGGATGGAAACTAAACTTTTGGTGGTGAACACGCTGTACTACATACAGAAGTTGAATTATAATGTTGTACACATGAAAAATGTAATGTTACAAACCAATGTTACCTCAATTATATATATATATATAAAGCTGCAGTATTTACTACTTCTTAAGTAAAAATCTGTTAACTTATTTCCACAGATTCAAGTTCTCTCAGTATACAGCAGCTTTAAATAATCTCTATAACCAAAATCCTATATTGTTAACCCAGGCCCCATCAAGTTTAAGCTTATGTGATTATATTTATTTTGGCAGTAAGCCCTTGGACTCACTACCCATTATGCTGTGCATATTCAATATTTTAAAAGAGGCTTGTTTTCTAGCCTAAAGAAAAAGAAGTCGTAGATTTAAATTCTATGTCCACGATCTGGACTCTAGGTTTTCCTCCATCACAGTGGATGTTTTGGTGTAGGGAGTCTTGTTGCATATGTGTGAACCCTGGTCACAGTATTTACCTGCAGTGTTACTCAGGAAAACGTTATTTAACACTCCGAGCTTCAATTTCCTCTTCTGTTAAAAATAGCTGACACTAAAATTGTTCTTTCTATGTGCCAAGAATTCTTATGCATGTATAATTTGACCTTCATAATAAACCCATTCTTAGATCCTATTTTTATTCTCATTTTTTAATAACGGGTACTGAAACTCTGCTTCTCAAGTGCCTTGCCCAAGATCACACACTTGGTTAGTGGCCTGCATTGATACTGAGGCAGTCTGATTTCAGAGTCAACTTAATCTATCCTACAAGGTTGTTGTGAAGATTAAATGATATAAACTCTGTAAAACATTCACACCAGTTATAGGCATCTAATAATTACTGATTAAATGTTAACTATTAGTCAAGTATAATAGTATGTGTGTGCAAGGGATTGGAGGGTTAGGTTTCAAGTCTAGACCTGTCATACAAAACAGAGTACATTAATTCATATAGACATATATTTTCATCTTTCTATGCTAAGATATTAATTTGTTATAATTAAGAATTTAAATTATAGTTTCTGTAAGCATTTTTTGATATTTCTTCATTTTAAAAAATTTCCAAGGTACCATTAAGAAATGGAGACCCATACAATGGAATACAATTTGGCAATAAAAAGGAATAAAGTGTTTATACATGCTGCAACACGGATGAACCTCGAAAACATTATGCTAAGTGAAAGAAGTCAGACACAAAGACAACATATTATATGAGTCCACTTATATGAAAAATCCATAAAAGTAAAATCTATAGGCACAGAAAGTAGATCAGTGGTTGCCTGGGACTGAGGGTAGGAATGGGAGTGAATGTAAGTGGGCACAAGGTTTCTCTTGAGGGTGATAGAAATGTTCTAAAATTAGATTGTGGTGGAAGTTACATAACTTTGTGAGTATACTAAAATTCAATGAATTTTACAATTAAAATAGGTGAACTTTATGTTATGTATATTGTATTCCAAAACAGCTGTTAATGAATATGGAAGTAACCTATGTCTCTCTCAGCCTCTGTGAGCACCTGTAATTAAATATTTGGGTGCCATTAAGCAATTCCCTTCTTCTATATCCTCATTCTATCTAGCAGACAACTTCCTCATCTTTTTCTTCATTTTTAAAACAAGTTTATTGTGGTATAATTAACATATAAAAACTGGACATATTTAACACATACAATTTGATGAGTTTGGACATACACAACACAGTACCGTTAACCATAGGCGCTATGTTGTACAGCAGGTCTCTAGAACTTAATCATCTTGTATAACAAAACTTTATACCCAGTGAATGGTGACTCCCTAGTTCTTCCCCACAGCCCCTGGAAACCACAATTTGACCCTCTGTTTCTATTAGTTTCACCATTTTAGATAGCTCATGTAAGTGGAAGCATGCCATATTTGTCCTTCCACTTAGCATAATTTCCTCCAGGTTCATCCATGCTGTCACATATGGCAGCATTTCCTTCTTTTTTAAGGCTGAGTAGTATCCCATTGTATATATGTACCACATTTTCTTTATCCATTCATCTGTAAATGGACATTTACTTCCTCGTCTAACAGTCTTATCCTTGATGACTAAAGCCATGTCTGTTTTTGCTTATTATTATATCTCCATTAAGCACTCCCCAAACATCTGTTTAATAAATGAACAAAAGGGATTACTTTTCTTTTAGATATATATGTAATCCTCTGAATAAGCCCTGAGTTTTGAGCAATCTAGATTCATTTCACACATGTGAAGACAAAGGCTGAGGCAGATTAAATAACTGGAATTGAATCAAGTAAGTAGTAAATATGGGGAGGTAGGATTTAGCCTAAGCATGATCAACTATGTCTAAATTATAACTGAACAAAAGTCTTCTGTGTATCCTTCTTCCAGCCCAGGATTGACAGCCTCTGCAGGAAAGATATATATCTTTAGTTTATACTTTTGAAGGCGGTACAATTTGGCTTTAATTTTCCCTGAAGTGCAGAATCCACTTGTCTATCAGTACCATACACACACACACACACACACACACACACGTGTGTGTGTGTGTGTGTGTGTGTATAAATATAGTTCCCCAAGCCTGACAGAGGCTTTATTAATCTATGTCCGATCATGAGCGCAAGGCCACCATCCTCTAACATCTGAACAGAAAAATGACGTGAGCTTTCAAAGAGATTTTAAAAATTATAAAGCTTACATGTCCTGAAAGTATTGATAATGCACATTTCTTTAGTGCGTATTTTTTAAACAAATAGTTTAGGAATTTTTATGGAAATTATTCTTGCAATAAATAAGCAGGAATCATTACCAGCTTTGGCTAAGAGATTAAACTTCTGTAGAAGGGTAAGAATAAATGTACAAGGAAATATAGTTATTTCTACTCTGGGGTATGGACAGTGAGTATTAACATCATTTGGAATCAATTAAAAACAAAAATCATGTATCTATAGATATATAACATTGGGCTTTCCAAAGAAAATAAAATACAGTTCGGATGTGAAAGAAAGTGAGGACAAATATACAATTTAGAATCGACCCTTCTATTACAGACATCTCCAAAAATGAGAATCACATTCTTTATTTAGAAATCTAGCACCATGTGGATTTCCCCACCTCACTGAGTTTATCTCAACTCCCTTTTAAATACATTTTAAAAGCTAATAGAAAAATAAAGGAAAGAGATGCTGAGATCATTAACATGAAATGGCATTTCCAGAATTCCAGATGATCAAGTAATCCAAACAAGGTGGTCTAGATAAGAATAAGAAACGAAATTTCCCTGTATTTTACCTATATGAATAAGAAGGGTAGCCTTTACACATTTAATGAATACCCAGTAATTTGACCAAACGCAGAGGTTAAGTCCTCTTATCTATTACATCAAACCAGATATTTTTATTTTTAATCAAACTCTTGTATGTCTACAAAGACATAAATGACATACATGATTTCAGGTAACTTTCTATAATAAATCTATAGTCAATGTTCCAGAACTGGCTGGTATAAGATCTTAATGCATAACCAGCCAAGAATATTTTCCTTCTTAGTGTTTCTAGAGTACATACCTCCTGTATCACTTACCACATAGTGTTTGCAATCATTCTTTATATTGCCGTCTAGTGTTTTATTCATTCTTGTACGGTGATTTATCATCCATTGTCACAACTTATGCCCAGTCTAGACTGACACTTCTTATGGAAAAGGACTGGGTATTATATTTCTAAGTGTCCTCTACTGCCTCAAAACTAGGTGCTGCATACACGGCAGGCCATCAATAATATTTTTTGAATGATTGCAGGGAGGTAGCTTTGCTGAGCATTCCTGTTCAATTGCCTGAGAGAGGGTGAACTGATGCTGTGACCCTTTTATAATATATAAAAGATATTCTCCATTTGTAGTTGCATGTGCAATAGAAAAGTACATTCTTCATGGTTCCCCCCCCCCTTATTCTGATGCTGTTCTTGTTTAAAAATCAAAGAAATTTACTTTAGATATTTGCTTATTTGGAAAAAAATATTTCTGACATACTGATCTGAGAATAATTAAAACATTCGAATTCATTTCAAGCCAAATTAGAGAACTGACTACTCTGTTTAATTGAGACTTACTTGTACATTTTAGTGCACATTTATTAAAACTCTTTTTCATGTCTGTAGTGTGGATATTATGGAATCAAATGTTCTACCTAGAAAAATGTCAATTGCAACCAATTAGAGCCTTCAATTTGCATTTATCTGCTTTTAGAATATCTAATTTTATAGTATCCATGAGTGTGAGCTCTAGAAATTAATAATGTTTTCAACAATTGATATCTAAGTTTCTTGCTTTCTGGCATTTTAAAGATGAGCTGTTGTTTCTGTTCATAAATACATACTCATGTAAATGAGTTTAATATGGATTTATAAATATCCTAGTAGAAATATTTATATTTTAAAATTAATGATATACCTTAATTACCTCCAGTTTATATGAGCATGAACTTCAGTGTATTATCACAAATTTGAATACACCAGCAATAAAAATATAAATGATTTCTACCTCTTAAAATAGATTAACACTTCTTTCCTAAATTCTAATTATAAATTACATGTCAATACTAATACTGAAATATGATGTTTTTACAACTTTGTTATAATAAATATGAATTATTATTTAAATATTACATCATATTATTATAGTATTTAATTTTTCCCTTTGTCTAACTGAATTATAAATCTGTTGAAGGCAAACACTGTATCTTGTACTTCTCCATGTCTTCCACACTTTCTTGCAAGAGTAAATGTTCAATATCTGTTGATCTGATTTTGATCACAAATCTCAGAAGAAAAATATTTTTCCTTATTTTATAACAAGGAAGAATTAGTAGAAAGTGTGTCATTAAATAATGAAATAGTTTTTTGTCTTCCCTTTAATTTGATAAAGTATTCCTCTGAGCATTGTGACAAACTATTGAACAATGTAATTATGAGCTCTCCATTTAGAATGAAGGGAAATTCTAAACTGAATAAACATATTACTCTGAAAGCATTATGCTTAATTCTCGGTGCTGTAATATATGGAAGATGCCAGTCAGACTGACAATGAATCTCAAGGGCTGTTGTGAAAGCCAAGGAAAACAAAGGAATGAATAATTCCACATTTTCTGGCATGATGAAAGGCAGCAATACATCCAAGTATTCAGAAAAATCAAAACTTGGCACATGAAAACAGTCCTTTAAACCAAGAGTATTATTACCGCGCTGGATGTGTATTTTGCCCACATCCCCACCCCAAGGCTTTGGCTTTCATCACTAATTGATTATTATTTAACAGATGAATACACAGGTAATAAAGATGACTCTGGAATAATAAGAAACATAGATTCATGTGGAGAACCAGGATTAAATCACAAACTGGCAATATAATAACCTTTATATCTAGAATGCAAGTATCACATCATTAACTTCTAAACATTGCTAATACAACACTTTTAAACTTGCGTTACTGGACACTGGATAAATATTTGTTGAATGAATCAGAAATATTAATAGCTTAATTCTTTTCTGTTGGTTTTACATGTGAACAAGGATAAAACCATCTCTAATTCATATGCCTTTCAATGTGTACTGTATAAAATCCTTTTTTAATTATAAAATAAATGCCATGTACACATGCATGCCATGTACACACCTTCCCATTATATTTTATAATAATAAAGTGATGCAAGTAAATGCAAGAAATAATCAACATTCATGAATATTTGATGTGAAATCTTGTCCTTTCATGTGAACAGAAATCTTAACTCATCCACTTTCTTAAAAGCCTATACTGAACTCATGTACATCATTTGCCAGTTTGCACATCGATTAATTCTGAAGGGATTTACTAGATGAAGATATTTCATGATGTACATTGTCTTCTAACAGAAAAAAATTCCAGAGAAAAATTACCTCAAATATGTATCTTTAAAAGTCCATTTCAAGATACCAATCTATTAGAGGAAACAGATTTGAGGTATAAGTATTTTCCAAGAATGAGGAAGTTTATTTACATATTTAAATTTTTTAGAATATCTAAGTTTCAATTCACAGTTCAAAGGGGAATTTAGCAAGAAATATCAGGGTGTAGTAAAAGAAAAAAAAATCCATACTCGTAAATAAGAGAATTGATTCTCAATACCAGCTAGTTATATGATATTGAGCTTATATTCAAACTTGTTAGACTTCATTTTCTCACCTGTAAAACAGAGATATTCATAACCTCTAAGGTTTCTGCTTGTTCTCAAGTTCTATTTGCTACTTCTGGAAATAGATTAAGCTTTCCTGAAATATAAGAGATGAAAAGATGCTGGTCCCTCAAGATAATTTTTCTTCACTTTTCTTACATGTGATGATACATTTTTATCTAGCTTTCCTTCTTAAAAAACTTTATCATAGGGCTTCCCTGGTGGCGCAGTGGTTGAGAGTCCGCCTGCCGATGCAGGGGACATGGGTTCGTGCCCCGGTCTGGGAAGATCCCACATGCCGTGGAGCGGCTGGGCCGTGAGCCATGGCCGCTGAGCCTGCGCGTCCGGAGCCTGTGCCCCGCAACGGGAGAGGCCACAACAGTGAGAGGCCCGCGTACCACAAAAAAAAAAAAAAAAACTTTATCATAAGTTTAACACATATGCAAAACACTACACAAAAATGTACAACTCAATTATATATCACAAAGCAAGCAACCATGAAACTACTCTCCAGTGCAAATTTAGAACATTACCACTACCTAGATGCCACCTCTATGCACACGCCATTCTATGTTGCTCACAGGTAACCACTCTCCTGATTTTCATAAAAAGTACTTATTATTTTCTTTATATTTTATCAAATAAAAATGCATCCCAAGAATTTCTTATGCTTCAGAATTTACATCCATATACTTACACATCATGACATTTTTTGTATCTGCCTTCTTTCATTCAATATTATATCTGTGTTTCATCTGTGTTTTACATGTGTCTGTAATTTTCCTTTTCATTACTTTGTAGTATTCCACTGAATAAACATGCAAAAATTTGAGGTTTTATCCATTCTAGTATTGATTACTACTCCTGTTGTTTCCAGTATTGATATAATGAATAACATATATGAACATTCATGTTCATGTGTACTGGTAGGCATGTGCATACATTTCTGTAAGGTATATTTCTAGAGAGAAATTGCTGGGTAATAATGCTAGAATATTTTCCAAAGTGACAAAGACTAGGGTATGAGAATTTCCATTTGTTTCATCATTTTGCTAACATTTTATATTGTCAGAAATTTTAATATTAGCTATTCCAGGAATGCAGCAGTATCTCATTATATTTTAATTTGTATTTCACTGATGACTGAGTTTGAATCCCAGACTATATATTTATTGGCCATTTGGAAATCACCTTTCATAACATTTTTAAAAATTTGTTTTCCAATTAAAATTATTTTCTAATTGTTTGTTGCTGTCCAAGGGGGAATAAAAGACACCAAAGTTTCATGTCTTTGGGCCTTTTCCTTCACTTCAATCAGGTATTTTGGGTCCTCAAGAAGACACTTCCAATATTTTTGCCCTGTGTAGTTATTTTCAATTGGCAGGTTCATTTTAATTACCTAGTCCACCAATTCTAGAAGACTCCTGTCTTACTTGTTATATATAAATAGCTCTATAAAAAGCTATTAAAGAAAATTGAAAAGTATGTATTTTCCTAATACACTAAACCTTCTTTCCTGAAGGCCATCCTTGTTTTTCCTACTTTGAAGCTCTCTCTGTACTCAGTATCATGGAGCATCCAGACTTCTGATTGTTATTCAATATGTGATACCCTCTAAGGACAACCAAAAGGAGAACAGAAGCTAAAAGTAGAAAGTTGACTAGAATCAGGCTCCTATCAATATTTCTGTTCTCTGGGTCATTTTTCTTTCCTTCTCCATTCCTGACTCTTCCTGGAAGCTTATTTGTCAAATGAGCTCACCCTAAACTGCTTTGAATGGGCCCTCAGCACAGATCCTCAGTTTTCTCCTTCCCCAGATTACCCACAAACTCCTTGGAACCATCTTGGCTCTCAAATATTCCTTTTTTTCTTTCTAGCCCTTCTGGGACATTGCTTTTAAGCCTACTGATCCATGAGGCCAACTCATTCAGTTCCCTCATATGTGACATGACACAAACACTCAAAGTGTTTAAGTTCCCTAGTTTTTCAACTTTGTGATAATACATTGTCCTAATTCCATCTTACTTTTCAGAGTTCTATTTTTTTCTTTTAATAGTGCTTCTTTCTTTTCTCATCCCCTAAATGTATGTTTCTCTATACTCCAACTCCTTTGAAAAGCAAAAAGGTCATGATTCCGTTAATTCTCTTTCTGCTGACTACCTAAACCTGCCTCCAAAGTCCAGATTTCTACCAGAATTATGGTTCTCTAATTCTCATTGCCAATGTGTCACAAAATCCAAAACTGTCGCCTTAACATCATCAATACTTCTCAATTCAATATTTTAATGGAATCATTCTTCTCATTGCTCCTCAAGTTGGTAATCTGAATGCTAATAATTTTCCTTAAAATATCCCTCAAATTTCTCTTTTATTTTCCATGCCCACTGCATGGAGTAGAGTGTGTAGACTAGGGTTTTTTATTCAAGGGTCCAAGGAGTTGTGGAGAAGTGATGGCGAATCTGTGAATCCACAGACAATGTGCATAATTTTGTATATACCTATGAGAATTATAAAGAAAGACCATTCATTTTCAATAGTTTCTTAAAGAGTTAAGAACCAATGCTGCAGATTCCTACCACTCTGTACTATGATTACCTGCAGGAACCTTTAGGATTAATAGGCCTACACTAAATTTGGCTGATCCAGAAGATGAATCTTTAAAGCAATATTCTCATCCATCCAATATTCATTACTTTAATAAGTATTCATTGAGTATCTCGTATGTGTCAAATACTATTCCAGGTGCTGGGATCACATCAGTGAACAAGAGAGACAAACTTCCTCTTCTCATGGAGTTTACATTTTAGTGGACGAAGAACAATAAAATAATCTATCAATAAACAAAGAATCAAGGAAATACCAGTTAGCTATATTTGCTGCTCATATAATTAAATGGGGAGATTTCAAAGTTACTAGGTGCTATTTCAGAAGAAATGGTCATCCGATACCAAAAGCAGACAAAGATGTCACAAAAAAGAAAACTACAGGCCAATATCACTGATTAATATGGATGCAAAAATCCTCAACAAAATACTAGCAAACAGAATCCAACAGCACATTAAAAGGATCATACAGCATGATCAAAGGGGGTTCACCCAGGAATGCAAGGATTCTTCAATATATGCAAATCAATCAATGTGATACACCATATTAACAAATTTAAGGAGAAAAACCATATGATAATCTCAATAGATACAGAAAAAGCTTCTGACAAAATTCAACACCCATTTATGATAAACCCCTCCCAGAAAGTAGGCATAGAGGGAACTTACCTCAACATAATAAAGGCCGTATATGAAAAACCCACAGCCAACATCATTCTCAATGTTGAAAAACTGAAACCATATCCTCTAAGATCAGGAACAAGACAAGGTTGCCCACTCTCACCACTATTATTCAACACAGTTTGGAAGTTATAGCCACAGCAATCAGAGAAGAAAAAGAAATAAAAGGAATACAAATTGGAAAAGAAGTAAAACTGTCACCGTTTGCAGATGACATGATACTATACATAGAGAATCCTAAAGATGCTACCAGAAAACTACTAGAGCTAATCAGTGAATCTGGTAAAGTGGCAGGATACAAAACTAATGCACAGAAATCTCTTGCATTCCTATGCCCTAATGAAGAAAAATCTGAAAGAAGAATTAAGGAAACACTCCCATTTACCATTGCAACAAAAAGAATAAAAGACCTAGGAATAAACCTACCTAAGGAGACAAAAGACCTGTATGCAGAAAACTATAAGACACTGATGAAAGAAATTAAAGATGATTCATACAGATAGAGAGATATACCATGTTCTTGGATTGGAAGAATCAACAATGTGAAAGTGACTATACTACCCAAGGCAATCTACAGATTCAATGCAATCCCTATCAAACTACCACTGGCATTTTTCACAGAACTACAACAGAAAATTTCACAATTTGTATGGAAAGACAAAAGACCCCGAATAGCCAAAGCAATGTTGAGAAAGAAAAACGGAGCAGGAGGAATCAGGCTCCCTGGCTTCAGACTATACTAGAAAGCTACAGTAATCAAGACAGTATGGTATTGCTGCAAAAACAGAAATACAGACCAATGGAACAGGAGGATAGAAAGCCCAGAGATAAACCCATGCATATATGGTCACCTTATCTTTGACAAAGAAGGCAAGAATATACAATGGAGAAAAGACATCCTCTTCAATAAGTGGTGCTGGGAAAACTGGACAGCTACATTTAAAAGAATGAAATTAGAACACTCCCTAACACCATACACAAAAATAAACTCAAAATGGATTAAAGACCTGAATTTAAGGCCAGACACTATAAAATTCTTAGAGGAAAACATAGTCAGAACACTCTATAACACAAATCACAGCATATCCTTTTTGACCCACCTCCTAGAGAAATGCAAATAAAAACAAAAATAAACAAATGGAACCTAATGAAACTTAAAAGCTTTTGCATAGCAAAAGAAACCATAAACAAGATGAAAAGACAACCCTCAGAATGGGAGAAAATATTTGCAAAAAAGCAAGTGACAAAGGATTAATCTCCAAAATATACAAGCAGCTCATGCAGCTCAATATCAAAAAAAAATAAACAACCCAATCCAAAAACGGGCAGAAGACCTAAATAGACATTTCTCCAATGAAGATATACAGATTGCCAGCAAACACATGAAAGGATGCTCAACATTACTAATCATTAGAGAAATCCAAATCAAAACTACAATGATGTATCACCTCACATCAGTCAGAATGGCCATCATCATAAAACCTACAAACAATAAATGCTGTAGAGGGTGTGGAGAAAAGGGAACCCTTTTGTACTGTTGGTGGGAATGTAAATTGATACAGCCACTATGGAGAACAGCATGGAGATTCCTCAAAAAACTAAAAATTGAACTACCATATGACCCAGCAATCCCACTCCTGGGCGTATACCCTGAAAAATCTATAATTCAAAGAGAGACATGTACCCCAATGTTCACTGCAGCACTGTTTACGATAGCCAGGACATGGAAGCAACCCAAGTGTCCATCGACAGGTGAATGGATAAAGAAGATGTGGCATGTATATACAATGGAATATTACTCAGCCATAAAAAAATGAAACTGAGTTATTTGTAGTGAGGTGGATGGACCTAGAGTGTGTCATACAGAGTGAAGTAAGTCAGAAAGAGAAAAACAAATACCATATGCTAACACATATATATGGAATCTTTAAAAAAAGTGGTTCTGAAGAACCTAGGGGCAGGACAGGAATAAAGATGCAGACATAGAGAAGTGAGAGAGTGGCACTAACATATATACAGTACCAAATGTAAAACACATAGCTAGGGGGAAGCAGCTGCATAGCACAGGGAGATCAGCTCAGTGCTTTGTGTCCACCTAGAGGGGTGGAATAGGGAGGGTGATGCAAGAGGGAGGGGATATGGGGATATATGTATACATATATCTGATTCATTTTGTTATACAGCAGAAACTAGCACAACATTGTAAAGAAATTATACTCCAATAAAGATGTTAAAAAAGTAGAAAAGAAGAGATGGTCATGGAAAACCCCTCTAAGAACACAACAGCTCTAACTGACAAGAAACAGCCATGTACAACCAGAGAAAAGCATTCCAAACAGAGGTGCACATTAACGCAAAAGCCTAACAGTTGTAATGAGCTTGGTATTTTGTAGGAACAAAAGAAGTCAAAAGGCCAGTTCTGCTAAAGCACAGTGAGCAAGAGAGAAAATTGTGGGTGATGTCAAACAGAGAAGTAAAGCCAGAAAATTTGGGACTTTAGAAATTAGAACAGAGAGCTTAGATTAAGTCTAAGCATAATGGAAACTTAAGCAGAAGAGCAAGAATCTGGTTTATATTGTGTAAAGAATAAATGCATTTTGATAAAAGCAGAAGAGAGGCAACTAAAGCAGTCCAGGTGGGAGATTATGGAGGTCAAGCTGCTTGTCTCTGCAAAACCTACACTATTTTCCTCTTAGGTCCTCAATGTTGTCATGCTGACCTTAACTGTGCTTTATATATCTCACCTCACTTTTTCATGTGTTACCTCCTTTACTCTTCACAACAACTCCACAGTATTAAACCTATTACACAAATACTAAAAAAGACACTGAGACTTATCTTGAAACAATCAACTTGCAAATTGAACTGGTTATTATTTACAAGATGTGTTCTTTAAATTATGTCATAGCTTTAACTACGCTGCAGACAGACCCTGCCCTCTATTTTAATTGTACCCAATAGTGTTATTAATACATACATTAAGCACTATGGTAAAACATAAAGTTTGGGTTTTTGAAGTAATTTATTTATAAAAAGTAACATTCAAAATGCTGTTTTATTTTTAAAATGCTAATGTACACACTGTGAAAACGAAACAATTTTTAAATGTTAATCAATGTCATTTTTTAAAAAGCAATTGTACATCATGTATCATGATTGTAATTGTATGGAAATTGCCTTTGGCTTATAAATAAGCAAGATTAAAATTAAAGTATTTCGAGTGTCACCGTGATCTAGCTATGATAAATAATTTGTATTTCTTCTTATCCTAATTCCTTTCTTAAATACCATCTCAAATGTCTTCTTTATATGCCTTTTTATTCCTTTTTATTTCAAACATTAGTGTCCAACTTTGTCTCTATACATATATTTTAAGAACTATTTTAGTTATCAGCAAAGTTGAAATGTTATGTGCCTTTCCGGCACATTACATACTAAAAACTGATGATGAAATGAAGCAACATGAAATTCTTATATGTTGATTCATAACAGAAGATCATTATGACATTTGTGATTGGAGAAATGGAAGTTAAGTTCATCAAATACATTTAATTTTCCTTATAGCAAATTTCTAGTTAATCTTTTTATAAAGAAAAAAACTGATTAAAAGCCCTTGACAAGCTGAAGGCTTAGAATGTCCTTAAGGCTTTCATCAGGGAGAAAAGTTAGTTTTCTGTTGGTAATATTAACACATTATCTTGAATATACAGAAGAAAGGTGCTAAAACAAGTGAAAATTCCATCAAAATCACATCAAACCTGAACATTCCTGACTCGCACTCTCAAATCAACTACCTTGGATAAAATTCAAATCAAGGCAATTATGCTGAACTTGTGATTATCAGAAATAACCAAGTCTGACCAGTGAAATATCATTTCTCACCTCATTTACCTTCCAACTTCTTAAAAATTAATTATATAATCCAGCAATCCCACTTCAGGCTATTTATCCAAAATAATTCAAGTCAGGATCTCAACAAGATATTAGCACTCCAGTGTTCATTGCAGTACTATTCACAGTAGCCAGTTTTGGGAAAAATGAATAAATTTAAAAACATGTGGTATATACATACAATGGAATATTACTGAGCCTTAAAAAGGAAGAAATTCTGATGCATGTTATAACATGAATGAACCTTGAGAACATTATGCTAAATGAAATAAATCAGTTACAGAATGCAAATACTGCATGATTCCAATTATATGAGGTATGAAAAGTATTCAAATGTGTAGAATCAAATTGTGAAATGGTGGTTTCCAGGGGCTGAGGAGAGGGGAAAATAGAGTCACTAATCAATGGGTACAAATTTTAGCAAGATGAATAAACCCTACTGTAGTCCACTGTACAACAGTGACTATAGTCTAAAACACTGTATTGAGCACTTAAAAAATTGTTAAGAGGGTAGATATCATGTTGTGCTCTTACCACAATAAAATTTAAAAAAATAATTAGCCATGTATGAAAATTGACCATTCCCATAACTTTATTCCTATAGCACAATGGTTTTAGTTCTATTTTTTACTTATTTCTTTATAATTCCTAGTTCATATGCCTGTTTTTCCAATCACATGAAAAGTTTCAGCCATTACATTTTGTCTCAATCTTCACAACATCCCTCTGAAGCACAAACAATTGGGATTCCAAACTATAGATTAGGAAAGCAAGGCTACTTTCCTCTAGCTATTAAGAACAGAGCTGTAATATGAATCTACTCTCTCCAACTCCATTTTGTACTCATTTTGTACTCATCATTCCACATGCCATCCAGTCCTTGTGTTAAGTACTCCTGCTCCAGGTAGAGGGCGGACTTAGTTTTACTTATGAAGTTCCTTAATACCCCCAATCAGTGGGTCTGGAGGTCATTATTAGGAGTTATCCAAAGTTTCAGTGATGGATCAATATTATAGTGTTTTATACCGGATTCAAGAAAAAAGTTAGAAAATTATATATATATGCAATCTTCAGAAGCCATGCTTCATCACCTCCTCAATTACACTCAATTGAAAAAGTTGATTTAACCACTTTTCAAGATGCACTTGTGATGAGGATATGACAAATGAATGACAAAGAGAAAGGCACCTTTCTTGAATGAATAAAGAAATCCAAATTCAACAACAAAAAATTCAACTGTGTCACTTGATAGGCAATTTTCTTTAAAAAAATCATCATATCTTATACTAAATACAAAGTTCAGTTGAGCAACTTCTTTATAAAGATTAACTGTCAAGATATTTTTGCCTTAAAAATACCAGTACATTCACATATACAAATGTAAAACTGCAATGATTCTTAGACAATATTAATCAATGTCATTTGTTTAAAAAATAAAAGCAACTGGTGCATATCATGAGTCATGATTATAAATTTATGCAAACTGCCTTTGGCTAATAAACAAGGAGAATTAAAAATGTACTGTCAACTGTATCAATGATAACTAATTTGTATAGATTTAAATTATATCTATCTACCTCAGGCAATCACCAATTTCTTTAATAACTGTGTTGGAACATACTTTTGAGCAATTGCTATCAAATAGCTTAGATTTTAAAATGGCATTTAAAAATTACATGCTTGAACATTTACGAGAAATTAAAATCCTGTTTATTTCTGATTGCTTATTATATAGGTCACTGAACATCTTCTGAGTTCAATTTCAATAAGTTCATGTGATATTTTCTAACATTCTTCAAATTTCTAGGTTTTAAGGATGAGGGTTAAAATAAAACAAACCTTTGCTGAAAAACCATATAAGCAGGATTAATTCTTATCAAATAAAAAAGTGACCAGCCTATTATTTAGTCTTAAGTTGAAAAATCCTAAGCTCAAATAAAAGAATTCATCTGACTGAGAAAGGTCCAGGTTAATTTTCTTTCTGTAAAGTTTCTGGGGAAAATCACAAGAGTATGCCCTATGCCATGCGTAAGGAAAGAAGTCTCCCACTCACACCATCTATGTTCTCTGCTGCAGTCAAGTTGATTCCAGAAAAATCACTTAAATTTGTACTGTTCATATCCAAGTAGACATCAGGACCTAAATAATCTGAAAAGTTTAGGCTCTAACATCCTATGAAAAATCTCTCTCCCTCTCCCTTGGATTCTCTTTCAGGGCCAGAATTTTTATGCTGCAATTTGAGAGGATGATTAATAAGACATGCTCTTCTTCCTTGTATATCCATGAAGAGATAATGAAGCCAGCTCTCTGAAACGTGACCCTTGACAGTGCCCCACAAATCTGTGATGAGAACTGACCATGAAATTTTGTTTGTATTGCAAAGAAATTCTCACTGAAAATATAATTTAAAAACCAACGCTGTGAGAGTTTCACTTCTTGAAATGGCAAACTAGATAACAAACACCTATTCTCCCCTAGCAAATAATAAAAAAGTTTTTTAATAGCTTCTCAAAAACATCACAGAGACAGCATGATAGTCAAGAAAGTACAGGAAAAAGTGAAAGCTCAGAAAGGTTAACTAAGCTTCCAAAGCTAATTTTGCCTTGATGACATTTTCTAATCTACAAAAAGTACCTGAGAAACTAAGCTGCAGTTTTCTTAGTCTTATAGGGCAACAGGAAAAGAAAAAGTCCAGGGCCTTTCTAATGTGGGAATCTGACAATCCACCAACTGAGAAAAATATATGCTTATGTATGCTTACATGTAAGCAAAATGAATGACAACAGTGATAAAAGGGACAGGAGTAAGTATATTAACTTCAGACAGAGCATACTTCAGAGTAAGGAAAGGTATCAGCAATAAAGAGGAACATTTTGTAATGTTAAAGGGTTCAATTCTCCAATAAGACATAACAATCTTGACATGTATGCCCCACACAACATAGCATCAAAATAAATGAGGCAAAACTGATAGAACTGCAAGGAGAAATAGATGAAGACAGCATTACTGTTGAAGACTTCAACATCCCTCTATCAGAAATGAGCAGATCCAGGAGGACGAAGTCAGTAAGGGTATAGCTGAATTCAACAACATAATCATTCAACTGGATGTAACTAACATCTTTGGATTACTTCATCCAACAACAGCAGAATACAAATTCTTCTCAAGCTCACACAGAATATTCTTCAAGAGAGACCACATTCCAGGCCATAAGACACAACTTAACAAACGTACAAAAATGGAAATCATACAATGTCTGCTCATAGAATACAATGGAATTAAACTAGAAATCAGTAACAGAAAGATAGCTGGAAAAGCCAACATACTTGAAGATTAAACAACATGCTTCTAAATAACATGTAGGTCAAAGAATTCTCAAGAGAAATTTAAAACTATTTCAAATTAAATGACAATTAAAAACAACTTGTCAAAATTTGTGGGAGGCAGTGAAATCAGTGTTTAGAGGCAAATTTGTAGCATTGAATGCATATGTTAGAAAAGAAGCAAAGATCTAAAACTATTCATCTAAGTTTCCCTTTAGGAAACTAGAAAAAGAAGAGCAAGTTAAATCCAAAGTAAGAAGAGAAGCAAAGTAAGAATTAGAGCAGAAATCAATGAAGTTTAAAAAATGAAACCAATCAAGAGAAACAACAAAACTGAAAGCTGGTTCTTTGAAAAGATCACTAAAATCACTAAGCCTCTAGCCAGACTAAGAAATAAAAGTTAACGAATTACTAATATCAGAAATGAAAGAAAGGACCTCACCAGAGAGAGTCCATGGACATTAAAATATAATCAAGGAATACTATGAACAGCTTATTGCCCTCAAATTTGATAACCTAAATGAAATGGACCACTTCTTTGAAAGAAACAATCTGCCAAAACTTACACAATAAGAAGGAGAATAACCTGAACTGAAGTTATTTTATACACACAAGAAGAAATAGACATTCTGAATAGGCTATATTTATTAAATAAATTGAGTCAATAATTAATAACCTTCCAAAACAGAAAGCACCAGGACCAGATAGGTGAATTCTGGTGAATTCTACTAAACATTTAAGGAAGAAATTATACATATTCTTTACAATCTTTTCCAGAAGATAGAAGCAGAGGGAATACTTCCTAACTCAACAAATGATGCTGGTACAACTGGATAGCCACACACACACAGACACACACACACACACACACACACACACACACACACACACAAAGAATCTGGACACAGACTTACATAGACCTTATACTATTAATAAAGATTAACTCAACATGGAACACAAACCTAAATGTAAAATGTAAGACTATAAAACTCCTAGAAGATAAAACAGGAGAACACCAAGATGACCCTGAACATGGCAAGGACTTTTTAGATACAAAACCAAAGGCATGATCCACGTAAGAAAGAACTGACAAACTGCACTTCATGACAATTACTAAGTTCTGCTCTGTGAAAGAAAATGTCAAGAGAATGAAAAGACAATCCACAGACTGGGAGAAAATATTTGCAAAAGACATCCGATACAGGACTTTTATCCAAAATATACAAAGAAGTTTTATTTTTTTAATTTATTTATTTTATTTAATTATTTTTGGCTGCATTGGGTCTTCATTGTTGTGCGTGGGCTTTATCTAGTTGCAGAGAGTGGGGGCTACTCTTTGTTGCGGTGCATGGGCTTCTCATTGCGGTGGCTTCTCTTGTTGCAGAACACGGGCTCTAGGCGTGCAGGTTTCAGTAGTTGTGGCACGTGGGCTCAGGAGTTGTGGCTCACGGGCTCTAGAGTGCAGGCTCAGTAGTTGTGGCACACAGGCTTAGTTGCTCCACAGCATGTGGGATCTTCCCAGACCAGGGCTCGACCCTATGTCCCCTGCATTGGCAGGCGGATTCTTAACCACTGTGCCACCAGGGAAGCCCTACAAAGAAGTTTTAAAACTCAACAATAAGAAAACAAACCACGTGATTTAAAGAATGGGCCAAAGACCTTAACAGACCCCCTCACCAAGAGATATGCAGATGGCAAACAAGCATACGAATAGATGCTCCACATAATATGTCACAAGGGAAATGCAAATTAAAACAAGATATCACTACACACCTATTAGAATTGCCATGATCTAGAACACTGACAACACCAAATGCTGGCAAAGACGTGGAGTAACATGAATTCTCATTCACTGTTGGTGGGAATACAAATGGTACAGCCACTGTGAAATACAGCTTTGTAGTTTCTTAAAAAATCAGACATATTCTTACTATACAACCCAGCAATCATTCTCCTTGGTATTTACCCAAATGAACTGAAAACTCATATCCATACAAAAACCTGCACATGGACATTTATAGCACCTTTATTCATAATTGCCAAGAACTTGGAAACAACCAAGATGTCCTTCAGTTGGCCAGTGGATAAGCTGTGGCACATCCAGATAATGAAAATTTTACAGTGTTAAAAAGGAATGACCTATCAAGTCATGAAAAGATATGGAGAACTTAATGCATATTTACTACATGAAAAAACATCTGAAAAGTGCACATACTATATTATTCCAACTATGAGACATTCTGGAAAAGGCAAAACTATGGAGACCGTAAAAAGACGTGTTTTTGCCAGGAGTAAGGGAGAAGGTATACACGAATAAGCAGGGCACAGGAGGTTTTCATGACAAAGTACTCTGTACAATACTAAGACGGTGGATACACATCACTATATATTTGTTAAAATCCATAGAAATGTACAACACCAAGAGTGAACCCTTATGTAAAGTATGGACTTTGGATGACAATAATATATCAGTCTATGTTCACTGATTGTACCAAATGAATCACTGTGGTGTGAGATGTTGATATGGGGTAGGTTGTGCATGTGTGGGGATGGGGTTATCTAGAAACTCTGTACGTCCCATTCAATTTTGCTATGAACATAAAATCTAAAAATAAAACTCTAAAAATAAAGTTTATTAATTAAAGAAGTTTACATGATAAAAAAAGGTTATATGTGAGGAAATATTTGGAAGGCCAACGTCTTTTTCTGTGGTGAGGAGTGTGATTCAACCACTCCCCCAACATTGAAGGAATAAAACATATTCACATAAAATATGTCTGTACAAATTGATTTTTATAGATATAGAAGAAATATGTCGTATTTTGATAATATTTACTTATTGAACTTGTATTGTAATCTCTAGAGATAAGACAAAGAGCTTTAAAAAAAAAATAATGTCCAGATTATATACGTATGTGGGAAAATATGTCAGGGGTGAGAATAACCTTAATCAATAGAGAACACTGACAAAATCACAAAAATTTCAGCTACTAGAATTGGCACATATTATATAAGCTTCATGTCTGTAAAAGAAATGAAACCCAAGCTGGAAAATACACATGGGAAACAGAGGTTTCTAAAAAGTGATGGAGTAAGTTTGGAAAAGAACTAAGTAGATATGCCAAAAAAATTAAATATAATAAATGAAATTTAAAATTCAATGGATAGGCATACCTCAGAGATATTATAGGTTCAGTTCCAGGCCACTGCACTAAAGCAAATATCACAATAAAGTGAATCACATGAATTTTTTGGTTTCCCAGGGCATATAAAGTTACGGTTACACTATACTATAGTCTATCAAGGGTGCAAAGCATATGTCTAAAACAACGTACATACTTTAATTAAAAAGACTTTATTACTGGGACTTCCCTGGTGGCTCAGTGCTTAAGAATCCACCTGCCAATTCAGGGGACACAGGTTCAATCCCTGGTCTGGGAAGATCCCACATGCCACAGAGCAACTAAGTCCATGTGCCACAACTACTGAGCCTGCGCTCTAGAGCCCACGAGCCACGACTACTGAAGCCTGCATGCCCTAGAGCCTGCACACCACAACTACTGAGCCCACGCACCACAACTACCGGCACATGCTAGGGCCCATGTGCCACAACTACTGAGCCAGTGTGCTGCAACTACTGAAGCCTGCGTGCCTAGAGCCTGTGCTCCACAACAAGAGAAGCTACCGCAATGAGAAGCCTGCACTCACCGCAACAAGAGAAAGCCCATGCACAGCAACGAAGACACAATGCAGCCAAAAACAAAACAAAACAAAACTTTATTACTATCATCTGACCTTTATCTGACAATACAGGTTGCCACAAACCTTCAATTTGTAAAAAAACACAATACCTGCAAAATGCAGTAAAGCCAAGTGCAATAAAATGAAGAATGTCTGCAGATAAACTAAATATAGTCAATTATTATGAAAATTATCCAA
Organism: Lipotes vexillifer; assembly: GCF_000442215.2. NCBI lineage: Eukaryota > Metazoa > Chordata > Mammalia > Artiodactyla > Lipotidae > Lipotes > Lipotes vexillifer. Next base: position 602,665 of record NW_006773141.1, on the reverse strand, counting down.
AATTCAGTCAAAAAATGACAAAATGGATGGAAAATATAGAAGAGACATAGAGTTACAATGAGAAGGCCTAACTTACATTTAGTTGATGTCCCAGAATGAGAGAGAAATAATGGAGCAGGGACAACTTTTAGGATATAATGACAAATAACCAAAACTTATAAAAGACACTAATCTACAGCAAAACATCCACATCTAGACACACACACACACACAAATGTTCATAGAAGCATTGTAACAGGCTCAAAGAGAAAACACAAATGTCCATCAAAATTAGAATGCATAAATAAATTGTGGTATACAGTAAGTCCCCTACATACAAACCTTCCAGTTGCAAACTTTCAAAGATGTGAACATGCATGCCAGCCCCTGTATGCTAGCTGCTGTACTGTACTACTGCACTTTTCAAGGTACTGTACTGTAAGATTAAACATGTTGTCTTTATTTTTTGTGTTTGTTTTTTATGTATATATTATTTGTGTGAAAAGTATTATAAACCTACTACAGTATAGTACTATACAGCTGATTGTGTTAGTTGGGTACCTAGGCTAACTTTGTTGGACTTAACGAACAAATTGGATTTACGAACGTGCTCTTGGAATGGAACTCGTTCGTCTGTAGGGGACATACTGTATACAGTCAGTGGATACTACAAAGCAATACAAATGAACAGCTATCTGCTCCATGCAATAACTATTAAAGATCTTGTAAACATAATGCTAAACAAGAGAAATGAGACATAAAATCATACAATGTGATTAGACTGGCATAAAGTCCAAAAAATAAACAAAACAATTTTATATATGAGAAGACATGACAAAGTAAAGTAAGTAGGTGTTTTAGCCAACAATGGGGTTCAAATCCTTCTCTCTGACCTCTTCCATGGCCACAGCTCCTCTGACTTTGACTTTTGCAGGCCTATTCCACTTTTAAGGAACCTTCTGATTACAGTGGGCCCACCTGGACAATTTAGGATAATATCTTTATCTTAAGGTCATCTGATTAGCAAACTTAACTACATCTGCAACTTTAATTCTGCTTTGCCATTTAACATAACATATTCACAGGTTCCAGGGATTAGGACGTGGGTATCTCTGGGAGGGCTGTTATTCTATCAAGTTACATTATTTAACATGCAATCATGTTAATTTCAAGTTCTTTTCTTTTCCTTCTTTTCTTTTTTTTTTTTGGCTGAGCTGCACGGCAAGTGGGATCTTAGTTCCGGGACCAGGGGTTGAACCTGCACCCCCTGCAGTGGAAGCATGGAGTCTTAACTACTGGACCGCCAGGGAAGTCCTCTATTTAAGCTTTGAAACCTATTTTTATGTCACTAAGTCTCTTTTCAGTTCACTTAAAGCCACATTTTGAATTGGAACAGATTTTTATGTCACTAAGTCTCTTTTCAGTTCACCTAAAGCCACATCTTGAAGTTAAATTGATATTCAAAATTGATGTAAAATGTAATACCAAATTCTATTACTGTTCCTGCAGTGGTTTTACACATTTACTATGCCATTACGGAAATTAAGTTAAATAATTTTCTCTTCCAGCTCAAAGCCAAATATAAAATTAAACTAAATATGTAGATATTTTGGAAAAACATAGTGAAAATCTGGCCTAAGTATACTGTATACCAGTATTATTATTATTATTTAATTATCATCAAATTCAGATATAGACAATCATTGAATTAATTCAATAAAGAGTTTCACTATGAAGAATAAAAACAGTGGGATATATGTGTGTGTGTGTGTATATATACACACACACACACACATAGATACACATACACATAATAAAATGCTTATTAATCTATAAGCCTCCATACATCATCTGCTGTTCTCAAACAGCTGAAGTTGCTATAGTCCTACTAAGATAAGTTAAAAAGTAACTGCCACATTATTATTTGAGACTTTCTCCATTTAGTATCTCTTTATATCCTACACTTACTACAAATGAAAACTTGCTTTTATTTTTCCACACATTAACTGGAAGAAGTATTTAAAATATTGGTTTTTTAGCTAAACTTGCAATAATACAACAAAAATGTTTACTTGATGATTGAATTTTTTGGACTATCACATTTGAAAGTTTTTTCTATATTTTTAAGAGTTGGAAGGTACCATCTAATACATCCATCTCATGTTACTTAGATGACTAAGGCACAGAGAAGCTGATGTCTATAGTCAAAGAAAAGTTGCTAACAGAACTGGGATTGAAATTCAGTCAAGAACACTTAAAGTCACAGAAAATGTGCTAGACTTCTGGTCACCTGACAGTGCTCCAGCAAAAGGAGGTACTATTTGCAGAAATGGCGAACATAATTCTCCCTAAAGTGAGAAGAGCGACTCATCCATCCATCCATCCTTCTTTACATAGCCTAATACCATGTACCGCAATTATTTGAACTTTTATTTGGCAACATATGTACTCCACTTCCAGTAAGATGATAACTGAATGGGCAATTAAAAAAATTCTTTTGAAAAAACTCAAAGTAACTCACCCTCTCTTAGACTTCCAATATTGCTTTCCTTTAATATCAAAAATTAGCTTATTTTAACGGAGAAACTAACTACTTTCCAGTCAGCATCCCAAACTGTCACAGGAA
>NW_006773141.1:567135-600050 GCF_000442215.2 Lipotes vexillifer | reverse complement strand
GAAAGAGTGCTTTAGGAATTTCCCCAAAACTTCAAAAATTACATCCTGAGAGTACCTTTAATCCTTACTGACGTATTCACTCATTCAATAAACATCAGTTGGGCACCTACTATATAAAACTCACTACAATCTAAGATTTTTAAAAATAATCATTGGAATAGCACTTAAGAACCCATCTCATTTGATAGTTCCAATCAAAAAGATTTTATCTAAAGCCTTTTTTCACAAAGTTTATGGTTTTTTAATAATAATATGAATTGCATCTCTGATTACTAAAGAGACTTTTCTGTAATACTACCCTGAATTTCTACATAAAAAATTATTAATTAGCATAACCCTAAATTTGAAACTCCTTATATCCCCAATTCCTTAATCAGCATTTTTAGAAATCCCACTTTTCATATACTTGTCCCTCATTTAAAATTTTATCACCTCTCAAAAATCTCAGTTTGTAGGTGACTTAGAAGTCTAATTTGGTAATGGTTTTCTTGATTTTGAGGTTCTTAGTCTGAATTTTACATAGAAGAAAATTATTGCAAAGATCAGAACTTAATTTAAATATACATTTTTTTGGTGAAAAATTACATTTCTAGGGCTTGTATTTGACTGTCATCAATACTTTACTAAGTTATGAACAGAAGAAAATAAATAAAGGTACATGTTCCCAAGGATGATGGCAACAAGTATCCCAGGTTCTATGGTTTACAGTCTTAGTCAGTGTATCAATATTAGACTGCTTGGGCTGCCATAATAAAATACCTTAGAATGGGTAGCTTAAACAACAGAATTTTCTCACAGTTCTGGAGGCTAAAAGTCCCAGATCAAGACGCTAGCATGATCGGTTTCTGGTAAGAGCTCTCTTCCTGACTTGCAGATGGCTGCCTTTTCAGCTCTTCCTTGATATGTGCAAGCAAAAGAATGGAGATATATACATACATATATACATATATACATATATATTAGAGAAGGGGGGAAGAAGGGAGGAAGGGAGAACAAGTGCAGGCCTGCTAGCTTTCTGGTATCTCTTTCTTATAAAGACACTAATCCTATCATGATCAGGGTCTCACCATTATGACCTCACTTAATTTTAGTAACTTCGTTAGAGGCCCCATCTCCAAATATAGCCACACTGGGAGTTAGGGCTTCAGCATATGAATTTTGGAGGACACAACATCCAGGCCACAACAGTCAGCTTAAATGGCCATATGTAATGGCAATGCATCTCCTAGCATAATCTGGGAGTCTATGTTAGCGGTGCTTTCCTGGCCAGGAAATGCAGGTACAGTAAGACTTTACGAATTATGCCACTCGCAGGATTCTCTTAAAGTGACCCTGGAACACTGATTCATTAAATCAGTTGTAGGCGTAGTTTGTTAGCAAAGGATATCCCAATATAGATTCTCATCCAGAAATACAGGCTTTTGAAACTATGTTTCTCTGGAGAGCATTTGTTCCTGGCATGTGATCTATGACAAATACAAGACACAAAAGAAGGTGACACACTGTCTCTTGTGTGGAGAGTTTCCAAGTCCACCAAATTTGTTCAAGCTGTCTTGGCCTGAGTCACCAGATTCCACAGTCATTTGTGGTGATATTAGCAAGCTTTTAAGATGGCTGTGATGCATAGAAATTCTCATTGCAAACAGGGTAAGTGCTATTTCCTGGGACCAGCAAGTGAAGGAAATAGGCACAGGACAGAGGTCTGAGGGTCTGGTATTGCCTAGGTCAAAGAGGCTCAGCTGTTGCTATCAGTCTTGAAGGTAAAGATCTAGGTTGGTTAGGGATGAACTTCAGATTTCATCTTGGATGTAAAAAGAGGTCTTCAGATGTGTTTTCTATAGTCCAGACCAACCTTTCTTCTCGGGGGATGTGTGACATTAGAACTATCGTATGTACAAAGCCCTGAGGATGAGGTCCCAGTGAACTCCTACCGTACTGTGTCGTCGTCGTACTTGAGAGTGGCTCAGGCTTCAAGTTCAGAACAGGAAGTGCATCGGCTTAATGGATTCACGGGCCTCTGTCACGAGCTCCATTTTAAAGTTGGAGTGAAAATGGCAAGGAGAGAGGAAAACTTTCCCAAAGTACTATTTTTATTTTTCCAGAATCCTTACCAGAGTTGTGCTGTGATCTGTTCTGTCTGCCCATCAAGAAACCCTGAAGACAGTCTATACTGCCTCCACTGGGGACCTAGAGCATAATCTGCTCTTATATAAGTATATCTGGAAGGAAAGGTGGATCGAGACCCTAAGTCACTGGTTGATATTCCTATGAGCAGTTTTCCTGCCATGGTGAGATGGAAGGGAATTTGATCTAGATTCTGAGACCGCGGAGTCCCTCAGCTGCAGTTGGATTCCTTACCACGGGGAGGCACTGTTAAGCTGGGGCTGCGCTCTGGACTCCACCTTTCAAGGATGCTGGAGGGTGGAGTTCTGTGGTGGGAACGCAGGGAACACAACCAGAAACTAAGCGAGTGCACCCCCAGATAAACAAAAATCAGCAACATCTGGGAGGCAGGTCCCAGCAAAATGCCTTTGGAATCTTTGTGTATTGTCCCACAGACATTTAATCACTTAGCAAATATTTAATGAGCACTAAATATTAAGCATAGTTCTAGGCACTGGAGGTGTGTCTGAACAAAATATATCAAAATTCCTGCCCTCATGAAGCTTCCGTTTATCAGAACAAAATTTTGCACCTAGACTTGGCTTTAAGAAAAAAAAATCAAAATCATATTGGAAGTAAGCAGTGGACTCCAGGGCTGAGGTTCAAAAATCAGGGTTTGGAAATGGGTGGAGCTGGGCCATAGCTGCAGGGTGTAGGAAAAAAGAGTACCAAATTCATTGAAGTTGGCTTGAGAAACCTCTAGAATCTCCGAAGCATCAAGTTCCAAGACATGGACCACCAGGTAAGAACAAAATCAAAAGCTGAGTATGAACACAATAAAGACACACAAGATGGGATTAGCAGTTAGCAGGATCAGGAGGCAGAGCCAGGTTAGCGCCTGGGAGAAAACATAGGAAAATAGTGATTTAATAGCTATGGCCTTACCATGGGGGGTGCTATAAAAAGCACCTAGCTCATTTACACAAGTAGAATATTTATGATTAAATATTATGTTAATACTGAGCTGCAATAAAAAAGAAAATCTGGCTTAGGATCCCATACTTTGAAATGTTCCCAGAACAAGTTCTAGCCTTAACTGCTCACCTTTATTTGTTCTTCTATTTTAATTGGACGGCTATATTGACAGGAAGGTCCTGTACTTTCCTTGTCATAGGACTTATCACCAGTTCTTTTAATTATCAGTCTCCCTCACCAAACTATAAGTCCTGAAAGGAAAACTACTTTGATGTCATCATCGTTATATTCATTCCTGGCACATATCACAGTGTCTGACTTCATATTAGGCAGGGCCACCTTATATAGTTGTGCAGGTTGTGCACTGCACAACTCCCGGGGCACCACACGCATAAATATGATGCGAATGGCACCCCTGAAGTTATACAGTGCGCAACCTCACAAGCATTTATGGTGGCCCTGGACCTCATCAATGTTTATTAATGAAAATATTTTTACTGCTTATGATTTGTTGTCAGATGTCAAGTAAATATGCCGACTTGCGACACACATAAGAGTACATGGCGGGCTTTCCTGGTGGCGCAGTGGTTGAGAGTCCGCCTGCCGATAAAGGGGACACGGGTTCGTGCCCCAGTCCGGGAAGATCCCACATGCCGCGGAGCGGCTGGGCCCGTGAGCCGTGGCCACTGAGCCTGCGCGTCCGGAGCCTGTGCTCCGCAACGGGAGAGGCCACGGCAGTGAGAGGCCCGCGTACCGCAAAAAAAAAAAAAAAAAAAAAAAAAAAAAAAGAGTACATGGCAAGGACAATGGCACTGTATAATAAATAAAATGGATTTCTATTTCAATCTTAGACTAAAAGAGATGGCTTTGAAAATGTGAGTTGGTTACTTAGTGAAGTGACAGAAAAAGAACACCTCATTAAAAAGAAAAAAACTTCTAGTTTGAGAATAAGTGGGTTCCAGTTTCCTATGAAATGTGTGATTTTAAAAATTAGAATTTCTAATATACTTAAATTAGTAAACTAGGGGATTCATTTACTTGGAGGAACAGAAAGCCTGGGGAAAAAAATATATGTTTTAATAGCAACTGATCTCCCTGAAACATCCCTACAAAGTAATTTTAATAGTTACATACACTTTGACAGTATAGCCACCATTTTTTCCACATTATACAGGCTATGAAGATAACATAAAATACCTTTTTTCCCCTAATGAATTTCAAGTCCCCTTTAACAGATACAAAATAGCAATGAGGACAAAGTGATAAATGTCCAGGCGTAATCTTACAAAAAATAAAGCTAGGTGAAGTGACTGAAAGCTTAATCATTTCTATCTGTTCAGGAGGTTTTGTAATTTTGGTATCCTAACTCTTTTGACTATGATTTCTTACTCCTTTGGTAAGTCCCAAGTTCAAGCAAACTGTTAGCACAGATATGAGTGTGCGTGTGTGTGTTTTAAAAAATATTCAGAAGTAGTGTATTAGTTTGTATCCACCAATGATGTCTATGAATGTTTAAATCTTCCCAAAATAAACCCTCATGATATTTTCCAAAACTGTGATTATGAAATGTAATGTAAACCTTTGAAATTAGAATAAACTGAAGTTATTCTATTCACAAACACAATGCCTGTAAGAATAACTTGACAGGGGAAGCTCTTAGAATGTGGTGGCCTCAACTGGTCTATATTTGGTGTCAATGAAGAGAAGTCAAAATATGGCTACAACACTGTTGAATGAAACATTTTCTTTAGTGAATGCTATGACAACTCTAGAATTCCATTTTAAGTACATACATTTTCAATACAAGTAGAGAGAAATGTAATTACTAAAGCAACAAAAGTAACTGGTAGTAAAAAACTGGATCTCAAAGCAAGGATCACTTGGTGCACTGATTAAAAATTTAGACTTCTACAATCAAATCCAGAACAAATTCTCAGGTGGACGGAGCTGTGATAGGAATGTGATTATCAGACAAGCTTTCAGGACATTACTGCACATGCTAAATCTTCAGAACCACTGCCTTAGAAAATAGTTTTAAGTTCATTTAAAAATTTTATTTAATTCACACGGCCTGGGACGTTGGGACGTCTGCTTTCTGAACATGAAAATCTTAAAGCAGCCATGGCTACTTAAAATGAGACTCATATTTAGCTTTATTTAACTCGCAGTTAGATATGTTTGCTAAAATGAGTGAATTCAATTTCCAAACTAAGGGTCATGGTTTTGGGTACTAAAAAGGGTCTGAGATTTTGCTCTGCTTGCAAGCTAACAAGTTAGCCTGCCACAGTTCCATGGATGTTGGTAGTCAGGCAACTTCTAGGTCAGAGACCTTGAGATGGGGTGCCTCTTCTGGATTATCTAGGTGGGCCTATTCTAATCACAGGGACCCTTAAAAGTGAAGAAACTTTCCTGGCTGGGGCCAGAGGAAGGGATGAGAGGCTGGAATCAGGGCCAGAGAGATGCTAAAGAGTTCAGCCTTTAGAAGTTGGGAAGGGCAAGGAAATGAATTCTTCCCTAGAGTGTTCAGAAAGAACACAGCCCTAACTGACACCTTGATGTTAGCTCAGTCAGATCTCTGTTGGTCTTCTGACCTCTAGAACCATAAGATAATAAATATGTGCTATTTTAAGTCACTAACTTTGTGGTAATTTTTTAACAGCAACGATAGAAAATGCATACAAGCAGTAGCCAGAGTATCAGCATTTTGGTGCCAATTTCCCCAAGCCCCGGTTCCCCGCAGGGCAATGCAGAGAAAGCTAGGTGATACTTGCCCACACAGTGGGTTGCCTCACAGTAGAGGAATCCGGAGTTTAGGAAGCCTGAATCTTTTGTAATGAGAAGCAAGCATGCCTGTCCTTTGCTCCAGAGGGACACACTATCTCTGTATCCCCAAGGTCCTTTGCTCTACAGACATCCTTGAAAAGACCGTCTGAAACAAAGGGCAGTCAATCTTGCAAGATATACAGAAACACAAGACACCCATAGAGAACTGCTCCCCAACACAAGGTGCCATCCAAATTCATCACTCAGGTGTTCCCGAGATATCACAGTTTTCATAATTCAAACTGAGGGACTTTGTGGTATTTAGCATAACAATAGGTGATGAAATTGATAAAGGTTGCTACAGCTGTATAAGAAATGTCTGCTAATGAGATCTTTAAAAAATAAAATTCTTTATTATAAAACCAAAATTAACATGAGCCTATGCTGGGTTTGTTATATTTATAATGTTAAACACACACACAGACACAGACACGTACAAATATACCATCATTACTGAAATTGCTACAGATAAGGGAATTTCATTATTGCTAGTCTGGAACTTTTTGGACTGTAAACCACTTTTCCACTTGAAACAATTGTCTTTATTATGGAATTTTTTAATAATGTGAAGTTTTTTAGTATTCTATCATAGTATAGCAAAAGCAGACTGCTGTTTTAGATAAGATTTATTTTTCTATAAGACTTAGAAATAGATTTTTATTAGAATCTTGGTTAAATTGATCAAAATTGCAAAGGGATGAGTATGAATTCCGTTTTCCAGTAAAAGCAGCTGAAAACACCAGTGTACGATAAACTTTCTTGTCCTTCTGGAGTTGCTAGGATTAATTAAACCTAATTACTCATTTCAAAGAACTGCTTTACATTTTCTAGCTATTATTAAATGAAATAGTATCTGTAAATGAAGATATATTTTCAACAGCAGTAGAAAATAAACTGAGTCATGCAGTTTGCCTCATAAACATCATAGTCACCATGGTTACCATGTTGATCCCTAAGTCACAAGACCCTCCATTCTGCTCAGTTTAGCCAATGTTTGTGAAATCCCTTCTATGTCTCCTTCTATCAAAATACACTCCTTTATCCAGGTCTGTTCCTGGGGAGGTCCAGGAAGCTCCATGTCCTCTGTGAATTTAGGAGAAAACTTTCTTTTGCCATTGAGTCTCTCTGAAGACTAAAATAATACTCAAGAGAGCAGTTCAAGGAATGACCCTTTGTCCCTTTAGAAAAGATTAAAAGGGTTATGCTTCTGAAATTTACTTCAGATACCCCTTCCCCATGCCCACTGTGCTGGTCAAGCTGTTGCCTCTCAACCTCAAACCTACCGCTCTGTACTGTGCTTTGTTCCGCCCCTACTGAGACTGCAGACCGCATTTCTGCAGTTCTAGCTGCTCCATGTTAGGCTTTACCAATAAAGAGTGTTATCAGGAGATAGCGCGGCTCCAAGGGGAAGGAAAAAAGAAGGCTAGAGGAGGAGGAAGGGCCTGTTCTGTGGGAACCCACCTTCAAGCGTTTAAATTTTAATATTACAACCTCTTTCTTTTGCTCCCCAGCCATAAGGATGGTAGCTACTTTCTGCAGTTACTACCTCTCTGATGCCTCAGGGTCCCCTTTTAGCCTTTTCAGTTCTCTAACAATTTAAAACTAATGATTCTTTATTATAAATTCTTTCAAAATAATTGGTGTACTTCTGTGTTCTGACTTGATCCTGACATATACAACCTCCAGAAACAGCCCAGAATTAACTGTGGACGGGAACACAGAATATCTTGGGGGAAATGGATTCCAGATCACATAGCTCTTTCACAGTCCATAGATTGTCTGATGTTTGATACAAGGAGTCAGTCATATGTTCAATAAATACGAATTGAATACCAACTGTTTCTTAGGCATAATGTTTAATCAGAGGTGAAATTTGTTCCCAAGCAATTCACATCTAGAATAATGATGAAGACAATTCTAGAAAAGGCTATAAAATATACTAACATTAAGTTGCTGGGAAAAGCAAAAGGAGTCATGATACCAATATTGGAGACACCTAAGATGAGAGAAAGCACCACTGTAGACTTCCCACAGGAGTGTGACCAAGAAATAAGCAGGCAAAACAGGAGTAGAAGCAATTTTGGAAGAAAGAACAATTTATGCCTAAGCCAAGAGGTTTGCCAAAGCATGATCACTGAGGGATCTGAAAATCATTGTGCGTAGGCTATGAGCGATAGGGCCTTCCTCAAGATGAGGCTGGAATGGCAGGTAGGGACCAGATCATGAAGGGACTTTTCTGTCTTCCTTAGAAGTTTGGCTTCAACTGAACAGAAGAGGAAGGCTATTGAGGACATTCAAGGCAACTATGACTTCGTCATACTAATGCTGTTTTAATGAAACTTTATAACAAAGTACAACATACATTCAGAAAAGTGTACAAATAATAAGTATAAAGCTCAGATTGTCAAAAACCAAACATACCAATATAACCAGCACCCAGATAGATAAATCAGCATTACCAGTATATCCAGAAGACCTCTCCTACACCAACCCAGACACTGTCCCCACCAAAGGAACCATTATCTTAACTTCTAAAACCATGGGTTAGTTTGGCCTGCTTTTGAATTGTAAGTTAAACGAAGCAGTATATAACTGTGTTTCTGTCCTCTTTGGCTTAACATTGCTAGTGAGATTCATCCATGTTTTGTATACATTTATTCATTCCCATTGCTATGTAGCCTTCTATTACATGAACATTCCACCATTTATTTACGTTCTGTTGATGGACAATTAAATTTTTTCCAGTTCTCAGTTATTAAAAACAAAGTGCCATGAAAACTTTGGTCCATGTCTTTTTGGTGGATTCATGTACACATTTCCACTGGGTATCTACCAAAGAAGTGAACTTCTTGAGTATACATATGTTAAGCTTTAGTAGATGCTGCCAAAGAAGTTGTAGTAATTCACATTCCCACCAGCAGTGGATGAGAGCTCTATCTACTCCGTATACTTGCCAACACTGATATTGCCATTCTTTTGCATTTTTGCCATTTGACAGGTCTTTAGTTATATCCTATTGTAGTTTTAATATGTGTTTCTCAGATGAATAATAAGGTTGGGCACATTTTCATATTTTACTAGCTATTTGATTATTTGAATATCCTCCTTTATGAAGTCATTATTCAGTACTTTTTCCTATTTTTGTGTAATTTCTTTTTTTACCCATAGATTGTTTGAAAGTGTATTACTTGTCTAGATATTTGGTGATTTTCTCAATGTCTTATTATTACTGATTTCTAATTTAATTGCGCTGTGATTATAAAGTGTAACTTGTATGATCTTAGTCCTTTGAAATTTATTGAGACTTCTTGTATGGCTCAGAATATGTCCAAGCACATGTTTCATGTACCCTTTTTAAAATGTGTGTTTTCAGCAAAGGAAACCATAAACAAAATGAAAAGACAACCTACGGAATGGGAGAAAATATTTGCATATGAGATTGAACCCAGGAGGGGATTGTGGGAACCTCCCATTTACAGCTGGTCAGTCAGAAGCACAGGTGCAACCCCTTCACATAGTGAAACCATCTGTTTTTCTGAAGCCAGGCACTTCTTGATGCAGACACACCAAAAGGCTCATGGACTTCAGGTGTGGTTGCATTTTGGTTGAGTTTCAAATATCAGCATCTGATCACTCAGCTTACAGGCTTGGAAACATGGTTATCTTTTTATCGAGAGGCTTTGCAGAAAAATGGCTTCCTTAACTTGGAAGAGGCTGGTTAAAGGAATGCACCATGGATTACTCCATGACTAAGGATATGGAGATGAACAAAACATAGCTCCAACCTTTAAAAGAATTATTTATAGTGAGGGTTGAGAGCCGTGTGGCTGACAGGGTCTTGGTGCTCCGGCCTGGTGTCAGGCCTGAGCCTCTGAGATAAGAGAGCTGAGATCAGGACACTGGACCACCAGAGACCTCGGGCCCCATGTAGTATCAATGGGTGAGAGCTCTCCCAGAGATCTCTGTCTCAATGCTAAGACACAGCTCCACTCAATGACCAGCAAGCTACAGTGCTGGACACCCTATGACAAACAACTAGCAAGACAGGAACACAACCTCACCCATTAGCAGAGAGGCTGCCTAAAATCATACAAAATTCACAGACACCTCAAAACACACCACCGGATGCAGCCCTGGCCACCAGAAAGACAAGATCCAGCCCCACCCACCAGAACACAGGCACCAGTGCCCTCCACCAGGAAGTCTACACAAGCCACTGAACTAACCTCACTCACTGGGGGCAGACACCAACAACAACGGGAACTATGAACCTGCAGCCTGCAAAAAGGAGACCCCAAACACAGTAAGTTCAAAAGGAGAAGACAGAGAAATATGCAGCAGATGAAGGAGCAAGGTAAAAACCCACCAGACCAAACAAATGAAGAGGAAACAGGCAGTCTACCTGAAAAAGAAATCTAAGTAATGATAGTAAACGTGATCCAAAATCTTGGAAATAGAATGGAGAAAATACATGCAACAGAGTTCTATGACCTCCATCATAACACTTACCGTTTTATTTATCAGCTTTATTGAGATATGATTTGCATATATTAAAATTCACCCATTATATGCATCTAGTTCTGACAATACACATACAGTTTTTTTAATAAATTTATTTTATTTACTTATTTTTGGCTGCATTGGGTCTTTGTTGCTGTGTGCAGGCTTCCTCTAGTTGCAGTGAGCCAGGGACTACTCTTTGTTGTGGTGCGTGGGCTTCTCATTGTGGTGGCTTCGCTTGTTTCAGAGCATGAGCTCTAGGCGTGCAGACTTCAGTATTTGCAGCACATGGGCTCAGTAGTTGTGGCACATGGGCTCAGTAGTTGTGGCTCACAGGCTCTAGACCTCAACCTCAGTAGTGGTGGTGCACAGGCTTAGTTGCTCCACGGCATACGGGATCTTCCTCGACCAGGGCTCGAACCCATGTCCCCTGCCTTGGTGGGCAGAGATTTGTAACCACTGTGCCACCAGGGAAGTCCCCACATACAGTTTTGACAAATGCTTACAGTCATGTAGCTACCACCACAATAAATATATAGCACATATCCATTTCCCCAAAATTTCCTCTGGCCTCTTTGCACTGAATTGCCTTCTTCCACCCCAGTGCCCGGCAAACACTGATCTTCTTTCTTCTAGTATGTTTTTTCTCTTTCTAGATTTCATATAAATTGAATGTGAAAATACATAGGCTTTTGTGTCTGGATTCTTTCACTTAGCACAATGCTACTGAGTGTCATCCATGTTGTTAAATGAAGCGATACTTTTTTTTTTCCTGAATGATATGTCTTTGAATGGATATATTGTAACTTGTTTATCTATTTACCTGTTGAGTGATTGATGGACAAATTGAGCTGTTTCCAGTTTGGGTGTGCTTTACACAAAAGTAGTTTGAACATTTGAGCGTGCGTCTTTGTGTGAACTTACTTTTCAATTGATAAATATCTCACATATGGTACAAAAATATACTGTATTAATGTAAGATATTAATAATAGGGAACACTGTATCGAGGTATATAGGAACTATCTGTATTATGTTCATAGCTATTATGCAAACCTAAAACTATTCTAAAATAAAACATGTATTTTACAAAATGGGTAAAAGATTTAAACAGACACTAAAGAAAATTTTATGGGGGCTGCCCTAATGGCACAGTGGTTAAGAATCCACCTGACAATGCAGGGGACAAGGGTCTGAGCCCTTGCTGGGAAGATCCCACATGCTGTGGAGCAACTAATCCCATGTGCCACAACTACTGAGCCTGCGTGCCACAACTACTGAGCCTGTGTGCCACAACTATTGAAGCCCACATGCCTAGAGCCTGTGCTCTGCAACAAAGACAAGCCACTGCAATGAGAAGCCCGTGCACCACACGAAGAGTAGCCCCCTCTCACCGCAACTAGAGAAAGCCCATGCGCAGCAACAAAGACCCAACACAGCCAAAAAATTAATTAATTAATTTTTAAAAGATAATTTTATGTATGCATATATATGTTTATATCAGAAGAATGGTTAGTATCTCTAGGTTCTAGATCCATAGATCAATAGACAGAAAGAGAGATAGAATTTTCTTTACAAACTGCTGGACTCCATTAGCTAAAACTTTGTTAAAGATTTTTACATCTAGATTTATGAGAAATGTTAGTCTATAGTCTTCTTGTAATATCTTTTTCTAATTTCACTAACAGGGTAACAGTGAGACAGTTTTGACCACAGAATATTTATAATATCCTTGAGATGATAAGGGTCTCTTTTCACTTAAAATTCACCATAAAAAACACACAGGAAACAAATATATAAAAGGATACGATAACTTCCCCCAAGCACCAACTTGTATAACAAAGTTTGTGTAATATCTTACATCAATTTAACCTGAAATAAAATGTAAAAGTTAAGCCGCATAGGTCATTGGCAGAATGTAAATTCTCCACAGAAGGACTTGGACCCCTTGTTTTGTTTTGTGTTTCCTCGCTGCTCTTTACTTGTGTTCACCCAGCTTCTTCCCTGTTTTTTATCATCCACTACCTTCTAAATACGGTCACTCTTACATGCCAGTGAAAAATCATCATGTAATTACAAATTTAAGGAACGTTTTTGTTGTATCCTCTATGCGATAGGAAAATTAAAGAGAAAAAAGAAGAACAAATATTTAAATAACTGATACTACATCTGTTGGTTACAATAGTATCCACTTATTTAAACTGTGAATTTTGACTATAGTTATATCAAATCTATACTACTGGGTGAAGATTGGAATGGAGCATAGAAAAATTTAAAAAGCAGCTGAGGTTCAGTGTTTGTGTTGTAGTTAACGTTATTTATATTCCCTCTATTATCATTATAACTTTGTGTAATATGTGTATATAAGAAAAGCTGAAAAAATTATCCTACAGTTTACAAGTGACTTTATCCTTAATCTAGTTTGTTCTTTCTGATGGTGTTTTTGGCTTGTTTCTTTGTTTTAATATCACTTCTTTTTTGGCTGCTGCCATGCAGCCTGTGGGATCTTAGTTCCCCGACCAGGAATCGAACCCATGCCCCCTGCAGTGCAAGCATGGAGTCTTAACCACTGGACCACCAGGGAAGTCCCTAATATCATTTTTTAAAATACCAGTTTTATGGTTAAGTATTCGTAACACTTCTTTTATAATTCCATTGACGTGGGTCAACAATATGCTTGTACTGATGGAACAACTGCACACTGATATTGATTTGGGTAAATCAAATAAGGTTTATTTATCACAAAAGGAAATCAGTACAGTCAGAGTAAATGGCCAAGTTACCTGAGCCCCAAATCTTTACCGAGCAGATGCACACTGAGGATGAGACTATATGAATGACAGAGGGTCCCTTCAGACCTCATGGAAGCCACATTTCCTGTTCTGTGCACAGTTTTATATGCATAACCTGAATTAAATCTGAATATAGCTGTGTCTGGATATGTAAGGGATATAAATTCATCTGGATCAGGAGTTCCTCACTGAACTTAGCTGTATAATATACAGCAAGTTCACAGAGACCATTGGTAGTACAGGACACTCAGGAATAGACATCTCTATTACCCTCAACTTCTAAGAATAATTACAGCCATGTCCAAGAACATCCCTGAATTTCACATGCCATGTAACTAAATCGAGGATCAGTTACTCAGTTATCTCTGGGTGTCATAAACCAGTCCTTAGACCATATCAAGAGTACATTCTGAAATATGTTATCTCAGATTTTCCCAATATTAATGCCTTCAATTTTTCCTAGTTCAATCCTCAGACTTCATGTTCTGAAAGTTTTTCCTCCCAATAAATTGCTTGATAATAATTCTTTCTCAATTTCATTATGGTAAAAAAGAGCAGTCACAGTTTCAAGTAAGCTGAGGTAACCAGTTAACATGCAACATACAAAGACTTCCAGGAAATAAAACAAAGAAATGTCAGGTTTCACATGAGTACTGAAGCCTCAGCTTATGAAAATGCTGAGATTTACATTTGGCTTTTCAAACAACTAAGCATTACACAGGGACCACCATTTTTGCTTTCCGTTCACCCAGGGATACAGGTACCCAAGATTAGAAACTCATGCATCAGTTCATACAAAGGATTATTTAGAAAAAAAAGTTTTAATTATTAAGTTTCAAAATGTTCTTAGAGCATTGTCAGTGAGATAGAAAGTCGAGTATATGCTGAAAAGTATATAAATCTGCATAATCAAAGAACTTTGAATAATTAATTATAGGAAAGCTGAATTACAATAAAATATTTTTCTTTCTATATAATTCTATCTTCCCTGTGTCATGATTCAGGCCAGAGTGTAGAATGGGAATACATAAAGAAAAACCATTGTATGAAATACGAATGTAATTAACTCGTGTAAGAAAAAATACATGCAACTTTAACTTATAAATGCAAAAAAATAATACAAGGATTCACATAAAGTTGTGCTTATCCCAACAGAAGTTCAAAAGACATATTTTTATGAGCTAGGATTATCGAATAACATATCGCACAGCCTGTTGATTAAACTGACATTATCAGGCTGGGAATGTGGAAAATCAACAGCTGAACCTACTTAAGTCTAATCTGATTACAGTGCAAAGAATGTTCTGCACAGATAAGGATTTTGATTAGAGGAGTTATAAGGATAGAGTGAGAAATTCATTTTAGAAGCAATGTCTTTAATTAGCAAGAAGTAGAGAGGTCAACAAGAAAAGAGCTACACATGATCAAGCCCCTGTCTATCTTGTCTTGTCTTGTGGACCAAGAAGTGACAAGCGTTAGGAATCAGATAGATAGAAGAGGGAGCACTTTTGGAAATGTACACAGAAAATGTGGAAAAATTTAAGATCCTGCCAAGGTTGCCTAGAAACAGACAGTATTGAGGCCACAGTGTCAGTGAAAATGTACAGAAAAAAAAAAAAATCTGTTGAAATGTTAAAAATGCTACCTCAAACTACCTCAAAGTCATTTTTTCCCCATCATTCTAAGTATAATGTAGTTCTTGATATTTTTATATTTTGTCATTAGGGTTTTGTATATTTTAATGAATCGTATAACTTGTCTCTCCAGTCAAATGGACATTATATTAAAGTTATTTATAAGAGAACTAAAATACTTCTTCCCTGAGACTTACATTCATTAGTGCTTTTAAATAACTGAAAAGTATGCTTTCAATATTAATGACATTTCTTCATAAAAGCCAAAAGCAAATCAGGTTGCAAAAGCCTCAAACGGAACCAATGGACAAAGAGCATAAATGACTTGGTCAAACTGAGCTCTGGTTCTTCCTGGAATGTTATTAAATTAGTCTAAGGAAAGAACAAAAGTCAAAAGTCAAATCCATTTAAATCAGCAAATATTTCTTAAGTGTTTCTTAAGTGTTTATTATGTACCAGACACTATACTAAGCACTAATAACTTCTACCATGTAGAACATTCAGACAGAAATGAGTTGTATTAAGGCAATATTCTGCAAAAGATGCTACTTAAGTTTGCTGCTTTGGGCTTCAAATTAACAACTGCAACTAGCAAGGTGGGGTCTACAGGTGCAGATCTAGTATTCTAGATCTAGTGTGCCCACCTCCATACCCAATAAACTATACTGAACTCCTTTATGATTTATAAGACACCGCTGGCATATACCATAGCTCACTTCATTCATTTTTACTATGACCGAATAAAAGAAATATTATTTTTCCCAATGTTTTAAAAAATGTGAACATAAAGATGAGTGACTTTTAAATAAATTGCCCATGTAATAGACAGTATACACTGTTGAAAACAAATGAAAGAATGCTCAGCATGAATCATTACAGAAATGCAAATCAAAACTACAATGAGGTATCACCTCACACAGGTCAGAATGGCCATCATCAAAATATCTACAAACAATAAATGCTGGAGAGGGTGTGGAGAAAAGGGAACCCTCTTGCACTGTTGGTGGGAATGTAAATAGATACAGTCACTATGGAGAACAATATGGAGGTTCCTTAAAAAACTAAAAATAGAACTACCATACAACCCAGCAATTTCATTCCTAGGCATATCTCTGAAGAAAACCAGAGTAAGTCAGAAAGAGAAAAACAAATACCGTATGCTAACACATATATATGGAATCTAAAAAAAAAAAGTCATGAAGAACTTAGGGGCAAGATGGGAATAAAGACACAGACGTACTAGAGAATGGTCTTGAGGAAATGGGGAGGGGGAAGGGTAAGCTGTGACAAAGTGAGAGAGTGTCATGGACATATACACACTACCAAACGTAAGGTAGATAGCTAGTGGGAAGCAGCCACATAGCACAGGGAGATCAGCTCGGTGCTTTGTGACCACCTAGAGGGGTGGGATAGGGAGGGTGGGAGGGAGGGAGATGCAAGAGGGAAGAGATATGGGGACATATGTATATGTATAACTGATTCACTTTGTTATAAAGCAGAAACTAACACACCATTGTAAAGCAATTATACTCCAATAAAGATGTTAAAAAAAAATAGAGTGTACTAGAGTACACTGCTCATTAATACATTCCTCATTGGATTTATTCCTTTGCTTGTCTCCCCCACAATCTCTCTGCATTTCCAGGGATCACAACACGAATGAATTATTTCTACCCACATCTTTATCTTAGAATCTATACTGGGGGCAACTTTATCTAAGATACATGGTCTGAAGGGTGGCCCTTAATTCCCTAAAAGGTTGGACAACGTGGGGAAAAAATTATGTTTCAGACCCAAGATACACATCATTAATGGCTGCTAAAACTAGTGTGTGAAAGTTTGGTGAGTAACAAGATATTTACATGATCTCAAACTATCTCCCACAATACAATGATCAAATACAAAGGAGAAAATAGTAACTGTACCCTGAAGACATGGCAAACACCACCTTGAGGATGGTAGGCATAATAATGCCGCCCCCCGCCCCCCCCCCCGCCCTGGATGTGCATTTCTGAATCCCCAGAACCTGTGTCTGTTCCTTACATGACAAAAGGGATTTTGCAGATGTGATTAAAGTTAAGGACCTAGAGAAGGGAGATTAGAGTTGCCCCTTGAACAACCTGTGGTTAGGAATGCTGACCCTCTGCACAGTTTAAAATTCAAAAAGAATTCAAGGATAACTTTACAGTCAGCCCTCCATATCTGTGGTTCTGCATCTGCGGCTTCAACCAACTGTGGATTATATAGTACTGTAGTAAATATTTGTTGAAAAAAAATCCATATATAAGTAGACCTGCAGAGTTCAAACCCATGTTTTCAAGGCTCAACTGTATATTGGATTATCCACTTATACCCAGTGTAATCATATGAATCCTTAAAAGTGGAGAATCTTTCCCAACTCTGGTCAGAGGGAGATGTAACTATAGAGAAAATGTCAGAGAGGTGCAATGTTGCTGGCTTTGAAGATGAAGAATGGGACCAGTAGCCAAGGAATATGTGCAGCTTCTAGAAACCGGAAAAGGCAAGGAAAGAATTCTCCCCCTAGAGCCTCTAGAAGGAGAACAGCCCTACCAATACCTTGATTTTAGCCCAGTGAGACCCATGTCTGACTCTTGACATACAGAGCTGCAATATAATAAATTTGTGTTGTTTTAAGCTTCTTGTGGTAATTTGTTACAGCAGCAATAAAAAACAAATACATTAACTAAATGACCAAAGTGAACAAAGGTAGTCGGGGGAGGGGAAATCAACATCATGTGAACCCAAATGTGATAATATCACGACTATGGTACTCCTGCTGTAAAATGCATAGCCTGAATCTAGTCATAAAACAATGACAAACCCAAACTGAGGTACATTCTATAAAATAGCTGAGCATAAAAAAAAAATCAAGGTTGTAAAAGACAAGGAAAGACTGAAACTCTTTCAGATCAAAGGAGAGAAAGAGACTTTATAACTTTATGCAACACATAATCCAGGGGTTTATTTTTCTACATAGGACATTATAGGGACAGTTGGTGAAATGAGTAAGGTCTTCAGATAAACTAATACTGTAACAACACTAATTTCCTTTTTGATAATTACACTAGATTATGATTGTCCTTTACCCCTAAATATTTCAGTATTTATGTGTATTATATGAATAAGGAAAGAAAGAGAGCATGACAATATTTGGGGATTAAAGGATATGCAAGAACTCTGTATTATTCTTGCAATTGGTTTGTATAACTGAATCTACATCAAAATACTTTAAAATAAATTTTTAGATATATTGAGAATAAAAGTATATGAGATAATATATCATGGAAATTTAGAGATAATCAAGATATATTCTAACCCTAATGGACACTGATTGTGTTTTTAAATTAAGTCGATCAACAAATATTTATTACTACCTATCACGTGCCACACCTACTCCTATATTAGAAATATAACTGTGAAAAAATATCAAAACCCCCAGCCTTTATGAAACTTACATTTTGTGAGAACTTAGATCTTACAGGGTCAGTAAACTGGGCAAGTCATTTATCCAAGTGAATAAATCTCAGGTTCTTAATCACATTTTCAGTAGTTTGAAGTATTCTTCCAGTGAAAATAACTGAAACAATTTCTTTGGCCTGAATATTGTCCCTCAATCCAGTTCCCACAGTTATGACGTATATTTGAATCATTCAAAAGATTTCTGGAAATCTAAATTTCGATCATTTTTTTATTTGATTAAAGTAAGAGTATATGTTCTATCATGGTATTTTCTGCCCTGCACCAGATAGCTAACTCCCAAATGCATTTGTTTCTAATTCTACAATGTATTTTATATATCCAGATTTTTAAAATTATTAACATTATTATTAGTTTAGTATTATTGTGATTTTATTATCATTACTATCTTTCACTGTGAAAAAATTCTCTCACCCATCATGTATAGTTTAGATATTATCCACTTGTCTAAGAAAAAACCAAACTTAATGCAAATGTAATTTTTAAAATGTGTTTGGGGGAAAAGTCATTGCGAGGTATGGGGGAAGAGTCTACAACAGAGACCAGTGGTATAGATGGCTCAGAAAAGAAAGTGTGACACTAAGGAAATGATAAGAATAGGCTTTTAAAAGGCCAAGCATACCAAGAAAAGTCAGTTGCGTGAAGCACAAAGAAACCAGGGCCAGAAGGAACATAGGCTCTATAGGAAATAAAAAATGCTTATGCTATTCCTGCCAGGTTACTACTGAGACCTTTGGTGGCTTCTTTGGACTACAGATGGAGGAGCAGAAGCTATTGCACTTAAAGCCCAGACACCAAGCACCTAATATCTCCACTGACAGAGTGCTTGGATATATACGTGTATTTAGGGGTCACTGTGGTGGGATTCTGATTTCTCTAGAAAGAAATATGCAACTTTCCACTGTTAACACATAGATGTATGCCATTTCTCTGTTCACATCAATGTCTCCCAGAGGACAGAAATCTATCTAAATCCTCTAAGGGACAAAGGAGTCATCATCATCACCATAGCCATTATCGTCATTATCACTGCCAAGATTTGGGGGAGATTTACGTGACAGTCACTGTTTTCAGCACTTTACATGCATATCTTTCTATTATAAAGCTGAAGAGAACACTGTCTTCGATTTTAAACAGAGGAATCTGAGTTGCAGAGAAGTTAAGTTATTTACCCAGTGTCAAATACCTACTGAGTGTCAGAGTCCGGAGCCAAACGTAGTCACCTAAGAGGTATAAATAAACGGAAGAACATTTCCTCATACACTACACTTCACTATCAGTCTGTTCTGAGGGTATAACAGGAAACAAGCTAAGAGAATCTCTGAGCCATTCATCTGGAGCCCTGGCATACCAAGTCCTGAGTTGGCCCTACCTACGAGCTCCATGTTATGTGAGATAATAAATTTGCTTATTGTCTTCCTTTATTTGCATTTGATGCAAGGGTTTTTTGTTTGTTTGTTTTATCATATGCAGCTAAAGAAAATTACTCTTCCTAGATTTCCCTTGTCATACTTCCTTGCCTTCCCTCATCTTCTTCTTTGCAGAGCTGAAAATATACATGTGGTTTGGACATTTGGTCAGGGTTACTGAGAATAATTTTGGTTCCTTGTTTTCATGCCTCAATTCCTGGTATATTAACAGCATATATTAATATTTTATGTCGTTGGAGAGCGTTCTTCACTTACTATGGACACCACCTCTCCTACTCCTATCCTCAATGGGCACACTACTCTAATACCACATGCACGATTCACTTTCAATATGATCATTACTCCTCTCTTATTATATTCTCTGCAACACTGTAAGATTTTAGAATGTTTTATCATTCTACTAGCAAATCTTGAAAAATGAGAAACTCCTCTGAGTAAGAGCATATAAAGTTTTAATGCTTTTTAAATTTTTATTTTATTTTGATTTCCTGGCTGACATTATCTTACTGGGTTTTATTATAGATTTTAGTCTTATTCAGTGATGACACATCTCCGTGTAGAGACTTCTCAGTGCAGAATCCTAGTTAACAACAGAAACTTACCATACATTTAATTAAAGGATTACAAAAATTTGCATACTTCATATGGGTCACTAACTCCTTCAGGTTTCCTCATAAACATATAAAACATTTACAGACAGATCTTTCAAAGAAGGATTCTGGTTGTGGGAGAGATTTTTCTTTTCCTCAATTTTTACAGCATCTTAACAAACATATAATTTTCTACACTTGGCAAACAAAGTAGAAATAAATAGTCTGTTATGCAAATAGTAGTGTCACACCAGACGACTGTGTAACTTTTAAAGCAAAATCACACCACTTACCTACTACTAACACCTTATAAGTAAATAAAAGTAATACTTTTTTTTTTTTTTGGCAGTACGCGGGCCTCTCACTGTTGTGGCCTCTCCCGTTGTGGAGCACAGGCTCCGGACGCGCAGGCTCAGCGGCCATGGCTCCCGGGCCCAGCCGCTCCGCGGCATGCGGGATCTTCCCAGACTGAGCCACGACCCTGTGTCCCCTGCATCGGCAGGCGGACTCTCAACCACTGCGCCACCAGGGAAGCCCAAAAGTAATACTTTTTTATACTGTTTTTCAGTGTTCAAAAAACACTGAAAATTAACGTCAAATTATTTATGAAGAGATGTATTGATAACTCAAACCCTGAGTAATTAGACAGCAGTTCTGAAAAAAGCAAACTGCAAACTATTTTCTCTTTTTGAAACTCCATTTAGACAAAGATAATGATTGGCTTAATTCTTGTCTTCCAAAGTGAATTCTAGTGACACAATTGTTATACAGTGAGGTTAGACCAGCTATTTGAAATGCTAAGCTCAAGATCTAAACACTATTTTAAAGAATTATTTTGCAGTGTGCCTCAACCAAAGGGTATTTACAACTTCTTGCCTGAGTTTTAAATGACTGCAGCCTTTCTTATCTCCCTGTGAGAATTTCAAACATTTAGAATAAGAGATGGAAAGTCAGTGCTCCTCACTCAGGTCTTCCCAGCACAGTATGATCTGAGCCAGTGGCTTTCAAATGTGGCCCCCAGACAGCATCATCAGTGTTTCCCGGAAATTTGTTAGACACAGAAATTCTCTGACCTCATCTCAGACGTACTGAATTTGAAACTCTGGAGGATGGAGCCCAACAACCTGTATTTTAACAAGCCTTCCAAGGCATTATGATGCACCTTCAAGTTTGAGAACCTCTGATATTAGACAACTTAATTAGTCCTTGTCCGTTGTTTGAATTCCAAATCTAACTCTGGAAAGCTGTTAGAAATCTGCAGTCAGCATCCAACTTGAGGTTTTGCTGACTAGTTAGATTTTGATTATAGCTTATTGAGTTTTAGAGTTCTCTTAGTAAATGCCATCCTTATCCTTAATTAGTAGTATTATTTAATTGCTTTTTATAACTGCCAGCAAGAATCAGTCTCAAAATTTCCTTCTAGAACTTTTAAATTATCCATATGCTGCAAATTCACTTGTGCTTCTATACAAATGGAATATGCACACAGTAGATCAATCTGCCTTTTCTTCCTATTGCCTATTTATTAAAGGCAAGTTCATTTGCCAGTTTTCTACAAGAAATAGCTTCAAACTGCATTGCGGTTTCAAAATAAAAGTTACTTTTATTTTGCTTCTCACCATATTCCTATCAGCCCAACAATACAAGGTTTGGAGTGATGTTACCACACTCTGAACCTCTGCCAGGCTACCCACTTGAGCTTTGCACAGTAAGTGTTTTTTAGCAGGTTTTGCTTCTTGATTTCAGTCTATATTGTGCTACATCCCGAGAGCCCATCATATTTTCATTGAATTACCAGTTTTAACATTATAGGCATTGATTTCACTTATCCCAGAATGATTTGATCATAGTAACAATTTATGAGTGTGAAATTGAGGACGAATAACCTCTCAAAGTCACAAATTAATATAGTTATACCTACTGAATTTAGGCATGCTTATTTTTTTTATTTTTTATTTTTTTGCGGTACACGGGCCTCTCACTGTTGTGGCCTCTCCCGTTGCGGAGCACAGGCTCTGGACACGCAGGCTCAGTGGCCACGGCTCACGGGCCCAGCCGCTCCGCGGCATGTGGGATCTTCCCGGACCGGGGCATGAACCTGTGTCCGCTGCATCGGCAGGCGGACTCTCAACCACTGCGCCACCAGGGAAGCCCAGGCATGCTTATTTTTTAAGAGAGCTCAAAATCAAGTATGTACAGATTCACTAAGTTAATACACTTTACTTCCTATTGCAGACTTCCACCTCCACAGTTACTTACTAGTAAGGAGTTTCATGTGTTTCAAAACCAGACTCTATATATTTTCTTTCCTGTTCATATCCTGAATAAAAAAGGAGTCAAAAGAGTACTGGACTTGGAATCCAAGTATCCGATTGTTCATCCATATTATATATACATGTGGTTGTGTACACACACATATTAACTCACTGCTTATGAAAGAATTTAACCAAAAAATAAACAAACATTGGTATTGACAAGAGAATCAGGAGGACACTGATACAGTCTGTAAAGATTTTTTTTTAAGCTTTATCTTCAAGGTTCTCATGCATTTCTTAATCAAATAAGGTGGAGGGATGCTATCAGATAAACTGGTTAGGAGTCATTCAGTTATCTTACACTGAACTCAAACACCTACATTACTACTGAGCACTAAAATGACCTGTGTTACTGTTGGTAATAAAAGAGGGAACACTTTCGATTTGAAACATAATGGAGCTAACTTTTCAAGAGCAGGTATAATGAAACTTATTTACGTTTATGTATTAAATTTTATAAAGTGACATGCGTAGATGAATAACATATATTCCATGTGAAACACCTGAAATTTAGGAGCACAGTGTCCTTTTATATTTTTTCGGTTTGTTTTCCAGCACTTTTTACTTTCTTCAAACATATTCATCCTTACACATTCAGTTATGACTTACATGATTCATATGACATTTATTATTGATCCTTAAAATGTGCACATGAATTTCATGTGTAGTTTTAACTAGTCATCACTATTTAAAAATAGAAAAAAAACAGGAAAAAATATTGCGGAAGATTAAACCCGTGAAAAGACACAGAACAACAGTTTAGTAATGTCTGAAGAGTATTAACATGATGCTATGTCTTTCCTACTTTTGTTTTAAAATGAGATAAAATTGGAGGGGGGGTGTAGATTAGGAGCATGGGATTAGCAGGTGCACACTACAAAACAGATAAACAACAAGGACCTACTGTATAGCACAGGGAACTATATTCAATATCTTGTAATAAACTGTAATGGAAAAGAATCAAAAAATAAATATATACATATATATGTATAACTCAATCACTTTGCTGTACATCTAAAACTAACCAAAAAAAGAGATAAAATGTAGTTTATTTTAAATTAAAGAATACAAAAGAAAACCTGTTTCATGTCAAATAGATGATTCTTTTCTATAGGAGTTTATCATATCCTGAAAGACTCCTCTAAACTTAATAAATAGATCATGGAAAACACAAAGAGGCTGAAGTTAGGTATTTTTTAACCAAGCTTCAATTAAGACAATATTGATCAACTTCCTGCTATGAAAGATGAGAATATTAGTGCTCACTGTCTCTCACACATTCCCGATTTCTGTATTATTTTTATATTACTAAGATTTATAAATTTTACATTCTTTTCTGTAACTATAACTCCCACAATTTGGTATTAACTCTATTATAAAGTGATTTAATAATTTTATTTATTTTATCTATCCCTTTCCAGGGATCTTCATTTTAATTGTTTTCAAATGTCTGAATTTCAATAATGTAATGAAATGCAAATCCCCCCCCCCCCCCCAAAACAAAACAAAAAGACTTCAGTCATTCTACTCCCTTTTCTTTTATGATTGAAATGGCTGCTTGATACTGCAGTGGTCCCTAATACCTGGCAATACATTTTTCAGCTAAATTTTCTTTCAGTAGTGTATGGCCATTGGTCTGAATTTTTATTCTTCAAAGTGATTTAATTTTTCTGCCTGGATGAGTAAAGAATTGCTTTTTACGCTTCCATTCCAATAATTTAACCAGGATATGTGTTTCCTGGAATATGGTACTTTTTCCAACTTTGGATTGTTCTTTCATTTCAGGGAAAAAAACGTTTTTTATTTTTAAATCCTTTTTAATTTGGATTCTCTACTTTGGTACACAAATTATTTTTATTTTGAATCACAGTTGTCTACCCTCTACCAATTCTTCTCTAATTGTTGCAATGTTTGTAGTTTTATCTGCATTGCCTATGATTCTTTCAGCCATCCCTCCATGTTGGCAATTCCATTTTCAGTCATTTTGATTCTGTCCCCTCTAGGATATTTACTTTTTAAAAAATATTTGTTATTGAAGTATAGTTGATTTACGATGCTGTATTAGTTTCAGGTGTACAGCAAAATGATTCAGTTACACACACACACACATATATTCTTTTTCAGATTCTTTTCCCATATAGGTTATTACATGATATTTGATATAGTTCCCTGTGCTATACAGTAGGTCCTTGTTGTTTATCTATTTTACATATAGTAGTGTGTATCTGTCAATAGAATATTTATTCTTAATTTATCTGTTCTGAATGGCATTGGTTTGGTCCTCAATGTTATTTTTATGATCTGCAATCTTCATTTTAATTACATATTATTTAAACATCTCATCTCTGAGCTCTAATTTTATTGAATGCATACATTATTTTACAGTGCAGAGCATATGTGGGGAATTATCTTCTCCTCCTTGGGTTATGTTTTATTCTAAGTTGGGTAATTTATCTTTTATATCACCCTCCTTCCTGTCTGTCTTCCTTTTCTTTCCTTCCCTGCCAAGCAACGCCCCGCCCCCCTCCGCTTGGTTATCATGCTGTTTCATCTTTTTGGTGCTTAGAAACCTCTCTCTAGATCTGTTTTTTCTGATATTGTATAGATGACTTCTTAACTTTGTTCTCACCATGCCAGAGACATGTCTATTTCACTCTGAGCAGCTGCAGTTTCAAGACAGGTTATATTTTGCATTTCCACTTCACCCTACCCCTCACTCCTTCCTGCTCCCATAACTTGAGATCATAGAAGAGAAAGAAAAGTTTCCTTCAGGCAGTGAGTTGTTTTTTGTTACAATTTCTTAGACTCTGCTCACTCTTGGGAGAGTCTGTTAAATGCCTTGTCAGGGTTCACACTTCCTAGTTGGAGAGTGGTGTATAACACTGACGTAGAGGAATAAACCTATCAAAGACAGACAAAGCTGGACATTTGTTAAAGCAGTAAAAACTATCAACTACTGACAGTAGGGGAAAGAGCTGAGCTCAATTCCAATTTGCGCAGGGGTGACTGGATGTTTTAAAGGGAGATTGAGGGAGAGGGAAAGGGGCAAATGGGGGTAGGGACAGGCTCAAGTCGAGTCACGAAAGTAGAAAATTACAAAGGGTTGTCAGTGAAAATGTGCTTAGGTCTCTGCTAGCTGGCACTTATCAAAGTTAGGATTCTACCTTCCTACAGAGGCTGGGAGATGGAGGCCCTATCCCTCCTGATGGCTACATTTCAAAGGAATGACTTTCAGGTCACTGAGAAAGACACTTCTGAGTTATAGGAGACACACGTACATCTCCAAGAGACAGAGGAAGGATTCACAACCACAAGCCCTTTTTAGTAAAGTTCTAAGAGAAGTAGGTTAGGGGCCTATCTTCAGGTGTTGGCTAGAACAAACAGTAAATTCTTTTGACAGCCCTGAGATTACCCAGACTGGAACTCCAAAGGGGGTTGGGTCATCCCAGAGACCACCTTGGGCTGCTATAAACCAGGCTAGGGTGGGCCAAGTCCCTTAGTTTGGGGATGTGAACGGAGTGCTGTGCTCACAGTTTTTGTAGTTCTCAAACCTCAGAGTTCAAACTGCTCTCAATTGGGCAAGGCCTGGAAATTTCATTCCTATTACGAAGAGTCAGCTCTGTGTTTCACGTTCTTCTCAGTGAGCCTTTTTCCTAGGCCCATAGTCAGAAGATGGAAACAATAAGAATACTCACTTTCCTTATTTCCAGTTTGGAGAGTTTGGTGAGAATTCCCAGAATATTTTTTCAATTTACCAGGGTATATACAGTTCCTTTGGGATGGGGGTGGGGGGGCGTGTTTGTGGGATAAAAGTTCTGCCCCTCAGAGCTGACCCAGAATTCTCTCTTTATTTCTTTTGCCAGCACTCCTGGATTGTGCCCCAGATGGTACTGAAATTTACCTGATTCCTGTTCTCCCAGAAAACAATGCTTAAGAAACCCTCGGCCCTTTTGGTACACCAGAAATGGCTAACTAAAACGACCAACAGGCCCTTAACTTTCCAAGACCTTCACCTTTCCTTAATAACTTCCGTTTTATAAAACCCCAGGTTTTCTCCCACTTTGATGAGAAGGTTCTCTCTCACTAACGTTCCCCCTACTGCAAAAGGCTGAATACAATTGTCTCCTTAATGCATTTTGCCTTTCACATCCCTACCTTATATGTGATACTATTCATGACTTTTTGTTTTTAAGGTTTTATTTCCTTAGATATTTCAAGAGAGATTACATGTTGAGGTATCCTACCAGATTAAACTGGAAATCCAGTTGTAGTATTTGAATCGTTATGTTCTACATTGGCAGACAACATTTGAGGATGTGATGCCAACAAGATAGGCAACCCAAACTGTTGGCCTGGACCATGTGCTGTTAATGTGTACGTAAGTCTTGTTAATGATGAGCCACTCAGGCATTCAATTGTTAGAAATTTAAAAAAAAACACACACTGATTTAATACAGTGAGTCTCAAAAATGAAAGAGCAGGAGAACTTGGGGAGAAAGCAATGAACATCACCAAAGAAGTTTTTTTTCTTTTCCCTTATATTAGGGAAAGTATGATTCACATTCATCTACTTTCCTCTCCTCTCCCGCAGCTTATCGTGCTCCTACTGCAATGGCTTGCTCGAGGTAAATATCACAAGCACATTTCCACCTCGAGATTTGCAACTTGCTGTTCCCGCTCCTGGAATTCTCTTCCCCTGGATATCTACATAGCTTGTGCTCTCTCAATTTCTACACCCAAACTTTACCACATTAGAGAGATATTTCCTTTTGCCACATATAAAATAGTGACATTTCCCCACCATCAAAACCCCTTTCTCATTTACCCTGCCTTTTTACCTAATCCATAGTCAGCACTAAATGAATGTTGAGTGAATACATCTTTTGCACTTACCATCTGTTTTTTCCATCTCTAATAAACCATCTGTGAGTCAAATAAAGGATACTGGACTGATTACGAATTTAAATGAGAGTAGTATTTCCGTATCCTATAAACCCAATTAAAAGTAAAACTCTAGAAACTGAAAGTGATATGTAGTAAGGGTCTATTCTTTTTTTTTCTTTTAACATCTTTATTGGAGTATAATTGCTTTACAATCGTGTGTTATTTTCTGCTTTTTAACAAAGTGAATCAGTTATACATATACATATATCCCCATAACTCTTCCCTCTTGTGTCTCCCTCCCTCCCATCCCCCCATCCCACCCCTCTAGGCGGTCACAAAGCACCTGGGCTATGCGGCTGCTTCCCACTAGCTATTTTACATTTGGTAGTGTATATATGTCCATGCCACTCTCTTACTTCGTCCCAGCTTACCCTTCCCCCTCCCTGTGTCCTCAAGTCTATTTTCTACATCTGCATCTTTATTCCTGTCCTGCCCCTAGGTTCCTCAGAACCATTCTTTTTTTTTTAGATTCCATATATATGTGTTAGTATACAGTATTTGTTTTTCTCTTCAATAAGTGGTGCTGGGAAAACTGGACAGCTACATGTAAAGGAATGAAATTAGAACACTCCCTAACACCATACACAAAAATAAACTCAAAATGGATCAAAGACCTAAATGTAGGGCCAACACTATAAAACTCTTAGAGGAAAACACAGGCAGAACACTCTTTGACATAAATTGCAGCAAGATCTTTTTTGATCCACCTCCTAGAGTAACGAAAATAAAAACAAAAGTAAGCAAATGGGATCTAATTAAACTTAAAAGCTTTTGCACAGCAAAGGAAACCATAAACAAAAAGACAGCCCTCAGATTGGGAGAAAATAGTTGCAAACGAAACGACCAACAAGGGATTAATCTCCAAAATATACAAACAGCTCATGGAGCTGAATACGGAAAAACCAAATAACCCAATCAAAAAATGGGGGGGGGGGATCTAAATAGACATTTCTCCAAAGAAAACATACAGATGACCAATGAGCACATGAAAAGATGCTCAACATCAGTAACTATTAGAGAAATGCAAATCAAAACTACAATGAAGTATCACCTTACACCAGTCAGAATGGCCATTATTAAAAAATCTACAAAAAATAAATGCTGGAGAGGGTGTGGAGAAAAGGGAACCCTCTTGCACTGTTGGTGGGAATGTAAATAGATACAGCCACTATGGAGAACAATATGAACGCTCCTTAAAAAACTAAAAATAGAACTACCATACGACCCAGCAATCCCACTACTGGGCATATACCCTGAGAAAACCATAATTCAAAAAAATATAGGCACCCCAGTGTTCACTGCAGCACTATTTACAGTAGCCAGGACATGGAAACAACCTACATGTCCATCGACAGAAGAATGGATAAAGAAGATGTGGTACATATATACAATGGAATATTGCTCAGCCATAAAAAAGAACAAAATAATGCCATTTGCAGCAACATGGATGGACCTAGAGATTGTCATACTGAAGTCAGACACAGAAAGACAAATATCATATGATATCACTTATATGTGGAATCTAAAAAAAGGGAGGGGTACAAATGAACTTATTTACAAAACAGAAGTAGAGTCCAGATGCAGAAAACAAACTTATGGTTACCAGGTGATGGGGGGGGATAAATTGTGACACTGGAACTGACATATACACACTACTATATATAAAACAGATAATTAATAAGTACCTACTGTATAGCACAGGGAACTCTACTCAATACTCTGTAATGGCCTATATGGGAAAAGAATCTAAAAATGAGTGGATATATGTATAACAGATTCACTTTGCTGCACACCTGAAACTAATACATTGTAAATCAACTATACTCCAATAAAAATTAAAGAAAAGAAAATGTGGTGTGTGTATATATATATATACATATATAATGAAATATTATTAAGCCATTTTAAAAAAGAAT
Organism: Lipotes vexillifer; assembly: GCF_000442215.2. Classification (NCBI taxonomy): domain Eukaryota; kingdom Metazoa; phylum Chordata; class Mammalia; order Artiodactyla; family Lipotidae; genus Lipotes; species Lipotes vexillifer. The sequence continues at coordinate 570,532 of NW_006773141.1, read as the reverse complement.
GAAATCTTGCCTTTTGTGACAACATAGATGGACCTCGAGGGCATTATGCTAAGTGAAGTAAGTCAGACAGAGAAAGACAAATACCATATGACCGCCCTTACATGTGTAATCCAAAACAAAAACTAAACCAAACAAACAAAAAACCCATGTATAGAGAGAACAGAGTGGTGGTTGCCAGAGGCAGGGCGTAGGGAGTGAGAGAAATGGGTGAAGGGGGTCCAAACTTCTAGTTATAAAATAAGTCATGGGGATATAATGTACAGCATGGTGACTATAATTAATAATACTGTACTGCATATCTGAAAGTTGCTAAAAGAATAAATCTTAAAAGTTCTCACCGCAAGAAAAAATTTGTATAACTATCTAAAGTGATGCATGGTAACTAGACTTGTGGTGATCATTTCACAATGTATACAGATATTGAATCCTTACGTTGAACACCTGAAACTAAACTAATACAGCGTTATATGTCAGTTATACCTCAATTTTTAAATAAAGGACAAAAAAGAAAGAAATACTTAAAGAAGTAGGGTTGTTCAACTTTCATGACATTCTAGCATTCAAATAACATTTTGGGATATCTCCTAATCATAGATACCCTTGATTAACTCAGCAGTAGGCAATGTCAAAGATGTGGCACTGCAACATCATTAAAAGGGATGAAGTAAGCTGTACTCACTTACTCAACATTTACAGAGAACCTACTATGATAGTTAGGAATAGTGACAGGGGGGAAAATGGCTCAGACTCAGCATGCCCTTTGGGGTGACAGTGACAGAACAGAGTAGCACAATTAATGATGCAACCAGGCTCCAGGAAAGGCAGAGCTAAGTCTATACATGTCCAGAGGTAGGAGGGGAAAAATGATATGTAGGGAAGATCTATGATGATTTCAAGCTTATAGCCAAAATCTAATTTTAACCATATACTAATTTTATAAAGTGACAGAAAATCTTTGCTTGTAGGAGAGTATCCAGATAGCCAACACTGTGATAGAGGATTCCATTCAGTCTGTTTTCCTCTATTTAACATATTCATTTGCCTTCTGATATTGTTGATATTTTAAGATCATTTTTTTCTAAATCTAGAAAAAAGTCATAGTGAATAAAAGCTAATTTGGGGAGAGAAAAAAAGTAGGTGACATATTTTTTCTTTCTTCAAAGAGAGAACATGAGCACTCATATTACATGTAATGCATTTCTAATTGCAGTTTTCCTTGAAGTAGAATATTTTTCAGCTGCATATTTTAAGTCTATTTTTTAAATTCATAGTAAATTTTACATATTTTATGAATAGTATAAACACATCATAACAAAGTTTTACTAACATAACACTTGCCAAGCTCAACTTGTCAAGTAATTCCTTATAATTTTGTTGTTGATATCAGTATTAATTGAACTTCTGAAATCTAAGAAGCAAGCAAGATTTTGAAATAGCTGTGCATCTGTTTTAAAGGATATATTTTTTATTTTTCTCTGAAAAAGTCTGTTGTAGGAATTAATGAGGACATTTGTAATGCAATTTGTTCTTCCTCAGAGAAGGTATTATCTCTTAAAGGAGCAAGAATAAGATGTAACTCTATTCATTAGTTCCAATTCTCACAAAAGTTGTGAGAACTCTCCAGACAAGGGCTTACAGAAAGAACATTATTTGGATAAAAGATTTTATATCCCAAAGTGATTGAGGATATAATACAGGCTATGATTTTCATCCCTTAATAGGACTTGCTATTCAGGAATATAAATTCTATACGAATATGAACTAACTAAAACCTTCAAACTACTCTTATGAAATCCTCAAGTTCTTTGGCCTTTGTTTATAGCTATGCAAACTAATGATCTTAAGGTCACAGAAAAATCCATGGCCACTTACTATACAGCTGCCAAAAATGGTCTCCATTATGTTTTAATAGGTTTAAGGAGGTACAGCTTACATACTATAAAATTCACCCATTTAATGTGTATAATTCAATGATTTTAGTAAATTGACAGTGCTGTACATCCATCTGTACATCCAATGTTAGAAATTTCTATCATTCTCAAAGTTTCCTTCATTCCCGTTTGCAATGAATCCCTACTCCCACCCCCAGTCTCAGGTTACTACTGACATGTTTTATGTCTCTATAAATTTGTTTTTTAAACGTTTTATATAAACTGAATTATACAATATGTAGTGTTTTGCATCTGCTTTCTTTCACTTAGTGTGTTGTGTTTGAGGCTCACACATGTTGCACGCAACAGTAGTTCTTCTTTTCATTGTTGAGTAGTATTGTTATATGAATATACTACACATTTTTTTGTCCATTCACCAGTCAACAGACACTTGAATTATTTCCAGTTGTTGCTATTATGAATAATGCTTTGAACACCTGCTTACATGTCTTTGTGCAGACATTTTTCATCTCCCTCGGGCAGATCCTTAGGAGTACAACTGCTGGGATGCATGGCAAGTTTAACTTTTTAAGAAACTGCTATCTAAAAAGTGGAAACCACCAATGCATGAGGGCTCCAGTTTCTGTTTATCCTTGCAAACAGTATTTTCTGTCTTTTGCACTATATACATTCTGGAAGGTGTGAAGTGCTATTTCACTGTGCTTTTAATATTTATTTTCCTAATGAGTAATGATGAGAAGCATCTTTTCATCAGCCTATTTATATTTTGTGGTGAAATGTTTATACAAAATTTTTTGCCCATTTTTCAAGTGGGTTGTTTGTCTTAGTACTGAGTTGTAACAGTGGATATCTGGATATAATTCCTTTATCAGATATATGATTTGCAAATATTTTCTCCCAGCCTGTAGCTTGTTTTTTCATGTTCTCAATGGTCTCTTTTGAAGCACAAAAGTTTTGAGTTTTATAAAGTCCAATTTATGAATTTTTTTCTTTTATGGATCAAGCTTTTGGTGTTATATTAAAAACTCTGCATAATTCAATGTCAAAATTTTTTTCTGTTTTCTTCTAGAAGTTTAGTAATTTTAGCTCTGAAATTTAGATCTATGTTTCATCTTGCATGAATTTTTATGCATGGTGTGAAGGTCTTTTTTGGCATGTGGATATTTAATTTTACCAGCCCCGTTTGTTGCAAATATTTTCCTTCCCCCAGTGAACTGTCTTGATATCTTTGTCAAAAATCAATCGGCCGTACCAGTAGGCACATGAAAAGATGCTCAACATCACTAGTTATTAGAGAAATACAAATCAAAACTATAATGAGGCACCACCTCACACTGGTCAGAATGGCCACCATTAAAAAGTATATACAGGACTTCCCTGGTGGCGCGGTGGTTGAGAGTCTGCCTGCCGATGCAGGGGACACAGGTTCGTGCCTCAGTCTGGGAAGATCCCACATGCCGCGGAGCGGCTGGGCCCGTGAGCCATGGCCGCTGAGCCTGTGCATC
>NW_006773141.1:564406-567029 GCF_000442215.2 Lipotes vexillifer | reverse complement strand
GATCCCACGTGCCGCGGAGCGGCCGGGCCCGTGAGCCATGGCCACTGGGCCTGCGCATCCGGAGCCTGTGCTCCGCAAAGGGGAGAGGCCACAACAGTGAGAGGCCCGCATAACGCAAGAAAAAAAAAAAAAAAAAAAAGTATATACATAACAAATGCAGGAGAAGGTGTGGAGATAAGGGAACCCTCCTACACTGTTGGTGAGAATGCAAGTTGGTACCACCACTATGGAAAACAGTATGGAGGTTCCTCAGAAAACTAAAAGTAGAATTACCATATGACTCAGCAATCCCACTCCTGGGCATATACCCAGATGAAACTATAATTCAAAAGGATACGTGCACCCCTATGTTCACAGCAGCACTATTCAAAACAGCCAAAACATGGAAACAACCTAAATGTTCACTGACAGATGAATGGATAAAGAAGATGTGGTACATATATACAATAGAATACTACTCTGCCATAAAAAAGAATGAAATAATGCCATTTGCAGCAACATGGATGCAACTAGAGATTAACATCTGAAGTCAGAAAGAGAAAGACAGATACCATATGATATCACTTATATGTGGAATCTAAAATATGGCACAAATGAGCCTGTCTACATATCAGAAACAGACTCACAGACATAGAGATCAGACTTGTGGTTGCCAAGGGGGAGGCAGGGAGAGAGAGGGATGGACTGGGAATTTGGAGTCGGTAGATGCAAACTATTACATTTTGAATGGATAAACACCAAGGTCTTACTGTATAGCACAGGGAACTATATCCATTCTCCGGGGATAAACCATAATGGAAAAGAATATTAAAAAAAGAATGTCTATATGTGTATAACTGAGTCACTTTACTTCAATCAAAAAAATCAATTGGCCATAAATGTAACAGTTTATTTCTGAACTCTCAGTTGTATTCCAACGGTCTATAGGTGTATCCTTAGGCCAGTAGCACAGTCTTGATTACTGTAGCTTTGTAGTGAGTTTTGAAATAGATAAGTGTGAGTCCTCCAACTCTGTTCTTCTTTTTCAATAGTGCTTTGGCTATTTGGGACCCCTCACATTTTCAAATGAATCTTAGGAGCAGTTTGTCAAGTTCTACAATGATTCCAGCTAGGATAGTTACATGGATTCCATTGAATTTGTAGATCAATTTGTGGAGAATTGCCATCTTTACCATAGTGAGTATTCTCATCCTTGAATATGAACTGCCTTTCAATTTATTTAGATATTCTTTAATTCTCTCGGCAATGTTGTATGGTTCTCAGTCTACAAGTCTTGCACTTATTTTGTTAAAATTCATTTCTATGTATTTTATTCATTTTGATGATATTGTGAATGGAATCATTTTCTTAATTTCATTTTTGAATTGTTCGTTACTAGTATATAGGAACACACTTCATGTTTATATTTAATCTCATATCCGGTCATCTTGCCATTCTCATTTCTTAGTTCTAGAAGTTTTTTGTTGATTCCTTTGTGTTCTCTGGAGAGAAAGTATTTTCTACATAGGCAATTATGTTACTTGTGAATAAACACAGCTTTACAGCTCTACTTCCTTTTCAATCTGAATTTACTTTGCTTTGTTTTGTTTCACCTTACTGCATTAGCTAGAACCTCCAGTGCAAAGTTGAACAGAAATGATGAGAGCAAACATCCTTATTTTGTATCTGATCTTAGGGAGAGGGCATTCCATCTTCCACAATTAAGTATGATGTTAGCTGTGGGGTTTTCATAGATGCCCTTTATCTCCATTATTGATTGAAGCTGCCATAACACATAAAATATACATTCTTGTCTGGACTTACTTTTCTCTCTTGTCCTTAAAATCATCTGTCAATGCCAGCTCAGGCAGTTACCATGGAATTTGTTAAAAGATGGGTAGATACTTGATGAGAGGGAAAAAGGATACTGCTACAAGGCCAATGGAAAAATATCACTAAAGCCCCAAATTTTTAAGTGTATTTTGGTGTATGTCACTGTAACAACTTGCTATATTGCAAAATTTGAGTGACTTTGTTAGGAACTTGGGGCTTTTTAGAACACTATCCATAATATTGTAGTCATGTGCCTCAACTAACTCTTCACTGAATGCTATATAAGCTGGATTTGTTTCATTTTTTCCAAACTTTAGGGTTATAAATATTATTTAAAATATATTAAAATATTTGTTATTTGTAAAACTGAAAAACCATGCATATGTGTACAAAAATATGACTTCATTTACTTTTGTAAAACTAGGACTGTTAATACACACAGACACATACACACACATGCATGCAGAATATCTACAGTAATTTTGTTATTGTTTACATCTGTACTTAAAATGTATAATTTATTTTAAATGGCTTTAAATGACGACACTTTAAAAAAAATCAAACATTATATAAGTACATACTGTGAAAAATAGACAATGCTAGTTGTTTATATTACATTGACTCTCATGCTTTTCTTGTGAAGACAAACTCTTTTATTCAGGATACCCAGTGCACTTCCCCAGGCTCCTCTGAAGCTAAATGGGGCCTTATGGCTTGCCTCCCGCAAATAAGACAAAAGCATAAGTACTGGGTGGGGTTTCCAGGAAATTACTTTCCTGATAAAAAGAAAGAGAGTCAGATAGCAAGCAAA
>NW_006773141.1:531469-564396 GCF_000442215.2 Lipotes vexillifer | reverse complement strand
AAAGAGTGTCAGATAGCAGGCAAATCTGCCCTATAATTTTTCTCATTTTTTTGCTGCCTAGATTGTAAACTGAATTCTTGGTGGTGGGGTAGCCATCTTTGTAATGACAAAGACTAACCCTACACTTCAAGAGATGCAGAGCAGGGAGGGAAAAGTATCTCAGTTCCTTGAGCAGATGCATTGGCTGTCGCTTACTCATTTATTGATCCCCTGTTTTGTGCAAACAAAGAAACAAACCTACTTACTTACTTCAGATTTGGCTAAGGTACCATACTCAGCTTCTGTTATAATACACTGCTAACTAAAAATTGGCACTTGCCATTTATCTCTAGAAGGATTAAATCATGTGCTGCTGCAGCTGCTCACCTTCAACACCCCCTGAAAGGAGTTCAGGGAAGAGATCAGGCATGAGGCACTCTGTGCTCTGGGAAAAACTGGCAGAAAGGGTCTTCAGACAGTTAGATATTTTCCGGAGATTTTATGAGCCCAATTTTTGCATCTCCTCATATCTAGAAAAGCACTAGAATCATTAATGCAGACATCTCCTCCTTGTGACTAGGAGCAAGCCTCTGACAAAATGTGTGCCTGACTGCACTTACCGCCCTTGCTAAGATCGTACGTAACACTGAACTTCCCCCTACCTCTTTGGAGCAGTTTCTAAGAGCTATCGGAAGTGCTGTCCTTTGGGCTACAGTTCTCGTTTTGCCCCAAATAAAACTTAACTCACAACTCTCACAGCATTCATTATTTTTAGTCAGCACATGTTGCTGAAAACTCTCCTTTAATGACACCTTCTCTCAACTGGCCCTCAGTGCCCCAGTCTCCCTTCTCAGAAGTCACTGCAACTACCTGTTATTATTGTAGTCTTCCAAAGAAATTTTATGCATTTGCTTCCATTTTAAAGATTTGGTAAGAATTTTATTTACATCTTCAAATTCATGATGCATTTTGAGGACACTGGATTACCTCCCAGAAATATTTAATATAACTTAAATCTTATTTACTTTCTATATATAATTTAAAGTGGAAATTATATCAAGCAATTATATCTTGATTTGGAATATGACCAATGAGTTTTATAGTATTTTTGTAATCTAAGAGGAAGGCCTAGTGAACAGCTCAGGACATAGTTAAAAACCCAGAAAACTTTTTTCAAGACCACAATCTTTGGGAAGAAAAATCTAGTACTGAGGATTTGAGGAAAATATATTAATTGTATAATATTTAGGACTTTAAAATATTCTAGAAACAAAGATTTCTGCTACTGGCTATGCAAAAAGTAGCTTGTATCAGACTAACCTTCCTACAAACTAGACAGGCTAAATAAAATACAGAAAACAATTTTGTGAAAGCGTCAAAGAGCAACCAAGACAGACAGACAAAGACGAATCAAGATCCAGGAAATAAGGGACATGAAATGAGACTGGACATGCACTTGCTAACATTTTTCCTCTAGAGGCCTTTATCTTCACTGGGTCTTGAAGCCTAACCAAATACAGTGGCAGCCTGCAGCAATCTCACTAGGATGTAGAGGCAAACATTGGAGTTCAGAGCTACAAAGACAGTCAATACTTCGGGTGTCAAGACCCCAGAATTTGAGAATATCAAAGAACTCGGATCTACAGGGTTGTTGATCTGTACTCAACTTTTCCTTGAGAAATGAATGGAGTGAGAGGCCAAAAAAACTAAGGAGAAAAGCAGAGGCTAAGAGGCTATGATGCCAAGCAGATATCTGTGTAGTCTCACAGTGCTAGGGAGACAAATATTAGAGGCCAGGGCCTCTAAGGGGCTATGCCCTAGGAATAAGGCAAACAAATGTAAATCAGATTTTCCAAAGTTTAAAACACAGCCTTGAGTCATATCAAGATATGATGAGACTGAGATGATTTGCCTTGATTCTAATTGCATGTTGGAAAAAATTAAATACATTGAGTGGCTGGCATTTCACCCCAAATTATAACTCATTTAAAAAGATAAGACAAAAATGACCAAAGTCTAAGAGAAAAAAGTACAAACAAATGAAAGAGATGAAACCAATACAGATTTTAGCAGACAGATTTTAAAATAACTATGATTAATATATTCAGTAAAATAAACGAAAATGTGGAAAATTCCACTAGAGAGCTGGCATATATATAAAAGTGAATCAAACAGCAGTTCTAGAACTGAAACATACTGTAACTAAAATTAAGAAATTAATAGATGGGTTTAACTACAGAATAAACAATTCAGAAGAAAACATATGTGAACTAGAAGAGAAATCATATTTCAGATGAAAGCACAGTAAAGAAAAATTATGTAAATATGGAAAAGAACATGAGGCATAAGGGACATTATTAATTTGAAGAGAAAGAGAGAGAATTGAACACAATTATTATAGACAGGATGCTGACTTTCTTACCCCGTTTCATAGTTTCATAAACTAACAAATGAGGCTCAAAGAGATTAAGCAATTATTCCAAAGTTAACATAAAATTAGCATCTGAAACAGTCTAGCTTCAAAACAAAGTCTTACTCCAAAGTTTACGCTCTTTTCTGTAAGCCATAATACTGTGATAGATTTGTTTTTTAATTTTTTAACATCTTTATCGGAGTATAATTGCTTTACAATGGTGTGTTCGTTTCTGCTTTATAACAAAGTGAATCAGTTATACATATACATATGTTCCCATATCTCTTCCCTCCTGCGCTGTGACAGATTTGAAAGTGATTTTTGCAGTGTTTTGCACTCTACCAGGCTTTCCGGATGTGTCATACTTTTGAATAATTTGTACATGAAGAGATGCTCTAGGGGAAGAAAAACATATACACAAAAAGCATACTCACCCCCCCGCCAAAATGTTCCAAGTCCTATTAGGAGGGGTCTACCCCTCGCTTGGTGCTTCCCCATGTAATTTAGCCCTGACAAACCCTGTTGCCATGGAAACTCTTCAATTTGCTTTAATCTAGTGTTTTCCAAGCTTGTTTGAACTAAGATTCACCCCCTTCCCCCTACATACATTTTTTGTGGCATAAATCCAATAAGCAAATACTTTATCATGAAAATTATAGGTTTATTTTTTTCTTTTAATCTATCTTGAGAACTTCCTTAACAACCTGTTTCCCAGGTTAACTCTTTTACTTTGGAGAAAGAATCTCCAAACTTCTCCAATGAAGACATTTTTATTTTTCCAAATATTATGATATCTTGGAGTATAGCAGAATGGTGAAGAGGAGAGAAGATAATGATATTGACTGTAAAAGCTATTTAGGCAGAAGCTCATGGCTTTATGACTCTCTCCACTGAGAATCCTGACGGCTGGTAAGGAAAGACAGTGAAGATTTTAAAAGTGCAGTATCAAATTAGACACTAGTGGATTGCAATTAACTTGATGGTCATGTCTTTGTCAGTCTCCAAACTGCTTTTTGTTTGTTTTGTTTTTTTTGTTTCTTTTTGGCACATTGGGTCTTCGTTGCTGTGCCTGGGCTTTCTCTAGTTGTGGCAAACAGGGGCTACTCTTCATTGTGGTGCGTGGGCTTCTCATTGCAAAGCATGGGCTCTAGGTGCACAGGCTTCAGTAGTTGCAGCACAAGGGCTCTAGAGCATGCGGGCTTCAGTAGTTGCGGAGCGCGGGCTCAAGAGTGCAGGCTCGGTAGCTGCGGTGCACGGGCTTAGGTTGCTCCGCGGCATGTGGGATCCTCCCGGACCAGGGATTGATCCCGTGTCCCCTGCATTGGCAGGTGGATTCTTAACCACTGCACCACCAGGGAAGCCCCCAAACTGCCTGTTATAACTCTGCTGCCTAATATCTCTGTCCCACCCTCAATCTTCCATTGTGATTTTGCACAACCTTTACTCTTAGAAAAATACACCTGAATAATAGAGATGATCTGAAGATGTTTTTGTACTCAAAATACCTCTCTACATAAACACACATCCAGCCTTGGGACTCCCTTTTAACTGATTTATTTCACAGAGGAACAAATTACTGAAAAAAATTTGATCATGTGTCAGAATTTTTTAATTAAAAATTTTAACTATTTTTTAAAAAGTTAAAGTTATCATTTATAAGAAAGATTACATTTAAAAATTCAATTATCACAAAACAATCCAAAGTTTCAAATGAGAGTCATGAAAAAGAAAGTATGGTCTTTCCAAAATGAGTTTCCAACAGATACAAATGCAGACTTAAAAGGTCTAAATTAAAACCTTTCTAAGTAGGAGAAAAAGTTCATATCCAAAGTCAGAAAAGGCAATTTTCCCTCAAAAACATTTTTTAAAAAGTTATCAGTCAGAAAAAAGTCAAATCCAGAAAATAGCTTCAAATGAATTGTAATCCACAGGAAAATCATGAGCGGAATCATTCAAATTGACTCCTACCTTTCAACTCATAAGACAAAATAATTATTAGTGATGAATAGTCTGAGCCACTTGTTCTCCTAAATTGAACACAATGGCCTACTTAAGGCATATATATATATATATATACACACACACATACATACACATATACACACACACATATACAGGTATACCTTATTCACACACACACACACACACACACACACACACACACACTAGCAGAAAGATTTGAAATTTTGATCCACTGCTGATAGCACTAGTGAGGAGGATAATATATGATTGACAGTTTGGAAAATTCAATGAACCATATCACGATTTTTGGTAATGAAACCCTGCTGCAATTCATTCTTTCAATTTAATTATGTGCACTTTCTCAATAAATGCTAGTTTATGCAAATCTAGGAAATAAGCATTTCTCAGCCAAATTATAGGGATTCTATACTGAGCTTTCTTCGTATCTCTATTAAATCAAAACCATTCAATAATACTTAGAAACAGCTATGTTTCAAGCCCCGTGCTGTCTGTTGGGGGATACAAAGAAAAATACGACATGGGTGCTGCCAACAAGGAGTCACAATCTACTGAAATTTAGTGAGTTCATCTTAATTGGAATTGAGGTCACACTGCACTAGAAAACGTTTCAAGAGGATTTTAAAGTATAAAAGGAAACCTTCACTTTTAGAAAACTTTGGGTTTCATGAACATTGTGTCACGATTTTTTTTAAACAAAGGTATTCATGGGCTTTCAAAGTATGAGTTGGTGCAATTATTTAGTATATTTTATAATCTGAATTACAGAGGAATACTTGATTCGTACTCTTTTTTTCAATCTGTCATGGAAAAAGGCATTTGAAGGTGAATGACTTGCATCACGAATAAACTCAATTGTTCAGCAGACAGCTCGTTAATTATAAATCTTTAAATGTTTGGGAGGACTGAATTTTACTTGAGTTCCTTTCACACAATGACAAAATGTAGAAATATAACTTTTGTGTTCCATAATTAGGAGAGGATATTGCTAAAGAAGGGCAAATGGCAAGTTCTTTTTTTCAAAGCGTGCATAATGGTACATGTTTATATGTCATCTTTTCCATAACATTTAAAATCATATTTATGCAATGAATATGGCAAAGTGTCTGACTATTAAAAATATATTCTGTCTGCAGTACAGAACACTTTTACAAAGTAATGCTGGATATGTTTCAAGTCAATAACTCTAATGGCATTCTTCAATTTCGCATATTACCAAGCCCTCAGAACAAAAGTGCCACTATCAATAGGGTGCAGATTTTCTCACTAACTCATTTTGATTTCCATTGAAACCTTTTCTTCATACTCACATGGACTGTCTAAAAAGTCTTCAAGCTTTTTAAGTATTGGATGTGAAGACTAAAGCCAGAAGCTACTTAGTTGGGAAATGAATTATCCTAATCTCCTGCAGCCCTTTCCACACTACAAAAATGCAGAGAAGAAATGAATAACAACAACGAGAGGGACAAATGAGCAGTGAAAAAATGAAGCCCAGTTTGAAGGAGATAGTTTTAGATGTGTCCAAATGAGGATTTAATGGTAAAATTCAGGAGTGTTCAAAACTCGGTATCTACTGTGTAGTTGTTAAAATGTAATGGGCTCACCTAGTGAAATTGGCTTAAGAATGTATATCAAACTCATAGCGATTCAAACCTATATAGGGAAAACGTTTTTCTAATCAAAGTATCAAATGCATTCTTCAAATCCCTCAGTATGTACTAACATACACAGCAATGTGTTAAGTCAGTGGTCCTCAAACTTTTGCTTGCATAAGAATCCCCTGGAGGGCTTGTTAGAACACAGACCCCTGATCTTCAACTCCAGAGTTTCTGGTCTGGGGTGGAACCCCAAAACTTGCATTTCTAACAAGCTTCCCAGTGTACTGGTCTGCTTGCGTTGCCATTACAAAATATCACTTGACTGGGTGGCTTAAACAACAGAAATTTACTTCTCACAGTTCTGGAGGCTGGGAAGTCCAAATCAAGGTGCCAGTAAGGTAGGTTTCATTCTCAGACCTCTTCTCTTGGCTTGTAGGTGGCCACCATCTCACCATGTGCTCATATGACTACTTCTCTGGGCACATTCAGAGAGAGGGATCCTCTACTGTCTGTTCCTCTTATAAGGACACCAGTCAGATTAGGGCCCCAACCTTTTGACCTAGTTTAACCTTAATTACCACTCTAAAGGTCCTATCTCCAGAGTCAGAATGGGTGTTAGGGCTTCACGATATGAATTTGGCGGGAACACATTTCAGTGCATAACACCACATGATGCTGCTGCCGTGGTTTCAGAAACCACACTTTGAGAACTAGTATTGAACAATATGTTAGGTACTGCAATGAATATAAAAGTATATTTGCAAAGAATACTGCCCTCAGTAAATTTCCACCACAGTATTTTTAGGACACAGGTCTAACAATCATTAAATATTTAGAGAGCACAATAAGATCATACAAAATAATTACTTAATCTTATGCATGTGTCAAAATATAAAGTGTATATATGAAAAAATCAGGTCATTAGGTTCTTGAAAGAACACATCACAGAGTTAGTAAAATATTAGATAGCGCTACCAGAATTGGTAAGATTTTGAGAAGTGAATGTTGTAAACTATGTTTTGAGTGTAAGCAATTAGGAAAGCAGACATAGAGTTTGGAATAAGTAGAATATGTCTCAGTAGGGGGAAAAGAGATTTCTGCCTGAAGAAATCTGTGTGAAATATGGTGACAGATAAGGTTGGTCAATTAGACTAGACTGTGGAAAGTAAGAATTACAGGCTCTTTTTCCAAAGAAAAAGAAAACATTTAAATCAGAAGAAACAGTGAACATTGAACAAGAATGGCTATGTGGCTCAGGGGAGTATCTAAATCTTACATAACCCCCACTTACTCTTTCTTTGGGGGTGTTCCAGGATTTTTTAAAGACTTCATTTTTCAGAGTTTAGGATCACAGAAATATTGAAGGGGATGTTAGAGAGATTTCTCATATACTCCCTGTCCTGACACACGCATAGCCTCCCCTATTATTGGCATCCCCCCAGAGTGGGACACTTGTTTTAAGTGATTAACCTACACTGATACATCATTATTCCCCACAATCCATAGTTTACCTTAGGGTTCACTTTTGATGTTATACATTCCATGGGTTTGGACAAATGTAAAATATCTTAATATCATAAAAAGCATTTTCATTGCCCTAAAGTCCTATTTGCTCTGCCTATTCACCTCTCTACCCGACCACCCCTGATCTTTTAACTGTCTTCATACCTTTGCCTTTTCCAGAATGTCATGTAGTTGGAATCATACAGTATGTAGCCTTTCCAGATTGGCTTCTTGCACTTAGTAATATGTACTTAAGTTTCCTCCATGTATTTTCATGGCTTGATAGCTCATTTCTTTTTAGCATTACATTCCATTGTCTAGATGTATTACAGTTTATTTACCCATTCACCTACTAAAGGACATCTTGGTTGCTTCCACGTTTTAACAATTTAGATGTTTAACTATAAATATGTGCATGCAGGTCTCTGTGTAAACACAAGTTTTCAACTTCTTTGGGTAAATATGAGGGAATGTGATTGCTGGACTGTATGATAGAAGTATGTTAGCTTTCTAAGAAACCACCAAACTATCTTCCAAAGTAGTTGTACCATTATATTTGGACGAGCAATGAATAAGAGCTTCTGTTGCTCCATATCCCCACCAGCATTTAGTGTTGTCAGTGTGCTGGAGTTTGGCCATTCTAACAGGTGTGTGGTAGCATCAAACTTTTATTTTAAGTTGCATTGCCTTGATGACCATTGATGTGGAATACCTTTTCATATGCTTATTTGCCATTTGTGTATCTTCTTGGGTGAAGGGTCTGTTAAGGTCTTTGGTTCATATTTTAATCAAGTGGTTTGTTTTCTTATTGTTGAGTTTTAAAATTTCTTTGTATATTTTGGATAACTGTCCTTTATCAGATATGTCTTTCCCAAATATTTTCTCCCAGTCTGTGTCTTGTGTTCTCATTCTCTTGACATTGTCTTTCACAAGGCAGAAAGTTTTAATTTTAAAGAGGTCCAGATTATCAATTCTTTCTTTCATGGACTGTGCCTTTGGTGTTATATCTAAAAAGTCATCACCATAACCTAGATGACCTTGGGTTTCTCCTATGTCATGTCTAGATTCATAGTTTTACATTTTACATTTAGGTTTGTGATTCAATTTGAATTAATTTTTGTGAAAGGTGTAAGATTTGTGTCTAGCTTCATTTCTTTTTTACATTGGATGTCCAATTGTTCCAGCACCATTTGTTGAAAAGACAATGTTTATTCCACTGCATTGCCTCTGCTCCTTTGCCAAAGGTCAGTTGAATATATTTATATGGGTCTATTTCTGAGCTCTTTTCTGTACCACTGATTTCATATGTCTATTTTATGACCAATAGTAAACTTTCTTGATTACTGTAACTTTATAATAAGTCTTTAAATAAGATAGCGTCAGTCCTCCAATTTCTTTTTTCTCCTTCAATACTGCGTTGGCGATTCTCGGTCTTTAACTTTTCTATATAAACTTTAGAATCAGTTTTTCAATATTCATAAAATAATTTGTTGGGATTTTGATTGAGATTGCATTGAATCTATAGATCAAATTGGCAAGAACTGATATCTTGACAATAATAAGTCTTCCTATCCATAAACATGGAATATCTCTTCATTTATTTACTTCCTTGATTTTGTTCATCAGAGTTTTACAGTTTCTTCCTGTCGATTTTGTACATATTTTGATTTATATATAAATACTTCACTTTCTTGAGGTGCAAATGTAAATGGTACTGTGTTTTTAATTTCAAATTCCACTTGTTCATAGCTGTTTGGGGGGATTTTAGTTGCAAAATATTTTTGACCACTGACATTATTTCTTAGGACCTTAATGAATGAAAATCTTAATTCTTGGCTTACAAAAAAGAATCTACAATCATCCTCCATATTACAAATTAGACAGTGCTGAATAGCAAAGCTCAAACTAGTTATGTACAGAATTTTTTCTATTTTTGTATGTAACCTATGCATTTATTCAGCATCATCAAGAAATCACTTGTCAGAATTTTGCAGGCTCTTTAGAAATATATATAGCTTAATTTGTATAACAGTTTAATTGTAAGTACTTCTACTGTATATAAATATGCTCTTAAAATACATTATTTACCCTTTGTCCATTCTTAGTGTAAAGAACAGATATTATTTTCCTCATGGTATTATTTTTTAATGGAATGACTGATATTTATGATTTTATAGTTATATCATATATACTTGGAGTCACCTTTTTTAGGTAAGCCTTAAAAATGTACTAATGTATCTCAAGGATTATATCAGTAAACTGTTTTGCAGCCTTTGTTCATTTGGATTAACTAAAAGTAGATATGTCTTAACTATTCCACTTTATAATTAAAAGAGAAAAAACTAGCTCCCAAATGAAACTCATGACTTTTATGGGGGGGGGAAGGAGAGCATCAACTGTTAACCTGTGTGCTCAGAAAAATCTCATTTTAATGGAAACAATTTTACAAGGCATGGAGAAACTCTGTGCTTCTTGGAATTCCTCTTGTAATATATTTCCTAGGGCAGTTAACTTTTATAAACAGAAGTTTCTACGGAAGATGCTGTCATAAACAAAATGTTTGTGAAGGGAGCCACAATGATATGAAAATGTACAGATGTTTATTCAACCTGAGAATATAACTGATAAAATTATTGCCAGGAAAAAGCATAGGAACTAACATGTTTACCACCTCAACTTGCTCACTAGGAAGGCATATTACCATGATATGATAGTAGGTCTATGAAACAAAATATGAAATGTCTCTTTGCTTTTTGCTGTGAGACTGTTAGAATGCCACTACAATTGTCTGTTTCTTAAAGGCTGGGGAGAACTCATCCATGGATGTCCATTCAGGCAATATTCCAAAAGGGTAATTCTTAGAATCTCACTCAATTTCTTCTGTAATCCAGAATTCTGCATTCTGGGGTCTTCTTCAGTCACTTTTATTAATTTTTATTTTCCTAGGAAAACTTCATTGCTAGAGTGAGGAATTCACATTTATTGCCATACAATTGCTTTTTTATATTTAGAAACTCCTTGTATATGTGGTTATATAATTTTCCTACTCACAGTCCCATGTGCTTCATCTTTAGTTCTTTATTCTAGGTCAGAATTGGCAGCATTTCGTCTAATTTATTGTTCTTTTAAAGTTCTAAGTTCTATTAATTTCCCATTTTCCAAGTTATTTATTTTAACTCTATCATAACATCATCTGCTCTTCTAAAAATTTTTACTATTCTTCTTAGTATATTTTAACCTTTTAAAAAATTTTAGAATGAATTTTTTTACATGGGTCAAAAATTAAAATTTATACATGGAGTAGCAATACTCAAATAAAATAGACTTTAAAATAAAGAATGTTACAAGAGACAAGGAAGGACACTACATAATGATCAAGATATCAATCCAAGAAGAAGATATAACAATTATAAAGGTTTATGCACCCAACATAGGAGCACCTCAATTCATAAGGCAAATGCTAACAGCCATAAAAGTAGAAATCGACAGTAACACAATAAGAGTAGGGGACTTTAACACCCCACTTTCACCAATGGACAGATCATCAAAAATGAAAATAAATAAGGAAACACAAGTTTTAAATGATACATTAAACAACACGGACTTAATTGATATTTATAGAACATTCCATCCAAAAACAACAGAATACACTTTCTTCTCAAGTGCTCATGGAACAGTCTCCAGGATAGATCATATCCTGGGTCACAAAGCAAGCCTTGGTAAATTTAAGAAAACCGAAATCATATCAAGCATCTTTTCTGACTACAACGCTATGAGATTGGAAATCAATTACAGGAAAAAAAATTGTAAAAAACAAAATACATGGAGGCTAAACAGTGTGCTAATAAATAATCAAGAGATGACTGAAGAAATCAAAGAAGAAATCAAAGAAATACATACAAACAAATGACAACGAAAACACGATGACCCAAAACCTATGGGACGGAACAAAAGCAGGCCTAAGAGGGAAGTTTACAGCAATACAATCTCACCTAAAGAAACAAGAAAAATCTCAAATAAAAAATCTAACCCTACACTTAAAACAACTAGAGAAGGAAGAACAAAGGAAAGCCAAAGTCAGTAGAAGGAAAGAAATCAAGGTTCGGAGCAGAAATAAATGAAATAGAAACAAGGAAAACAATAGCAAAGATCAATAAAACTAAAAGCTGGTTCTTTGAGAAGATAAACAAAACTGATAAACCCTTGGCCAGACTCATCAAGAAAGAAAGGGAGAGGACACACATCAATAAAATTAGAACCAAAAAAGGAGAAATCACAACTGACACTGCAGAAATACAAAGGATTATAAGAAACTACTACAAACAACTATATGCCAATAAAATGGACAAACACAAAGAAATGGACAAATTCTTGGAAAGGTACAATTTTCCAAGACTGAACCAGGAAGAATTAGAAAATATAAACAGACCAATCACAAGTAATGAAATTGAAACCATAATTAAAAATCTTCCAACAAACAAAAGTCCAGGACCAGATGGCTTCACAGGTGAATTCTATCAAACATTTAGAGAAGAGCTAACACCCATCCTTCTCAAACTCTTCCAAAAGATTGCAGAGGGAGAAACACTCCCAAATTCATTCAACAAACCCACCATCACCCTGTTACCAAAATCAGAAAAAGATGTCACAAAAAAAGGAAATTATAGACCAATATCACTGATGAACATAGATGCAAAACTCCTGAACAAAATAGTAGCAAACAGAATCCAACAGCACATTAAAAGGATAATACACCATGATCAAGTGGGATTTATCCCAGGGATGCAAGGATTCTTCCATGTATGCAAATCAATCAATCTGATACACCACATTAACAAATTAAGGAATAAAAACTATATGATCATCTCAATAGACACAGAAAAAGCTTCTGACAAAATTCAACACCCATTTATGACAAAAACTCTCCAGAAAATGGGCATAGAGGGAACTTACCTCAACATAATAAAGGTCATACATGACAAACCCACAGCAAGCATCACACTCAATGTTGAAAAACTGAAAGCATTTCCACTAGGATCAGGAACAAGACAAGGATGTCCACTCTTGCCACTTTCATTCAACATAATTTTGGAAGCCCAAGCCACAGCAATCAAAGAAGAAAAAGAAATAAAAGGAACACAAATTGGAAAAGAAGAAGTAAAACTGTCACTGTTTGCAGATGACACGATACTATACATAGAGAATCCTAAAGATGCCACCAGAAAACTACTAGAACTAATCAATGAATGTGGTAAGGTTGCAGGATACAAAATTAATGCACAGAAATCTCTTGAATTCCTATACACCAACAACGAAAAATCAGAAAGAGAAATTAAGGAAACACTCCCATTTACCACTGCAACAAAAAGAATAAAATACCTAGGAACAAACCTGCCTAAGGAGGTGAAAGAACTGTACTCAGAAAACTATAAAACACTGATGAAAGAAATCAAAGATGACATAAACAGATGGAGAAACATACCACGTTCTTGGATTGGAAGAATCAATATTGTGAAAATGACTATACTCCACAAAGCAATCTACAGATTCAATGCAATCCCTATCAAACTACCAATGGCATTGTTCACAGAAGTAGAACAAATAATCTTACAATTCATATGGAAACACAAAAGACCCCGAAATAGCCAAAGCAATCTTGAGAAAGAAAATCGGAGTTGGAGGAATCAGGCTCCCCAACCTCAAACTATTCCACAAAGCTATGATAATCAAGACAGTATGGTACTGGCAAAAAAACAAAAAACAAAAAACCAGAAATATAGATCAATGTTACAGGATAGAATGCCCAGAGATAAACCCACACACATATGGGCACGTATATCATGACAAAAGAGGCAAGAACATACAATGGAGAAAAGAGAGCCTCTTCAAGAATGGTGCTGGGAAAACTGGACAGGTACATATAAAAGAATGATATTAGAATACTCTCTAACACCATACACAGAAATAAACTCCAAATGGATTAAAGATTTAAACGTAAGATCAGACACTATAAATCTTTTAGAGGAAAACATAGGAAAAACACTCTTTGACATAAACCACAGCAAGATCTTTTTTGACCCACCTCCTAGAGTAACAGAAATAAAAACAAAAATAAACACAAATGGGACTTAATTACACTTCAAAGCTTTTGCACAGCAAAGGAAACCATAAACAAGACAAAAAGACAACCCTCAGAATGGGGGAAAATATTTACAAATGAAACAACAGACAAAGGATTAATCTCCAAAATATACAAACAGCTCATGGAGCTCAATATCAAAAAAATAAACAATCCAGTTAAAAAATGGGCGGAAGATCTAAATAGACATTTCACCAAGGAAGACATACAGATGGCCAAGAGGCACATGAAAAGATGCTCAACATCACTAATTATTAGAGAAATGAAAATCAAAACTACAATGAGGTATCACCTCACACCAGTCAGAATGGCCATTATCAAAAAATGTAGAAACAGTAAATGCTGGAAAGGGTGTTGTGAAAAGGGAACCCTCCTACACTGTTGGTGGTAATGTAGATTGATACAGCCACTATGGAACACAGTATGGAGTTTCCTTAAAAAACTAAAAATAGAACTGCCATATGACTCAGCAATCCCACTACTGGGCATATACCCTGAGAAAACCATAATTCAAAAAGAGACATACACCACAATATTCATTGAAGCTCTGTTTACAATAGCCAGGACATGGAAGCAACCTAAGTGTCCATCAACAGATGAATGGATAAAGATGTGGCACATATATACAATGGAATATTACTTGGTCATAAAGAGAAATGAAATTGAGTTATTTGTAGTGAGGTGGATGGACCTAGAGTCTGTCATACAGAGTGAAGTAAGTCAGAAAGAGAAAAACAAATACTGTATGCTAACACACATATATGGAATCTAAAAATATAAATGAATAAATGGTACTGATGAACCTATTTGCAGGGCAGGAATAAAGAGGTAGACATAGAGACTGGACTTGATGACATGGGGTGGGAGGGCAAAGCTGGGGCAAAGTGAGAGTAGCATGGACATATATACATTACTGAATGTAAAATAGTTGGCTGGTGGGAAGCAGCAGCATAGCACAGGAAAATAGGCTCAGTGCTTTGTGTTGACCTAAAGGGGTGGGATGGGGAGGCTCAAGAAGGAGGGGATATGGGGACATGTGTATGTATATGACTGATTCACTTTGTTGTGCAACAGAAACAAACACAATATTGTGAAGCAATTATACTCCAATAAAGATCTATCAAAAAAAGAAGAATCCTTGTGTATCCTTCCAAAGATTTAAAAGCAAATATTAGCAAATATGAAAATTATGTCCTCCCTTTTCTAACAAAACAACTTCAATACACTGTTTTTCAGTTTGCTCTTACTTAGTATTTCTTAGAGATCTTACTCTATCGATATATAAAGAGCTTCTCTATCCTTTTATCCAGCTTTATTTTATTGATGGATTTTCCATGATTAATCTAACCAGTATTCTACTGACAGATATTCATTTTTTAAGTATTTATTATAAACAATGGAGAAATAAAATCTTTTCACATAGTGAGTATATCTGTGGATAAATTCCAGAAAGTGAAATTACTGATATTGCCAAACTGTCCTCCAGAGAGTTGCATCAATTTCTGTCAGAAATGAGAGTGTGTATTTCCCAATAGCCTTGTCAACACTATGTATTTTCATTTTTTTTCCAAACCAGGAGGTAAAAATATTATCTCAGTGTATTTTAATTTTCATGTCCTTTTAACAGCAAAAAAGAGTATATTTCTATGTATTTAATATCCATTTGTGTTTCCTTTTCTGTAAATTATCTGTTTAGGTCCGTTAGCCATTGGGGGAGGGGGTAGTATTCAGATATTAGGGAAAATATCCTCCTACTACTTGAGAAAAACTATGCAATTTTTTTATAATCTGTTTTCTTTTGACTTTATGGTGTTTTGTGTTTGTTTGTTTGCTTTTGCTATGCAGATTTTTTAATGGTTTGTAGTTGAATTATCAGTCCTTCATATGTGGTTTCTAAAATTTGGCCAAAGTATAAAGATCTTCCCCAATGCTTGGTTGTAAAAGAATTCTCCCAAGTGTTTGTCAAGTTAGTTTTGGGTTACATTTTGTATATTTAAATATTTTTTCTCTCGGAAATTGCTGTGTAGTGTGAGCTAGAAAGTTATTTCTTCCCCCACAAAATTATCTCGTTATCAAAACATTATTTTTGCTTCTTTTATTTTATAATAAATCCCTCCTGGCATTTTTGCCCTCCTCCCCCATTTTCAGGTTGTATCTGGCTCCTCTGGTAATAAGGCGAGAGGGGGCAAGAGTAGTAAGGGATCCAGAAAGGCTTCACTTGACTAGTAACTGTGCGTCACTGGTTTCCTCTGGTTGTGGTAAGTACAATACTTAAGTCTGACTCTATCTAGCAGGTACCTTTTTGTAGTTCTCCTCTAACCCTGAGGTTGGTAAATGCTTCTCCACATTTGTCAACTTAATATCTTTCTCACCCTCCTATACTATATTTCTGCTAAGGTTTTCTTGCCTGTCCAGAAGGCTCTTTAAAGTAAATTCAGAAATTCTCTTCCTGTTATGTTGTCCATATCTGTTCCTATGATAAAGCAGATAGGTTCAAAAGCAAAACATCAACAATTATCTTTTTTTTTAATATGTGGATAAGAGGCTGCAAGTAACACAATTCATTTTTTTTTTTAAGTTTCTTCTTTCTAAACACAGTGTGCTCATTTTGTAACTCATCTTGGGTATAACTGGCATTGAGATTGAATAGTTCCATTTAACATTGTATTGTATAAACTATTTATCATGTTACTTATTTCCTGTATTTCCTTGTTACTTGATCATTCAAAACTTATTGGTACATTTTAAATATTCTACCACGACTGTGGCTTTCTCCATTTTATCTTCTATTTCTTTACTAGTTCCCTATGGCTGCTGTAACAGAAGACCACAAACTTAGTAACTTAATACAATTCTATTATCTTAAGGGCTCAATAAATTACTATCTTCATTTATTTTTTTCCTATTCTCAAAAGACCTTTTCCATTTGAAGTTCAATTCTTTCCTATGTTCATGAAACATTTTTCATTTTTTCCTTTCCTTTGATTTGCCTTGTTCTCTCTTTATGGAATTATTATACGTATTGGATTTCCTGGATCTGTCCTCCAGGTCTCTTATCTTTTCACTCATAACCTTCATGTCATTAACTTTTTCCTCTGACTTCTGAGAAAATGTCTCAGGTCAATCTTTTAAATTAATTATATGGACTTCTGTAGCATTGAGTTTGTTGTTTCCTGTCTACTGAATTTTTTAATTTGATCAGCATGTCTACTGATTTGTAAAGGTTGACAGAGGTATATTAAAATCTCTCACTGTGGTTGTGGTTTTGTCAGTTACTTTGAAAATAATCATTTTGGATTTCTGATTGATTCCCTTCCATAGTAAAAATAACAACACGGTTCATTTTAAGGCTAAAAATTAGAGATTTTTAAATGTTCCTTCTGTTTTTCCACAGGAGAATATCTATTTGGAGTCAGCAACATGATAGAATATTTATATTTTTCCCTTTGTCCTTGCTCATTTCTCCTTTTTCTCCTTGTTCATCCTCAAATTAGAGATAGATTTCACAAGAAATCTTAAGTGTCTGTTATTCAAGGCTTGTAGTACTAGACAAAAGAGAAAGAAGTTCGTATTTATTTCGCTAAAGTGTGACTTTGAAAGCAATCTAATGCAGATAATTTTATTACTTTGGTGTGCAGTTAATTTTCAGTATTGCATATAGAGGCACCACTGGAGAAAATTCCCTAGACCTTCTTGGGATCAAGATTTCCTCTTTGCCATTGTTCCAGGCAAAACTTTACCCCTTGGCTCAACAAGTCTCAGCTTGGGAGTCCTGTATTTGGCCAGAACTCCGATGTCCTTTAGAAATGTGGAGGTAGCTATCACACAGGGGCAGTATCTTTTATTTTCCCCTCTGTGTGTGTGTGTGCCCCTGTGTGTGTGTGTGTGTGTGTGTGTTTAGTTTTGGTGTGGAAGCCTGACACTGACATTGTCTGGGTTGCTGCAAGAGCTCTCTGAGTGACATGACCATCATCTTTGGGAGGGAAACAAACAATAGCATTCTCTATGTCATGTGAGCTTGAGAATACAACCCATTCTTTTCGTGTGGTACCCTAAAATCATTCCTGAGGGCCCTCCTTTATTCAAACTAATGGCTGGAAGCAAGTTCCTGTGCTCTATTGACGTCATTATGGAATCCTGTCCACTCTATATATTGGCAACACTTTGTTTGTATTGAAATTTTAAATGGTTACATCAAATCTTCAGAAATTACTCAAAGTTTCTGGCCTTTAAATGGCATCATTTGCTGTTTTCATATTTCTTGGATAATTTAAATGGAATTTAAGATGGGAGGAGAAGTGAATACGGGCTCAAATATATCTAACTTGTTTTAAAAGTTTAAATGTATTTCAATAGAGTCTTTTCATGTCAATAAATATTTATTCTAATAGTCTAATGGCCTACAGAGAATCTAATTTGTTATTTAAAAGTCTAGGCTAATAAGTTGATCATTATTTTTATGAATTTCCAACAAGCTAAGGACTTGGATAGTTATAAACAATGTATCACCTCTCCACAACAGTGTCAGCAGAATAAAGAACTGATTCACACTAATTGTTTCCTTCCACAACGTATTTCATTCTCTTTCTATGCAACTGTATCCTTGACTGAGGCTGTGGAAAGAATAAAAGTTGTATTGGCTCTTATTTTTTTAAAAGCTATTCAGATGGAGAAATTCTAAATCACCATTGTTAACAGCAACAAACATGTATTGCCCCAACTATCACAGATGTACCACTAAGGTCAAGGGAATGGATCTAGATGAATCAGCTTGCTAGAAGCAAATTTAGTGAGCACATAAGACATTAGTCCAAATTTTCTTCGACAGCTTAAAAAGAAAGATATATGCCAAATAAATCATCTTCCCATAGCCTTCTAAATTTTAAAAAAAGGATAGCAATAGATGTATTTGGAATAAACAATGCACACTGGGATTACAGCATTGTGACTGTTTGGGAAAGAGAAGATTTCAGAGTGAGTAGAACAGTGGGGCTGAGGAAAGCGACCTGTGTGCAGATACTGGCTCATTATGAGAACTAAAATTGTGTTCACATTATAAAGGCGCAAGTACAAAACAGCTTGGCAAACTGTTGTGTGTTTATGTTGCACATGTGTATACGCATACTACATCCGTCACCGGTCCTTATATTAAAAAAGGGGGGGTAGAAGACGAGGAGGAAGAAGAGGAGGGGAAAGGGAAGGGAAAAAAGGAGGGAGGGAGGAAACACTTATGTCCCCTTTTTACATTAAAAATCATGTTTTACTATTTTAAATGACTAACTGTATTTACCATGTTTCTGACATTGCTGATCAACTCTAAATTTTATTATACTTAAACTTTAGACACAAAACAACCTCCAAACAAAGCAGAGCCTGCATTAGAGAATTTGAAAAGGGTATTTCTTATAGTAGTTGCCTGGTCCAGCTTCCAAAGACTTTCCTTTCTCTAATAAGTGCCTGGTTGCTGGGAACCTCCTCCATATTTTGGGGCCTCAGCTTTTTAGTAATACCTGAATGACCTTGGGGTGGAACCAGGATCAAAACTAGGCTAATCAGATACTTTTTCCCTGGTAATTACAAGAGGGAAAGAAGGTAGGCATTAGGGGAGCTATACTAATTGAAGCACTCATATCGATTAGGTGCTTGGATTCTTTCTGCAGGGGTCCACTGTGCTCTAAGCTCTTTCTTCATCCTGCTAATTATCTTCTATTGGCGATGCTAGCCAGAGTTACTTTCTGTTATTTTCAAGCAAAAGATTCAGAATTCTATTGACTTTATATCACTGATGTTAAGAACACTTGGTGGCAAAACTGTGGACTGTGTATAACTTCAAATTATAAAATGACAAAATTACCAAATGGTGAGATTTGGTTCAAAGAAATGTATAAACTCTAGAACGTGTCACTAAACTGAAAGCATTTCCAGGATATCAAACATTTGGCTTTGGTTCTCCTTGAGGATTCAACATCTGCATATAAGAGAAATCAATGATTGCTGGGGAACCAGTCAAAATGTATTTCAAAGGTGTAATCACTGGATTTATTTTTTTAGAAAAAAATTGATCTATTTAGTAATCTTAGGACATCATAATACATTTTTGTGTTACTTCATCTTTTCAAAATCCTTAACGATAACTTATAAGTTAATCCTGACCATGCTGGTTAATATAGTCTCAAATAAGCAACTGCATACAAGGAAACAAGCACAGAGAAGTGTCCCTAACCCAGAATTTTAATCAAGACGTTACTGAGCCAAGAGAACGCCCCAGCATGCAACTTCTAGGCCTGTGAAATTGAATCTAAATTATAACAGCTTCCTTAGAACTTGACAAA
This sequence comes from Lipotes vexillifer, assembly GCF_000442215.2. NCBI lineage: Eukaryota > Metazoa > Chordata > Mammalia > Artiodactyla > Lipotidae > Lipotes > Lipotes vexillifer. The sequence continues at coordinate 544,452 of NW_006773141.1, read as the reverse complement.
TACCCTCAGTTAAAATTCAAGGGCATGTAATATCATGGGAGTTACATGTCCAAATGTATTTTAACAAGACCCAACACGCAAGGTACTCTGAAGAATATGGGGGTTGTGAGTCAAGAGCAGATACAGTGTGTAAAAACAAAGGAAACCATAAACAAAAAGACAACCCACAGAATGAAAGAAAATATTTGCAAATGAAGCAACCCACAAGGGATTATCTCCAAAATATACAAACAGCTCATGCAGCTCTATATCAAAAAAACAAATAACCCAATCAAAAAATGGGTGGAAGGGCTTCCCTGGTGGCACAGTGGTTGAGAGTCCACCTGCCGATGCAGGGGACACGGGTTCGTGCCCTGATCCGGGAAGATTCCACATGCCGTGGAGCGGCTGCGCCCGTGAGCCATGGCCACTGAGCCTGCGCGTCCGGAGCCTGTGCTCCGCAACGGGAGAGGCCACAGCAGTGAGAGGCCCGCGTACCGCAAAAAAAAATAAAATAAAATAAAAAAAAAAAGGGTGGAAGACCTAAAAAAACATTTCTCCAAAGACATACAGATGGCCAAAAAGTAAATGAAAAGATGTTCAACATCACTAATCATTAGAGAAATGTAAATCAGAACTACAACGAAGTATCACCTCACACCAGCCAGAGTGGCCATCATCAAAAAATCTACCAACAATAAATGCTGGAGACGATGTGGAGAAAAGGGAACCTTCCTACCCTGTTCGTGGGGATGTAAATTGTTACAGCCACTATGGAGAACAGTGTGGAGGTTCCTTTAAAAACTGAAAATAGAGCTACCATATGATCCAGCAGTCCCACTCCTGGGCATATATCCAGAGAAAACCATAATTCCAAAAGAGACATGTACCACAATGTTCACTGCAGCACTATTTACAATAGCCAGGATATGGAAGCAACCTAAATGTCCACTGGCGGATGAATGGATAAAGAAGATGCGGTACATATATACAATGGAATATTACTCAACCATAAAAAAGAACAAAATAATGCCATTTGCAGTGACATGGATGGACCTAGAGATTGCCATACTGAGTGAAGTCAGACAAAGACAAATATCATGATATTGCTTATATGTGGAATCTAAAAAAATAGTACAAATGAACTTATTTATAAGACAGAAATAGAGTCATAGATGTAGAAAACAAACTTATGGTTACCAAGGGGGAAAGCCGGGGGGATAAACTGGGGGATTGGCATTGACATATACACACTACTCTATATAAAATAGATAACTAATAAGAACCTACTGTATAGCACAGGGAACACTACTCAATACTCTGTAATGATCTATAGAGGAAAATAATCTAAAAAAGAGTGGATATATATATATATATATATATATATATATGTATAACTGATTCACTTTGCTGTACAGCAGAAACTAACACAACATTGTAAATCAACTACACTCCAAAGAAAATTAATTTAAAAAAAGGAATTTCAGGCACTGCTTTGTCTCTAGCACCGACTTACTCTCACGTGGAGAAAGGTACTCAGAAACCCTGTCCACCTACATCCACCATTACACTGGGAAAGTTACCAAAGAGTTCTCTAAGAGTTTGCTTCCTTTGTTATATGGTTTTATGGGCTTTGGAACCAGATAAATGATAGGTCGACAGCTAGACAGACATATTGCAATATCTAGGTATTTTATTAAATACTTGGACATAGTGACACAAATGGCAAGGCCGTTGTCCTATCTTGTACCCTATATAACTATTTCCACTTTCCTCAGCTTGTGAAGAAAATATCACGTGACAAATCCAAGTTCTAATTCTTACCATCTTATATAATTGTTGGCTTGACTGTGGGAAATTCCAAGATCATCCTTAGATTGACAGCCCTCACTCTCCTTACATTCTGTAAAAGCTTTTACTATGATAATTCTCTATCATATTCGACTCAAAAATCTCATTGGTTCACAAGAAACCTTTATTTCCTGATCATGGATCTGTAGGTTAGCTGTGATAACTCAGTTTTAGGTAGTTTTCAGGTTCAAGTGACTTATTTTGGGACTCAGAGTTGAAGAAACACCTCCTACCTATAACGAAGTGTTCTCATGCAGGGGTCAGAGTGCAACAGAAACTCTCAGTGCCTCTTAAAACTTCTCTTCAGGACTGCCTCCACTTAAAACTGGCATATTGCCATTCCCCTCCCCATTCCACTGGTCCACTGGTCAAAGTAAATCACATGGTGAACCCATCATCAATGGGGCAGTGAAGTACACTCCTTCTATGATGGGGTGAGGGAGAGGAGCGAAGATTTTCTAAACAAGAATGCAATCTATTACATATTTTCTAGTCAGGACCCTCCAGAAACTTAATATCCTCCTGAATTTTCAGGTGAAAACTGGGAACCACAGACAATTGGCAGATGTGAAATGATACTTTTCAACAAAGGAAAATGATAAGAGGATCTGGGAAGCTGTGTGAGCTTTGGTGAGATTATGAAATGTTAAAAGTTGAAATGATCAGCGCACATGTCAACAACTAAAACCTAGTCTCACTCTGGTATCCTGATCTATCATCTCCACTTGATTTAATGTTTATTTTCTTCAGCATATATCAATGGTGTTTATATAATATATCCTAAGGAATAACCCAGACATAATATTCTGAAACTTGAAATTTAAATAAAAATAAGTGACATGTGTTGAGCACTTTATCATACTTCCTCTCTGAATGATAAAATTAACATTGCTAGGACATGCACACAGAGTTGAAGTTTAGTATGCCATTTATTGCAGTTTTTATTTTTCCCTGCTATAATTAAAGCTTTCATTGATGGTGAAATTATTGGTCCTGGAATGATCCTTGACAATGTCTGAAAAGAACATTCAAACTCATTGTTATATAGTGCTTTTGTGCTAGCTAGCAAGAAAAGAATAGCTATTACATTGCACAAGACAACTAAATTTTTATTTGGTAACGGCCTCGAGGAATTTAACTCAGAAGATACTAAAATGTCTTTAAAGTCCTAGTTTGCTCACAATTTATCTTCACCTTTTGTGCATGCAGACTACTACATCTAACACTTTATTATATTTTTTACATCTATGAAAAAGAAAAAATACTGTGTATTATCTCTATTTTTAGTCAGAACTTTTAAATATCGTTATTTTCACTTCAACAACAGGAGGTGTTATTAAATTTTAATTTTTGTCATCATGAGTGTTTTAGTTTTTAGTAACAGATTTTTTGTGTTTATTGCTTTGACTGTCTGGGGTTTTTTTGGATGTTGTTATGGTCACTCCACATCAAGGTGCTATTTTTCCTTCAATGAGCTTAAAAGATATTTTCTGGCTCATATTTAAATTCAAAACTCCATCTTCCAATTCCAAGTATTTTACTGTTAAATATTTCAGTGAATTTCTCTGAACTCTACATATTATCTCTTGAGAATGGAACATTCAAAGCAAAGTTAGAGTTTGCTTTTGGATTTGTAGTAAAGCAAAGCAGAATGACTGTGGTTTAAAAAGCTACATGGAACACTACCAAATTAAAAACGTGAAGCTGCCAACCTCCTGCTCTCCTTTTCAGAAACATGTGAAAGGCAGGATTAGATAAGCTACCATCACCTGAGTGGTTACTTCTAATTAAGGCAGAAGTCCCCAAAGGCCACAAATGGCCATTTCTGTTAGGAAAACAAGAACAGAAAAGCTCCATCATATCTTCAGAATACTGACTGCTTTTGTGTTCCACTAGATTTATTTGGAGGCCCAGCTTTGGAGCTTGGCATGACCAGATAGCTTGCCTGACAAACCTACCCCTTGCTCAGACTGCCTTGGCTGGTTTCCCTAACATATCTTCAGTCAAAAAGAAAGGCAGGAATGTAAAGTATAAAGTAAGGGGTTTGGGCTGAGATCCTGACATTTCCTCTTTACATATCCCTTTTTAGAAAACAAGTTGGGGCATGGCTTATAGCTGCAGAATCCAAATGCCTGCCTTGAACGGCTGTTTAACGTATGGAGTATAGAAAATAGATTCTAAGTTCGACTCTGAACTCTGCCAATGTGTGATCTTTATCATGTTACTTATCTGCGCCTCAGAGTTGATGTTAATAGTAGCAATGTATTAATAGTATCCATTTTATAGAGTTGTAATGTGGATTCAATGAAATATTATATAGAGAAAGCATTTCACATAAGAATTCAAGTCATAGTAAGCAGTCAATAAACGCTAACTTAGAAAGATTAAGTGAAAGTATAACCCATTCCAGGAAGGAAAAACCAAATGCAGTAAACAACAATAATGTTTGTCTCTAAGTTATATATCTCACTTCATGAGAATAAAGTTGGTCAGGGTAAAGGGAGACAAATTATATTCTTGTCTGACCATCCTTTCTCCTTTTAGTACGCTGATCATAACACCATGAGTGAACTTTTGGGAAAGGATTGCAGTTCGCACGTGCTTTTATTCTGAAAAACAGTGAAAGGACTAGAGCCCTGCTGTTCAATGGAAACATAATGGGTGAGCCAAAAGGTTCCTTCGGTTTTTCCGTAAGATGGCTCTAGTAGGACTTAGTTGTCTTTAATTTCATTCCAAACAATTTTGTTAGACTGTATGTGACAGCTGACATATCAGTGTGCATTTAAAAAAAGACTTATCAAAATTGGTGAATTTTTGTGTGTAGCCATTTTAATATTGAAGATGCAAGAAAAAAAGCAACGTTTTCGGCATATTATGCTTTATTATTTCAATAAAGGTAAAAATGCACCTGAAACGCAAAAAAAAGATTTGTGCAGTGTATGGACAAGGTACTGTGACTGATCGAACATGTCAGAAGTGGTTTGTGGAGTTTCATGTTGGAGATTTATCGCTGTAATGCTCCATGGTAGGGTAGACCAGTTGAAGCTGATAGCGATCAAATTGAAACAGTAATTGAAAACAATCAACGTTATACCACGTGGGAGATAGCCAACATACTCAAAATATACAAATCAAGTGCTGAAAATCACTTGCACCAGCTTGGTTATGTGAATCGCTTTGATGTTTGGGTTCCACATAAGTTAAGCAAAAAAAACCTTCTTGACCATATTTCCGCATGCAATTCTCTACTGAAATGTAATGAAAACGTTCTGTTTTTAAAACAAATTGTGACGGGCGATGAAAAGTGGATACTGTACAACAGTGTGGAATGGAAGAGATTGTGGGGCAAGCGAAATGAACCACAACCAACCACACCAAAGGCCGGTCTTCATCCAAAGAAGGTGATGTGTATATGGTGGGATTGGAAGGGAAAAACTGTTACAGCTTGGCTGGGAAGTTCTGATTCATCTGCCTTAATCGCCAGACATTGCACCTTCGGATTTCCACTTATTTCAGTCTTTACAAAATTCTCTTAATGGAAAAAATTTCAATTCCCTAGCAGACTGTAAAAGGTACCTGAACATTTCTTTGCTCAAAAATAAAAAGTTTTGGGAAGATGGAATTATTAAGTTGCCTGAAAAATGGCAGAAGGCAGTGGAACAAAAGGGTGAATACATTGTTCAATAAAGTCCTTGGTGAAAATGAAAAGTGTGTCTTTTATTTTTACTTAAAAAACTGGAGCGAGGGGGACTTCCCTGGTGGCACGGTGGTTAAGAATCTACCTGCCAATGCAGGGGACACAGGTTCGATCCCTGTTCTGGGAAGATCCCACATGCCTCGAAGCAACTAAGCCTGTGCGCCACAACTACTGAGCCTGTGCTCTAGAGCCCACGAGCCACAACTACTGAGCCTGTGCTCTAGAGCCCACGAGCCACAACTACTGAGTTCACACACTGCGACTACTGAAGCCCACACTTCAGGAACAAATGAAGTTTACTTTGTTCAAGCTAATCTATCTAAAATATCATAATTCCATGTAACTCCTACAACTCATAAAAATTGTCAAGATATTTTACATTTTTTCCCTCTGCAAAATCTGATCTGTATTTTCCATTTACAGCACATCTCGATTTTGACCAGCCAGCCACACTGCAAGTGCTCCATAGCCACACATTGCAACTGCTCACTTTTACCATGAAGGGTCTAATTAAAAGGGAAGACAGTTCCTTCAACACGATTTATTAAAAGTCTATTGAATTCTCTTCCAGCCTTATCGTAGCATCCTATTCAAAATATACCACTGAGGATGGCTTTGTAACTGAGCCTATGTACAGGGTGCTGCATATAGGAATATCGATCAGCTTTATCCTTAGTCCCTTAAGAATTGCATTTTATTGCACTAATGCTTCTTACAGTAACTACCATATTAAATCAGAACTTTAACATTATGATTCATAAATAGCATGAAACTTGACACCCATAAATCACAGCACTAACTTGGAAGTTTAAAGATAAGATTTATAAACTAACATACTAAATCACAACTTTAAAATTTAGGATTCATTAATAAAAACTTTTACATGCATGATGTATAAATCAAAGCACTGTACCTGATTCTTGGAAGTTAATGCATGTAAATCAAAACTCTGAAAGTTAGTATTAATAAATCAAGGAAATGCATTTTACTTGGTAAATTTCCTTTTTAATGGAATAGTTCTTACATTACATAATGGACACTACCTTCTGAAAACTATGAATCTCAAAACCTCCTTTGATAGCCATTTCCAGAACATCTTTCTTGTTTTATTTAAGCCCATTTCTCTTATGCGAGCATGGAAATATCCAATATGCATCTTGTCCATACAAATTCTCATATTCTAGAAAACTGTAATTAAGTCACACGGTAAGTTTTCCACTTATAAGCTAAAAGTACCCACAAAACAGCTTTCCTCCATAGGAGTTATTTTCTGTACCTTTGATCATTTTTAACAAATGTCTACAAGTTCTTTTGAACGTGATGTGAACAAACCTGGACAAAATGTTCTTACATGGGCCCTATTAACACAGAGTGCAGTGGATGAATTACTTCCAGACCCTCATAGGTCATGCCTGTTTGTAACAGTCCATTTATATCTCACGGCCAAAACAACAGGAGTAGCTCGAGTCTCCCAGAATAATGTGTTATTGTGAGCTCAGAGGAAGTAGTGCTTCAGTCTCTTCATGCTTAGATTCCGTGGGCTTCTGAGTAGCCCAAAGCAAAGTGGATTCTATCTTTTCCACTCTATTATAACAGCTCTTAATAAAGTTACTAAAGACTTCCGTGCTACCAAAGAACAAAAACCATGTTGAGTTATCTTACACGAATATTCATCAACAGTTAGCACTGTTGTTCCCTACACCGTCAGTATCTGTGACACCTCCTTTCTCCTACCTTGTCAGCAACTCCTTCTAGTCTTTATGGCACCTCCTATTCTCAGACCTCTTAACTTAATTGTTAATGTTTCACATGGCTCTCTACTTAAGCATTTCATTTTCTCACTCTATTCATCTTCTCATCTTTTCCCACAGGATCCACTCCCACTTAAATGTTGATTACCTCTGGGGCTCTTTTCTAAGATCTAGAAATATTCACTAGGTATTTCTTCCTTGATATACTACTAGCCCCTCTAAATCTACATGCCCAAAATGGGATTCCTTATTTCTTTCACCAAAGCAACTTCACTTTTTTCCAATCCCAACGCCAACCCCTAAGTCTAATCAGCTAAGACTTTTCTCAGATTTCTTCCATCCATTCCATTCCTACAGCCACTGTTCTAGTTTAGGGCCCCCCATTAATCCTTCCTTGGACTGTTCTATAATTTTCTAACTGCTACTCAGCATTCCAGAATGAAAATCTGATCACATAACTCCTTGTTTACACATTTCCACTTCCATTCCCTACTTCTTCAATAGATATGGCCCTAATGACACATTTGCTTCCCACCATATTCTACACTTTAAATGAGTGGTTCTCAATCTGGTGAATTTTGCTCCCCAGGGAACATTCGGCAATATCTGAAGACAATTTTGGTTGTAACAACTAGGTGTGGTGGTGCCACTGGCATCTAGTGGATAGAGACCCTTCAATGTTCAAAACAGGCCCCCACAACAAATGATTATCCAGTCCCAGATGTCAACAGTGCAGAGACTTAGAAACCCTGAGCCTCACCAAGAGCCTTTGAATGTGGCATATATCTATGCTATGTCCTTTGCCTGAAATGCCCTTTCCTCGCTTACACACAGACCCAGTAAACTTCATTCTGCAAGCTTCAGTTCAGTGAAGGGTTTTCTCATCCTTCCAAGCTTCAGTGATCTACCAACATGGTTTTGCGGAAACATGCATGGGATTCAGAGTCAGAATGACACTGGTTTGAAATATGAATCCACCTTACTAGTGTGTGTCCTTGGGCAAACTAACCTCTTTGATTCCCAGTTCCTTCTGAGAACTGTGACTAGAAAATACCAAACCAACAAGTTTATTATTAGGATTTAATCAGATATTGATGCAAAGGAAATCTAGCTTCACATAACCTAGTTTTACAGGTTATCATCTACACATTAACAGAAAGGATCACTTCACATAAAAGATGCACATTCTTCAATAAAAGGAATGCAAGTAACTGGACTCCCCAACTAGACCCTCTTGAGATGCTTTCAAGGTCTATTTGCAGGTGAATATAAAATAAGGGAATAGTAAAATGTGTCTAATATCTGTCATGAGCTACACTTGGATAATTGGGTTGCTCCAGCAAAGGAACTGTATGGCACCTGATATATCTACTTTTGAAAATATGCTACTTTATGTAGATTATATAATGAAACATAAGAATTTGTAGTTTAGTTGGAAACACAGGACTAGAATTCTAAAATAAGGAGAAAATAGAACACTATAGCTTATAATCAGCTAGTAAAATGATGGCAGAGAAAAGTACTATACATTTTTCCATACATTTTTTAAGGTGAAACTTACAACTAGTGTATGAAATGGAAGATAGTGTAGCCATCATTATGTCCTTATATGAGCGCGTGCATGCGTGTGTGTGTGTATTTCCACTCTATCTTTTGTTTCCTAACAGATTTTTTTCAGCCAGTTTTGTATCATGAAAAATACAATATGCACACTCTAGAGCATTCTTATGGTAAAGAGTTACAAATATAAATTAATCAGAGCAATTCAGAACTATAAGGAAGACACGTAAAACATATTTGAAATAATTCTCAAAAATGTGTTCATGATTAAATCTTCCACTGATGCTCCCACAACAAACGTTTACTTGAGAATTTTTGAAACTATTTTTTTTAAACTTGTGATGAATTCAACATTACAGTAAGCAGAGCCATCCTGTCTGCAGTAATGCTCTTGCATCATCTGAACTATTCCTAGAGGAAATAATGGGTAAAAGGAAAACCAAGTAAACAATAACTTTTACCAGATCTATTGTAAAAGGTTTTTCTGACATCAAGGGCATATGCAGATTTCCTTGATAGTCTGACTCCATGTGATTTAGTTTAGTAATTTTCTTTCTTCCCATCACTTATTTTCTCTAAGTAATTTGACATCTGAATATATACTTTTATGCATAAAATTACACGTATTATGAGGAAATACAGCATCCATACCATTTTGAACATATCACAAGATACGCCTCGAGAGTTTAATAACACATTTGTGATTCCAAGAGAATCATGTTATAAAACTTCAAAAAGGATCGGTTCACATATTTAGCTACTTGTTATTTTATATGAATTAAGTAATGAAACTTTCAAACATGTATAATATTACTATGTGAAACTGCCTGAAGTTATCTGCTTTTTAATCTTTAATTGGTATTTCTTATTACTCAATGAGAAAAATTTTTTTTAAATTTCCCCCTGGAGATTTATGTCACGTAACAGAATCATATAATCTAGAAAGAATCTCAAAATATAAAGTGATATGCTTCAATATAAATTTATAAAAAGACCGTATGCTATAAATATCATTTTTTAATGAAAGTTGAATTATAATCTACGAGAAAAAAATTAAACGTTAGGACAAAGAGTTACTAGTTTACTACACAAATGTTCTGACACACAAAAATGAGGGAAAATTACATTTGTAGAAATACTGTAAGGGAATATGAACAGGTAATCCAAAAAGAAACTAAATACACATGGCTAATAACGTAAAAATAGTCTTAAATTTACCAGTTATTCAGTAAATTGCAATTGAAGGAATAAGATTATTTATCTTCCATGAGGTTAATTTTTTAATGCAATGTTACTACCCAGTATTGATAGGGATGTGAATAAGAGTGAATGGTAATTTTTATACTTCTAGTAGGCATATAAATTAGTATGACTTTCTAGGGAGAAATTTTTCTTTAAAAATGGTAATGTCTTTTGACATACAAAGTTCCTAGGAATTTATCCTAAGAAAATAACTATAGCCAAGAGAGGTTCATTGCAGTATTATTTAGTACCCACAATCACAAACAATCTAAATATCTAAGAAAAGGGGATGATTTGAATAAATTATGGTATACCCATGAGAAGAACTACTATGCAGCCAGGAAAAAATATATTCTAGAAATACATTAACTGACATAATAAGATGTTCATAATTCATGATTATATGAAAAAAGCTTCCAAAACTGCACACCATGATCCTATAGACTCTTTAGCCATAAGAACTGCTTAAATTAACATAGGTAATAAAACGGTATTATAATGTGTGCCCAGTGAAACGAAGAGCCACAGAAACCCCTTCTCAACAGCTTCCTGTTCGGGGCTCAGGAATTAATAGTTCTTCATAACTCAGTAGTTCCTCAGCTCAGAGGAATCAGTTATTCCACCATTCCTCCAGAAGTAGGCATCTATTCTCTTCTGTAATAATTCTGCCTTTCTTGCCTTCCCTCTTTCTTTTTTTGATATGCACTTTTATGTGTAAATTATGAATATCATAATTTATCCAAATCTAGTTTATTTTTTAGATTCCATATATAAGTGATATCATACAATACTTGTATTCCACTGTCTGACTTACTTCACTTAGTATGATAATCTCTAGATCCATCCATGTTGCTGCAAATGGCAAAAATTCATTCTTTTTTATAGAGTAGTATTCCATTTTATATATGTACCACCTCTTCTTTATCCATTCATCTGTCGATGGACACATGTTGCTTCCATCCTTCGCTCTTTTTTTGTTTTTGTTTTAAATTTATTTATTTATCTATTTATGGCTGCGCGGGGTCATGGGCTTTCTCTAGTTGCGGCGAGCAGGGGCTACTCTTCGTGGCGGTGAGCAGGCTTCTTATTGCGGTGGCTTCTTGTTGTGGAGCACGGGCTCTAAGCACGCGGGCTTCAGTACTTGTCGCTCATGGGCTCTAGAGCTCAGGCTCAGTGGTCGTGGCGCACAGGCTTAGTTGCCCCACGGCATATGGGATCTTCCCGGTCCAGGGCTCGAACCCGTGTCCCCTGCATTGGCAGGTGGATTCTTAACCACTGTGCCACCAGGGAAGCCCTCTCTTCTTATTTCTACCTCTTATTCATTGTTTCTCTTTCTAGGTCCTCTAAATCTGTTATTATTACTTTTGTTTGTGTGTCCCTGAGTGTGCACATTTGTGTGTCACATACAAAACCCCCTAAAGGAGAGGACCCTACTGAGCCTGGCAGTTAATGTCCAGCATAGCATACCCACACTGGGTAGAGTTCTTAGGGCAGGCTACCTATTTAGCTCCTGGTCCAGTCTTTAGCTGCTCATCTTTGATTTCAGCATTAATCCATAAATCAGTTACTTTTGTCTAGGACAATAAAGTCACATGACACAAAGCACGGTGGTGTGTGCAGAAGCTACTTTTTTTTGCTTTCCTCAAAACAGAGTTGTAGACTCAGAGGACACTTAGAGTTACCTTTCTGTGTTGAAATTATAGAATCCATAATATAGATCAATTTATTTTGTTCTTATTAATGGTTCACTTTTTATGTTAAACGTTTTCATTATCTGCCTATACAGAAAAAAACATCAGTAAGTTTTGTTTTATATTTTAAATCACTTCATCTTGTCTCCTGCCTAAAGGCTATTATGTAACTGCCAGTGATTTTTTGTAAACATGTGCACCTTCAGAAACATCCACTCTATCTCATGCTTCATTCCATCAGCTATTTTCCCTCCCCTTCCATCCTGATTCCTGTAAGAACCTAGTAATTAATGCTTAATAATATCAGAAACTTCTGAATCCTAAAACACTCCCTTCATCCACTCACATCATGTTTCATTTCACCTTTCTCTAAAAAAAAAAGTATGTGGATATAGCAGCTAAGTAATTACTTAGGTTGTATGCAGAATCTTCCAGAACTCAGTTTTGAGGCCATACGACCAAGAGTACTTTGTCTTTTCAAAACTTAACTGTTTCTTCATTCTCAGAACCTTGGCCTTTCTAACTTTGTGCCCTGGATTCAGAAATAAGTCTCTAAAAATTCCCTTATTTGTAGGGATATTATTTAATGTCTTACTTAATATCATCCTAGTCTATTTTCATTTCTTAAGCCTGCTGTTGTAGTTCATTTTCTTCTGCTCTAGCATACAATGAGTGGTGGGGTTTTTTTAAGCTGCTTTTCTATCATCAATTGGATCCTGATCTTCACAAACTTTGCATAATTCAAGTCATGTAAATTAGTATCCACTCTCTGCAAAAGCAAGACTTTGTACTAGAAACTCTGAGGCATACAGGTCCCAGTCCCTGCCCATTAGAAGAGGGAAGGAATGTATATAATTCTAATATGGGGAAAGGGGACAAAGAAGAGCACAGATAACTAAAGGCTGTACTAGAAATACCAGAAGAAAGTGGAAGAATTAGTGAGGGAGCCAGCATAGGAAGAATCTGAGGAATATAAAAATTACTGATAGGGAGTATTGTATTTTTTATTTATATCTCATGCACCTAATAAGAAAGGTATTAAATAAATCCTTTTGAATTGAAATTCAATGAACCAGAAAAATGTAATATCAGGAAGTCAGTATGGGAAGAGGGTATAGAAAACTGTTTAGGATGGAATGAGTTATTGTCAAATGGAGCAGAATGAAGACTAAGTAAGGAAAGCTCCTCAGACAAGCCATGAAGAAGAAACTT